>NC_047591.1:2198292-2505397 GCF_011004845.1 Esox lucius
CAATTCTATTGACTCACCAATGGGTATTTCCACTGGACTTTTACACGCTGATCAAATTTTTACCGTCTTTGCGCTGGTTCCAGGTGATTCACAGAAAGTGTCTTGATATGCAGCAACCCAGTCTTGATTGATAGGCAGCGTCCTCAGAAACATTGATCCTACTTTGTCTTCACAGTCCTGCCAGAGATGTCGCAACACATTTTTTCCCACTAAGAGGGGTGCTGTCTTGTTGCACTCATTGTCAGGTCAAATGAGAACAAGCCCTGGAACTTCAGTGTTAGTACCGAAGGAATCCTTGGGAAACCGGATCCCTACCTCTATGTAACCAAAGTAAGGGACAGTTTGGCCTCCTGCACCAACAACCTGCAGTAAGTCATTTAGGGGGTGTAGTTTTAAGTGATCCAATTTAGGACAATAGATTGATACTGCAATGTAAGCATGTCACGTGAGTTCCAGAATCAACTAAACCCAAACATTTCACCTCACTTAAGTAAGCTTCTGAGTAGCAGGAGTCTCCCACTAAACCAACAGGTAGGCCAATTTCCTTCTCAAAACACTTTGGGAGACTGCAGTATTTATGCGTGATATTTTGGGACAGTTAAAGAAAGAATTCTGGACCTCTGTTTGTCCCTAATAAAAGGTACTGACTCAGTTTAAAGACACTGTTCTGCCCTGAGCTGCCTCTTGCACATCGCCTTTGCCTTCCCATCTCTTCTTCAGTTTCTGCTGGACTAATTCAGCATTAAGTGTTATTCTGCATTTCCTTAGAGTGTGGCCATCCTCCCCACAGTTAAAACAGAAGGTCTTCTTCCTCTGAGCCAAGGTACCAACTCTTGGGGTTCTGTCTCTTGCTTTTCTCTGGATAGCATTGTACTTGACAGTGGATTGTAAATTCTCATGGTTGCAGCTGGCATGATCAGTTACTCCTCCAAAATGTTCCTCAAGTTTAGCAATCCTCTGGGACAGTGTGATATCACCTCTGAGTATACATTTTCATCAGATGGTGTTTCACAGACAGTAACAGTTTTGCTACAGATCTTAGTCTGGGTATTACTGAGGTAATGCTTCCTTAGTTCTTTTGACTCTTTGTCGTGTTCATAACTTCTCACGTGAGACAGAAGATCCATGAAGGATACCATCTTAACGATTGGGTTGTCAATCACATCCCTCACATGAAGGCGGTGTATTAAGGTGTCATCCCAGCATCCTCGTACAAATTGTTTTATCAGCTGTCTACTGGGATTTCTTCCATCTAATCCCCCTCTTTCTATAGCTTTCTGAAGGATTGTGTTAAGTCGACTTAAATATTCTGATGGCTTCTAAGTTGGCCCCTGATGGGTTTCAATTAAGTAAAAGAAGTGTTCCTCCCCCTTTGCCACACTGCCATATCATTTTCTATTCCTTTTGAAGTAGGAATGTTGCACTAGCATGATCTCCTGCACAAAGGGCTAGATTTAAAGTTTGGGGTAAGAGACAATGTAACAGCTTCTTTCTTTTAATATTCCCTGAGAGGTCACTATCTTTAATCACTTGACGCATTTGCACACTACATGTTTCATAGTCAGCCTCGTTTCCCTTAGCTAACCTTGAGAATGTTTTCACTTCATGGCTTTGCCAGGTGATGGCTAAACCCTCTGATTTTACGACATGTTCTACCACTACTCTTTGGACATCACTTGGAATCGTTATGGGGTTAGACTGATGGAGAAATTTGTCTGACCTGGAATGTGTTTGCATTGACGCTTCAATGTCTCTTTGCTGCTATGTTACTAATCAGCAACTCTGATACTCTTCTCCAATCCTTCATCATCAACTCTATATTGGTCCGCTATTTCTCTCAGCTGTTCTTGAAAACACTAAGTCCACCAGGACATTATCCAATTGCATACTGTTATTGTTACACTGAGAGTACAATGTTTTGTTTGGATTAAGACATGTCTGTTGTTGCGTAGTCACAACCTCAATTATCAATTTATTTCCCATTTCGCATACATGTTCACTTTCTAACCAGAAGACAGGCAGCTCATCATGAAATTCACAGAGTATGCCATGTGGATATGGTTGGATCTTAGAGATGACTCTTACAGTACTAAATACTTCTTGTATGTCACACATTGCTGATGATTATTGATCTCTCAGGACAAAAGCTAAACTTTTCACAATACTCCATAACTACAAATTAGAGGCAGTGTGTATGATACCAATTAATTATGAAAACAAATTGCAAATAACGTATATGTGCTGAGCAATTACTTACAAAGCACACCCCCACACGTTGGGTGCCATTTTGTAACCACTGAAATCACTGTTGAATTAAAAATAAGTATAGGGTTCTTATCACTGGGCTGTCTACGCCTAATGACCATAATATATTCACATATACATATGTAGAAAAAAATATAATTATCCTTTTAATTATTTAATTCAGTAGCAGTACAAAAAAATTATTCGAGTAATACATTTCACAGTTAACCCCCCTAAGTTGTGCACAACCCATAATTTGTCCAACCTTAACACCTCAGAAGGACTTTGATTATTTTTGTGAGTCAATAAAATGCCGATGGTAAGCCTGGATGTACACTGAGCTGCAGTTGAGTTGACTGTCGTGTCCATGTGCCACAGCTGAAGTTGCTAACAGAAGCTAACAAAAGTTGCATATGCACAATAAGTGAGTTGAATGCAGAATTGGCTTCTGTCTGGTACAATAGTGGTTGCAGATCTAACTGATATGGTCTTAACATATCAGCTAAAATAATACCTATGAAATGCTACCTTGGAAATGTTTAAAACTATGATAAGATTGTTTCAACAATTAGACAAGTCTATAGAATCTCAATCAAACTGTAGCCTGCTTGAACTACTAACTAAAAAAGGGATCTTAACGTCCATTTACAATGTCCCAGGGCGCACGTGAATGCTAACCAGCCCTGTAAGCTAGTGAAACACACAAACATTGTCAAATTCATTATGTACATACTTTTACAATGATTAAAATGATCACTGCATGTCAATCAGATAACGTTGAAATTTTAATTGGTTATTTCTCAAACTGTCTTACCTAAAAAAAGTGAGTGCATATGCATATGCATAATAAGTGAGTTGTATGCAGAATAGGCTAATGTCTGGTATAATAGCGGTTGCAGATCTAACTGATATAGTGCCGGCTTACCACGTAACTTCAACAGCTGGTCACATGACACAGACAGAGACCACAAAGTATATAAGAACTTGAACTCTGTTAATCTAATAAGGGTTACATGTGCATGCTTTTGTGGTAATCTAGGCTAGATCACAACCCCTTGAGCGGTAAAAGAGTACAGGTTTCAACAATTCACGTCTTTTCACTTGACGAAAAAGTCAGTTATTGTCACCTATATTGATAGTTATTGTATCAATGTCATTCAAGAATGAAAGAAAAATAAACGTTCTCCCCTCCAATTTTTGGATGTCCAATTCCAAAATTACTGAGTATATTGATGACTGAGCATATAACATAAGGAGTCATAATAGCGGCCGCGTGATAAGGAAAACTTTTCTGACATATCTACAATTCCGTCATGGTGGCCTGGGTTTAGCATCTTGGTCATGGTATATTGTCGTTGCCCCATGGTCCAACATAGGGCAGCTCAAATAAGCACATCGCTGCCCGGACAGAATGGCCCTCATTTATCATTCTTGCGTAGAAACGGGCGTATATGTTGGCGTAAGATTTTGCTTACACTCCTCTCACCGCCTGATTTATGAAGCTGTGCGTACCTTTAAAATCCAGGTGTACGCAATACCTGCCCTTGATAAATGCCGCGGCTGAAAATGATCGTCATTAGAATAACACACCCCTATATATTCAAGTCTCCGCTTCCCCCACGCCCTCATTTTACGCCATGGACACACGGAAAATGGCAAAAAAGAGAAACTTCTCTGACGTGGAGATTGAGACGATCACCAGGGAGGTAGAAAGAAATAAAATAGTTTTATTTGGCAGTTTAAAAAGCGGAATAAAAGATGATGATGTGATGTGGAGCACCATTCATTCACATTAATAATTGCATGACAATTTGTAATATTCGTCTTATTATTTTATGATATTTATTATTAATGACGTTTATTGTTATTTAGAAGAAGAATGTCGTTATTATTATTATTTCTATTATTATTATTTAAAAGAAGAAGAATGTCATTTTTATTATTTTGTCAGTCTGAATTATATTTTGGTCATTAAAAGCCTTTTATTACTGAACCCAGTCCGTGCGCAACTGCCGGGCCTAACCCTGAAATGTCATGTAAAGCGCACAGGCTCGCATCTGAAGGAATACATATAAATCAAATGCTTTGGTAAAGTCACACAAATTAAACATTGAAGTCCATGTTGCACAAAAATAAACACTGAAGTTTGTAATTATTATGTTGTTGTTTTTTTTTATACAGTGGGTCATATTTCATATCATATCTTTTAGTTTGTCAGTGCGTTAGGATTTTTTTTTCTGCGCATTTCCGCACTAACTCAAAACGTGCGTACACCACCTCCTGACCTGGCGTAGGATTTGAGAGTGCCGTACGCCAACGTCCATATTGATAAATCTCAAAGTCACCGTGGTTTTTGGTGTACGCCAGGTGTACGCTGGAAATTTGGTGTACGCACTTTTGATAAATGAGGGCCAATGTGTGGATAAACAGATGAGACAGCCTTGCCACGTCTGACTCTAGCAACTGTTTGTGTTATAGTCAATCAACTTAAGTGTAATTGCTGACTTGGAATGCATTACCTCAGTGAATGTGTACCAGCTAAAAGCTTCTAAGTTAAGCAAATCACTGACATATGCTTCTACTTGTGGATTTGGTGCAATGAGGTAAGGCCATATTCATAAAGGTCATAATAAAAAATAGAGGAAGACTGCTTCAGAAGAAAGGTTGCAATCGTCAAGCACAGCTAATTTTTAAAGGTCTAGATTATTCAGCTCCTTCAGAACCCCACTCACCAGTACTGGATGAAAGGAGAAACAGGCTGTGCCATTACAAAGAACACTACAGAGGGTATGGCCAACAGTTCTGGCATCAGCATAGCAAAGCAGATTCAAATGCATGACTCAACAATTCCAGCTTTGTCAGTGGTAACCATGTTCTTACATTTGAATGCTGTAGGCAGAGATTATTAATTTTGAATTTCCACATATTTTTAAGAGGTCAGAACAACTGGCATCATATTGTTGTTAAAATCCTGCCTTTGCTTTTTAATCGGGAGGGAGCCTTCACAGTTCAGGACGATTTGAAGGCTCTACGTCCCATAAATAAAGCCATTGCATATGTTCACTGGCCATCAGTTAGTAGCGGAGTTAGGCTGGCAGAACCTAGGGTTAATTAGTTCAATAACACTTGAGCTGCACAATTGTGAATTCAATTCATGGTTATGTTAGATGGATAGGGTATGGTAGATAGAATGTGACTCCTAAACCTCTGATCTAAGGTCAATTTTGTGTTTTTACATAGAGCAGAGACTGAACAAAAGCCATTACTAAGAGGTTCATATTGGAATATAAATTAAACACCCTATTTGGTTCCTCCATTCTGCAAAGCAAGCACTACCTGTTCCATGAGGTTTGACGGGTGATTGTAAACAGCAGGAAATAGAAGGAAATAAAAATCAGCTAGCTGTACATCCATGCATCCACATTCATAAAATCCTGTTTTATTAAGGAGATCTTGAATCATGTTATCTGAAAGGTTGTATCTGCATATTGTTTGATTATGGACTGGAGTTTTTCCTGTCTAAATGAGCTCAGCAGGAAAAACACCTGATCCTACGTACTCTGTGAAAACTACCAGTGAGACAACATCACGTACTTCCAATGAGTCAGCGCAGTTTGTGCTCTTCTCTCTTTAACAGACAGACACTCCATACAGACATAGTAGATCAATGTATCCCTTCTCAAATCACCAATATATAATTTCTCCCACAAACATAAAGCACAAACATGACACAATCAAATGCAAAATGCAATGGAGATTAATGCAGTGTTTTTTTGGAAATGAAGAGATTGAAAGAGAGCTAATCCAAATAGGCGACATAGCACTGTCTGGTGTTTTTAGCTACAGTACAATTTTTTCCCAGCTTTTGTCTTTGATTTCAAAAGCCGCTTTCAAGCAACAAATAGTTTTAATTTTCCTGTGAATCACCCACATGAAGCAGACAGCCTTGTTTTTTTTATCTCAAAAGAATAATCGAATAAAACACGTACACATAAACACTGTAAAACACAAAAGCATGAGCACAAAACGTAAACAGACACAAACACACAGCAAAATGCACAGTAAAACATTCACCACACTCTGATGCTTGTCTTAGCAGCTCTTACAAAGACACTCACTTTCCACCCTTCTTCTACACCACCATTCCATCCTTTCCTCTCTCCATCCTTCAGCCTCTGTTTATCCTTCACATTTTGTCCCTCCTCGTCTTGCATCAGTGTGTGTTTATTACGGTTTATTGGTGACCCGGGTTGGTTTAGGGCTGAGTGATCTGCTGTCCGAAGAGACCAATGCTTAGCTTTACAAATAACCCCAAAATCCTCACTTAGAAGCTGAGGAGGGCAGTTTGTGTGTGTGTTTTGTGTCTTTCTCTCTTCCGGCGCTCCAAGCACTATTGTTCTGTTGTTCCGATGGGTGGTCCTTGCCCTTTGAAGAGGAAAATCCCTGTTCTGCCCAAAACCTAGCATGTCGAGGGGGATTACTGCTATTTGTGAGTATGTGTGTGTGTCTGAAAGGCCAACTCGTGGACATAACAGATAACGTGTATCTAATGGGACTTATATTCTGGGTTCTGTACCACATGCACAATTCCCAAGTAACGATATGCCCTAAAGATGTAGCCGCATTGGTCTATCTGTGGAAAACTACAGACAAATCTACAGACAAGCGATAACAGACTCAACCTGGATTAGCATTATAATGCCTATTCAGAGTGTGTGTATGTGTGTGTGTAATCCCTTCCACCTGAGCATGAAGCCATGAGGCAGACCCACTCTCCTCATTTCCTGTTTAAACACCACCCACATGCCTGTCACAATGTACCACACACAACCCCCCAAAACTATTTTGCTTTCCACACACACTCAAGCAACACACCAACACACAGTCTTGGAAGCAAGTAACACACACACACAAACACAAAGACACCCACAAACCACCACACAAACACAATCTACTAAGTAAGCAAGCAACACACCACACACAAACATCTTTATGCGCACACAACCTAATGCAAATCCGACAAAGTAATACGCTCCGGCCTAGTAGGTGGTCTGTCTATTCTCTCCATATCTTTATCTCTTTATTGTTTGTCTCTCCCTCTTTCTCTCTCTTGGTCTCTCGCACTGTTCTATACTCAGCCTGGTGCATATGAAACACAGCATCAAAATGGCAGCCTGTCCTGTTCTTTGTCACAACAATATGCATCCACTGAAAAAAACTGATGAGTTAGTTATTGAGTCGGAACACAGCAAGTGACAGCACATTATTTCTGTGTGTAAAGTGCAGGTGCTGACCTAGTCCCAAAGAAAGAAGAGGGAAGAGAGATGAACAGAGAGAAGAGCAAGTTATGTAGAGCGAGTTAGAGCACCTGACCTGCAACCAAACAGTTTCCAGATCAAACGCCAGAACAATTTGTACTTTTCTCCATTGGAAAGGCAGTTAACTTGAATTGCTCTCAAATCATTGCTACTGTATAAATGAGAATCCATTGTCAGTTAACTAAAAAAGGCTAAAAAATCAGATACATTTGTGCTCATAAGTTTGCATACCCTGGCAGAAATTGTGACATTTTGGCATTGATTTGGAAAATATGACTGATCATGCAAAGAAACTCTTTTATTTAAGGATAGTGATCATATGCAGCCATTTATTATAAAAGTTGTTTGGCTCCTTTTTAAATTATAATGATAGCAGAAAACACCCAAATGGCCCTGAGCAAATGTTTACATAGCCTTGAATGTTTGGTCTTGTTACAGGCACACAAGGTGACACGCAAAGGTTAAAATGGCAATTAAAGGTTAATTTCACATTGTGTGACTATTTAAATTGCAATTAATGTCTGTGTATAAATTGTCAATGAGATTGTTAGCTCACACGTGGATGCACTGAGAAAGCTAGATACTGAGCCATGGGGAGCAGAAAAGAACTGTCAAAAGACCTGCGTAACAAGGCAATGGAACGTTATAAAGATGGAAAAGGATATAAAAAGATATCCAAAGCCTTGTAAATGCCAGTCAGTACTGTTCAATCACTTATTAAGAAGGGTGAAATTCGGGGTTCTCTTGATACCAAGCCAAGGTCAGGTAGACCAAGAAATATTTCAGCCAAAACTGCCAGAAGAATTGTACGAGATACAAAGAAAAACCCACAGGTAACCTCAGGAGAAATACAGGCTGCTTTGGAAAAAGATGGTGTGGTTGTTTCAAGGAGCACAATACAAAGATACTTGAACAAAAATGAGCTGCATGGTCGAGTTGCCAGAAAGAAGCCTTTACTGCGCCAGTGCCACAAAAAAGCCCGGTTACAATATGCCCGACAACACCTTCACACGCCTGACAGCTTCTGGCACACTGTAATTTGGAGTGACCCGACCAAAATAGAGCTTTATGGTCACAACCATAAGCACTAAGTTTGGAGAGGGGTCAACAAGGCCTATAGTGAAAAGAATACCATCCCCACTGGGAAGCATGGTGGTGGCTCACTGATGTTTTGGGGGGGGGGTGAGCTCTAAAGGCACAGGGATTCTTGTGAAAATGTATGGCAAGAAGAATGCAGCATGTTATCAGAAAATACTGGCAAACAATTTGCATTCTTCTGCATGAAAGCTGCGCATGGGACACTCTTAGATTTTCTAGCACCACAGTGACTCTAAGCACCAGGCCAAGTTGACCCTTCAGTGGTTACAACAGAAATAGGTGAAGGTTCTGGACTGGCCATCGCAGTCTCCTGACCTTAATATCATTGAACCACTCTGGTGAGATCTCAGTTTTGAGATCATGCAAGACGACCAAAGATTTTGCATGACCTGGAGGCATTTTGCCAAGACGAATGGGCACCTATACGTCCTGCAAAAATGTGTGGCCTCATAGACAACTATTACAAAAGACTGCACGCTGTCATTGATGCTAAAGGGGGCAATACACAGTATTACGAACTCAGGGTATGCCGACTTTTGAACAGGGGTCAGTACATTTTTTCTTTGTTGCCATGTTTAGTTTTATGATTGTGCCATTCTGTTATAACCTACAGTTGAAAATTAATCCCATAAGAAATAAAAGGAACGTGTTTTGCCTGCTTCCTCATGTTTTCTTTACAAATGGTACATACACTCACCTAAAGGATTATTAGGAACACCATACTAATACTGTGTTTGACCCCCTTTCGCCTTAACTGCCTTAATTCTACGTGGCATTGATTCATCAAGGTGCTGAAAGCATTCTTTAGAAATGTTGGCCCATATTGATAAGATAGCATCTTGCAGTTGATAGAGATTTGTGGGATGCACATCCAGGGCACGAAACTCCCGTTCCACCACATCCCAAAGATGCTCTATTGGGTTGAGATCTGGTGACTGTGGTGGCCATTTCAGTACAGTAAACTCATTGTCATGTTCAAGAAACCAATTTGAAATGATTCGAGCTTTGTGACATGGTGCATTATCCTGCTGGAAGTAGCCATCAGAGGATGGGTACATGGTGGTCATAAAGGGATGGACATGGTCAGAAACATTGCTCAGGTAGGCCGTGGCATTTAAACGATGCCCAATTGGCACTAAGGGGCCTAAAGTGTGCCAAGAAAACATCCCCCACACCATTACACCACCACCACCAGCCTGCACAGTGGTAACAAGGCATGATGGATCCATGTTCTCATTCTGTTTACGCCAAATTCTGGCTCTACCATCTGAATGTCTCAACAGAAATCGAGACTCATCAGACCAGGCAACATTCTTCCAGTTTTCAAGTGTCCAATTTTGGTGAGCTCGTGCAAATTGTAGCCTCTTTTTCATATTTGTAGTGGAGATGATTGGTACCCGGTGGGGTCTTCTGCTGTTGTAGCCCATCCGCCACAAGGTTGCGCGTGTTGTGGCTTCACAAATGCTTTGCTGCATACCTCGATTGTAACGAGTGGTTATTTCAGTCAAAGTTGCTCTTCTATCAGCTTGAATCAGTCGGTCCATTCTCCTCTGACCTCTAGCATCAACAAGGCATTTTCGCCCACAGGACTGCCGCATACTGGATGTTTTTCCCTTTTCACACCATTCTTTGTAAACCCTAGAAATGGTTGTGCGTGAAAATCCCAGTAACTGAGCAGATTGTGAAATACTCAGACCGGCCCGTCTGGCACCAACAACCATGCCACGCTCATAATTGCTTAAATCACCTTTCTTTCCCATTCAGTTTGGAGTTCAGGAGATTGTCTTGACCAGGACCACACCCCTAAATGCATTGAAGCAACTGCCATGTGATTGGTTGATTAGATAATTGCATTAATGAGAAATTGAACAGGTGTTCCTAATAATCCTTTAGGTGAGTGTATATTCCCAATTCTCCAAGGGTATGCAGACTTTAGATAATTTAGATAATAACTGTAAATAATGCCCATATAGGCACAGACATACTGGTTTGCCCTTGATTTCCATTATTATTTCTACAACATAATGGCTTTTCTATTTATAATGTAGTTAGGAAGTTAAACATTGGTACAGATGCAAGCTCTTACTATCTCTCTCTCTCACACACACACTCAAATTGGCAAACTCAAAAAAGACAGATGTTGTCTTCTCAGTTTAAAAAAATCCAAACAGAGTCAGGCCACTGTCAGTAACCTACAGTGGAGTTTGTCATAAATACAGTAGTATGTCTGTGATAACAGATATTTTATTGTTTTGTCTCTGTACTCCAGTGCATTGTGACTGAAAAGGTTAAAGGGCAGTCTGTCAGCTTTACCTTGAGAGTATTTACATTCATAAACTGTACAGGAATTGCAGCCCATTTATAAATACTCACTATAGTTATGGGGACCAAAAAAAAGACATTACCTTTAATCTGAAGTAACTTTCAAGAAAGTATTTCCACATCGTTTTCCCAGAAATCTCACCTGTCACTGGTGTGACATCAGTTCACTCTTAAAGCCCTGCATGTTATCTGTTCACTTTATTCAACTAATCTAAAAATACACCTTGATCTGACCAGGTAAACTGACATGCCATTATTTTAATTATAAACTAAAATTAATTAAACTAAATGTATCTGATGTAGGATAAATACAGAAACATGAGAATACAGTAGCTACAGTAGCTACTAGTCTAAACTTGCCATGGTAATGGTTTCTGATTACAGTACTACTAGCTGGGCTGGTAAACAAAGCAAACAGCATGTACAGACGGCTACATAATTACCTTGGCAGCTCGCCTCATTATCCACAGAAGGTTAGCTAGTTAATCAAATTGGCCAATAGTTTTTGCCAGGTAATTAGTTATAGCCAATTACTAACAACAGTATGAACTTCTTAAATTTTTTAATAAAATTGTCTCACTGCTAGATCCACAAAATGAGAGTAGTCACTTCCTTATATTTTTTATCCTCAGCTCTTTGTTTGATACATCAAACGCATCACTTCCTGTGCGCAGGAGCATTTTTCCTGCCACTGCATGAGCCGACCACTTTTTTCCTTAGCAGCAGTACACCGTATACAAAGGTTTTTCAGATGCAGGCCTGGGACCATTTTATATGGTAGGTATTCATCCATAATCCAGATTAAGAGAACCGCAATGTGTTAATACAAAAACCTTATGAACTTCAGCTTTAATAAAGATGTCATATTTAGTACTTGGTTGCAAATCCTGTGCATTTGATGACTGTCTGAAGTCTGTGACCCACAGACATCATCGGATAATGGGTAATACATGTAATGCAGCCATCTTAAGCTTTTGTTTGTTTCATTGGATTTTTATCTTCAGTCTTCACCAAGTAAAAAGCATACTCAATTTGATTCAGGTCGGGAGACTGACTATATAAGTCAAGAACATTCTATACTTAAAATCTCCTTATTAACAGCAATATTTCCGCACACACGCGCCCTCTCCTGCAATTGGGCAAGGGCTGCAAAATGGGGGTCTTGAACGCAGCTCGGCTGCCACCTCTTGACCAGGCACTTGTTTCCCCATTCAGGCCTTGTCAGGGAGATGATAAACAGCATTTAAAGTTTTGATTCTTCCATATGCTTTTTCTGTGAACAAAATTATCAACAAATCAGCCAATCTGGAACCAAAAGCTCAGTCACTCTCTTATCTGGACAACAGAAGCCAGATATGTTCAAGGACCCCCGAATTTCTGAACTTTTTTCTGTAATATCTTTGTGGTCTCAGGAATGGCTAACTCTAGAAATCTACAGAATTCATTAAAACTGCATTTAGTTTTATTTGTGCATTACTTGTGGAATAATCCTATAAATTCTCAAATTAGAGAATCTAGTTCAGCAGATTTTTTATATTTCATAGATCTGTATATTTTTTGTAATTCAATGGTTAAACAAACAAAAAAGGTATTTTACTGAGGCCTGACAGGCAGAGTCAGACAGACTCAGTCAAACAGACATCGTTCATTAACTTGAAACTAACATTTTCGGTTATATAGACAACAAGAAGGAGTTACAGTGGATACAGAAAGTCACCACTCAAAAATTTCACCTTTTGTTACCTTACAGCATTAAATGAAAACCCTTACACATAAAACAAATAAAAATCTAACAAAAATCTAAAGTCCCCGAATTCTTGCAAAACGCCTCCAGGTCATGCAAAATCTTTGGTCGTCTTGCATGAACCGCATTTCTGAGATCTCCCCAGAGTGGCTCGATGGTATTAAGGTCAGGAGACTGGAGTGGGGATGGTATTCTTTTCACTATAGGCCTTGTTGACCCCTCTCCAAACGTAGTGCTTATGGTTGTGACCATAAAGCTCTATTTTGGTCGGGTCACTCCAAATTACAGTGTGCCAGAAGCTGTCAGACGTGTGAATGTGTTGTCGGGCATATTGTAACCAGGCTTTTTTTGTGGCATTGTTGCAGTTAAAGGCTTCTTTCTGGCAACTCGACCATGCAGCTCAATTTTGTTCAAGTATCGTCATATTGTGCTCCTTGAAAAAACCACACCGTCCTTTTCCAGAGCAGCCTGTATTTCTCCTGAGGTTACCAGTGGCTTTTTCTTTGAATTCTGAACAATTCTTCTGGCAGTTTTGGCTGAAATTGTTCTTGGTCTACCTGACCTTGACTTGGTATCAAGAGAACCCACATTTTACACTTCTTAAGAAGTGAGTGAACAGTACTGATTGGCATTTGCATGGCTTTGAATGTCTTTTTATATCCTTTTCTATCTTTTTAAAGTTAAATTACCTTGTTACGCAGGTCTTTTGACAGTTTTTTCTGCTACCCATGGCTCAGTATCTAACTTTCTGAGTGCATCCATGTGTGAGCTAACAAACACATTGACTATTTATACATAGACACTAATTGCAATTTAAAAGCCACAGGTGTGTGAAATTAACCTTAAATTGCCATTTTAACCTGTGCATGCCACCTTGTGTGCCTGTAACAAGGCCAAATATTCAAGGGTATGTAAACTTTTGCTCAGGGCCATTTGTGTCATTTCTGTTATCATTATCAACTATGATATCATATCAACTATGATAATAAATGGCTTCATGTGATCACTATCCTTAAATAGATATTTTCCAAATCAATGCCAAAATGTCACAATTTCTGCCAGGGTATGCAAACCTATGAGCACAACTATAAACACAATAAGTGAAAAGAAAAAAAGAAAAAACAGCAAAATACCCTATTTGGATAAGTATACACCTTCCTGAGTTTATAATTGGTGGAACCACCTTTTTCTCGAATTACAGCCATGAGTCTCTTTGAATATGTTTCTACTAACTTTGCACAACTAAACAAGTCGTTCCAGAGATTCTCAATGGGATTTAGGTAGGGGCTCTGACTACGCCACTCAAGGACATTCACCTTCTTGGCCTTCAGCCATGGTATCTTTGCTTTGGCAGTGGGCTTTGGGTCATTGTCATGTTGAAATGTGAACCATCTTCCCATTTTCAGACATATTTTGCACTCAGCTGACCACAGCATCTTTTTGCCACTTTGGTATTCTACAATGTGTTTTTAGGCAAAGCTCAAACAAGATTTAATGTTGACTTTTATGAGTGTTTTCTTTTCTTGCCACCCTCCCATAGAGGCCGAATTTGTGGAAATATTGTTACATTCTGGTCACAGACACACATTGACCAGTCTTTGACATAAAACCCTGAAGCTCCTTCAAAGTTGCAATTGGCTTCTTTGTAGCCTATCTGATCAGTCTCATCCAGTTTGAAGGGACAGCCTGATCCATGCAAGATTGGGTTATGCAATACGCCTTCCATTTCTTAATATTGGTACTTAACTATGCTCCTTGGGATAGACTAAGCCTTTCCACAACTTTAACTTACAGATCTTTTTAAAGTACCCTTATGCCAGTAGAGGATTATTTGCTTTGAATTGCACTATTAAGCAGTGAAGTCCTCTATGCTGCTTTTATTCAGTATAATACTGTTTTCATTTTAATGATTTTTTTTTTTTACTGGGATACTGTGGGTAAATAAATCCAGGAAAAGTCTAATTTCAGGCTGTAAAGCAACAAAAAGAGAAAAAAGAGAGGTGGTGACTTTCTATACCCAATGTATATGCTATGGATGTGTACTTTGGGGTACAACACCTGACAGAATTGCAACACACACACCACTCTCCCAAAGTGCCTACACGGCAATCGAATCATAGATGCTAGCTATCTATTATTCAGGAGAAAGTGGAGCAGCGAGGAACAGGCTCTAAATAAAGAGTAGTACCCTAGAAACAGGAGTCTCTGAACCCAACTCTGACAACTCAAGAAATCGCTGCAGAGTGAGAAAAACTAAGATATGGGAGAGAGAGCAACAGGGCACAAAAATTGACAAAATGTCTGTATACATTACTGTAAGTGGCTTGGAAAGAAGCATCTGCTAACTATTAAATCAAAAATGGAGTAAAAAATTGAGAGACATGGAGAAAAAGAAACATAGTTAAGAAGAGGTTCAAAAGTTAGAAAGAGACAGAGGGAGAGACAGACAAAGACAGAGAAAATAGAGAGAAGGACAGAGAGAGAGAGAGAGAGAGGGAGAGAGAGGGAGAAAGAGAGAGAGCATAGCTTTTAAGTTTCAAAGCTGCTCCACACTTGAACCTTGTTGGACTCATACCCAAATTGAGATCCGGTGGGAAGAAAGCTGCATGGAGAACATCTAGCACTGTATTCAGGGCTCACTCCGCCATCACCCGCCGCTTTCTCATGTGATGAATGAAGATGCTGCTCAAATCTAAAGTACAACTCTTGTTCTAATAGACGCCCACAGGGATGAACACACATGCACAAACACACACGCACACACACTGAAACGTCTCAGTAAAAATGCATAGTACTAGTTTGTCATATGGTTTGGGTCTACTGCCATTTTGACAGTGTATTTTCTGACCTGTATTGATTCATAAAGGATGTGTCAGCAGCACTTTGTGTAGCAGTGTGAGAGAGTGTGCATGTACGTGTGTGTGTACACTGTATGAGAGGCACTGCACGCTGATCAAAGACCCCATTATTGAAGAGAATTGGACTGGCGCTGCTGCACTCTGTCTCTCGTCCTCTCTCTCTTTTTTCTCCACGCTTTCGCCATCTCATCTTTTTAACTCTTTCTCCATTCAAATCTGAGACCATGCCGGAGATGCAGCATCGTAATTAATTGCCCTCAGACCAAACCTCTGGGTTTGGGGAGCAAATCATTACCTTCTAGATCACTGAAACTACAAGATTCAGGTCTTCTCAGTCCCAAAGGGCCAAGCGTTAAGGACATCCAGCAAAAGATAGGTCTTGGGATTAAGTTCAACTCAACCACCTCTCTCCTGTTTCTCCTCCACAAGCACTGACAAAGCTTTGAGCCTGTGCCAAAAGTACTTGGAGCCGCGTTTCTGCTAAACATACTGAGAGAAAAGCAGAGAGAAGAAGCTGCCGTTATGCTAATTAGAAAGGGAAAGAGAGAGACATTAATATCTTCACGTAGGGAGAGAGGAAGACGAATCAGACAAAAGAAAAAAGCATGAAAGAAAGACACTCAGACATTCAGACAAAGAAAGAGCAGTAAACAACTAATAGTTGAGCATGTTTTCATTGCGATTTGACTGTTTTTTATGTAATTTGTCATAAGGTTCAACGGATAGAATAAAAGCAGAAATGTTGAGCCCAATACTGAGGTCTCCATAGAGCCGGAGTGCACATACGTAGTGAGTGAGAAGGGGACAAAGTGAAAGTGTTAGAGCAAGTGAGAGCCAGACTCCGAGAGAAACTGAGCCAGATAAGAGAGAACGGAACAGGAAAATAATCCAGATTATAAGTATGAGCGAGCGGTTGAGAAACCCAGCAAAATTGCAGAAAGAGGAGGAAAGGTGTATAGATGGAAAACAAAAGACTTCATAAGGCCCACCATGCATACAGTGGGTTTTATTTCCTTGCGGTCTTTCTCTAGGTCTCTCTCGCCTGCAGAAAAGAGACCTAGATTGCAGGGAAGTTGGCTTTTAGCTTGTGCTCTCTGTCAACTATTCTTGGGTGGCTGAGCTGCTCTCCCGGCTCCCTCTTTTGCCCACAATCTCTATCTTGATCCACCCCTTTTGTTCTCCGCCCCTCTCCTCCTTGTCCCCTCCACCTCCCCTCCCTTCGCTAAAAGACAGGTGCTAAAAACACAGGCAGCAAATCCATAGGTTTCTAAAGCTTTAGTATGTGACATTTTCTAAGAGCCAACGTGGTCTTCATGTTTTAGGATGACACTAACAGCGATGTGTGCAGCGTTATCTGTAATGTTACTGGTCTGAGTACTGCACATGAACTGATCAGGCTGTTCCTTTTTATCTTTTCATCTCTATTTCATTTCTCCATTCATTATCATTTTCAAAGTCTTTGAAGTTGAGTGAAAAACCCAATACATACATTTTGCAACTGGTTGCCCTAGATTTTCACTATTAAAGTCAAGAAAACATATTGAACTATCACCCAATGTCCCTACCTCCTTCACTACAACAGTAAAAAATAATATCTTATCTTGGTTGCAGTCAAGTAAAAACAGCTTAAATAGTCCATATTATATATTGTCTAATTTATTTGGGGACATTTCAGACCAAACTTTCCCAAAAATATTAGAAATAAGTTGTAGCAATTCAAAAGGAAGTGTACAATTTAATCACCAACACAACAAGTAAAAAAAATAAGACAAGAGTACAAAACTAATGTAACCTATCAAGTAATTTGCACCCATGCATAAAGGGTAATATTCAGTTACATTATATGACGTGGTAATAGTTCCCCTAGAATTTAAGCTACAACAAATTTCACCCACTTTCACTACATACTGACATTTTGTGACACACCGGTGATGGTAAAGTATGTACTGTTAAGTATACAACTATGGATAAAATGAAGAGACCACTGCACCTTTTTCTGTCCTGTCTAAAAAAGTTGAAAAGGAACGTTTTTAGTGAGGAACAAAAGCATTCAATTTGCAGTAGTCTCTTAATTTTAACCCTTCTGTTCCTCACTCAAAACCTTCCTTTTCGACTTTTTTAGAAAGGAAAGAAAAAGGTGCAGTGGTCTCTTAATTTTTTCCAGAACAGTATAGTAAGCTAGTATGGGATTACAAGGACATATCATCTTGTCATAAAATGACATCTTGAAATTAAACCGCTTTCGCAAATTAAAATCACACCAAGTTTGAATATTTAGCTGGACAGCATTAAAGGGATAGTTCGTCCAAAATCCATATTTATCAGAACTTTCACATGTCCCAGAAGGCCCATAGTAATTTTTTCAAATAACCCATTATTCAGCTCTGTACCAGTCTGTAATTAGCGTTATTAGCATCGTCCAAATTCTTGAATGGAAACTATGGAGTTAATTTTGTTTCAATAAGAACAAACAAAAGTATTAGTATTGCAAACAAAATAATTAATATTGAAAGCAAAACATCAACTGAAATGTATTGAACTCTAAAATATAAATATATTGCAAATTAAATCTTTTGAAATGTGAAAACAAATTGATTGAAAATGAATGCAAATAATTATTTGAGAGGAAATATTTTTTTCTTGATAACGCGATTGGGTTAAAACAAATATGTTTTTGGCTGCAGTTTTTTTAATCTTTGGTTACGTTACCCTGGATTTTGTTTTTTTGCGGTTGCGAGTTTATGACACAAATTTCACGGTGGGCGTGTTTAAGAGAGGAAATTAATCTCCATTGGTCAACCAGTCTTCGCAACATCAACAGCTCAAGTCTGTTTATGTTGTAGGCTTGCTACATTAATAGGTAGGCAGGCTGTCATGCATGGATGCATGTGAAATAAGTGCAACAGTATGTTGACTAAACAACCTAGCCCGTATATATTTGCCTAATAATTGTTTATATGTGAGCAATTTTTAATTTCGGATAAAATACATTTCAATAATTAGTAGCTAGCCAGCCAGCCCAATGGCACTGGTTAGCTGACCTAGCTACCTTTATAACAAGGAGGACACCAGAAAAAAGCTACGGTAAAATGTTTTGTGCCTTGTAACAGTTGGAACAGTTAAATAACTAATTATTTAGGGTTCTATTGTCTGTCTGTTTAGGAGGTCCAGATGACCAAAACAGGTGGTTGGAGTGGAGGAGAGTGGTGACAGACAGTATTGGAAGTAATGTTCACATACCACATGTATCTCATCCTCACTGAGTGTATCTATAACAGATGATACAAGTGGCCTTGATATTCCCTATTAGTTAAGCTTACAATTCCTTTGATAGGTAGGAAGTGGAGCTAGCAGAATCATTGTGGACTGTGTCTAGTTTATCATAGGCAGCATAATATTAAGTCATATTAATGTGTTAGTTGTGTCCCAATTCTTCACGCTTTTTCCAAAACTAACTGTACAGGTGCTGGTCATAAAATTAGAATATCATCAAAAGGTTTATTTATTTCAGTAATTCTATTCAAATGTGAAACTTGTATAATGTATACATTCATTCCACACAGACTGATATATTTCAAGTGTTTATTTCTTTTAATTTTGATGATTATAACACTAACATTATGAAAACCCCAAATTCAGTATCTCAGAAAATTTGAATATTGTGAAAAGGTTTAATATTGAAGACATCTGGTGCCACACTCTAATCAGCTAATTAACCCAAAACACAGACAAAGGCCAATAAATGGTCTCTCAGTCAAGTTCTGTAGGCAACACAATCATGGGGAAGACTGCTGACTTGACAGCTGTCCAAAAGACGACCATTGACACCTTGCACAAGGACGGCAAGACACAAAAGGTCATAGCTAAAGAGGCTGGCTGTTCACAGAGCTCTGTGTCCAAGCACATTAATAGAGAGGTGAAGGGAAGGAAAAAATGTGGTAGAAAAAGTGTACAAGCAATAGGGATAACCGCACCCTGGAGAGGATTGTGAAACAA
Source organism: Esox lucius (assembly GCF_011004845.1). NCBI lineage: Eukaryota > Metazoa > Chordata > Actinopteri > Esociformes > Esocidae > Esox > Esox lucius. Next base: position 2,217,873 of record NC_047591.1, read on the forward strand.
AACCCATTCAAAAATGTGGGGGAGATTCACAAAGAGTGGACTGCTGCTGAGTTATGTTCTCTGATTAGTAAATTTAGCATTTCCTTTGGAAATCAAGGTCCCAGAGTCTGGAGGAAGAGAGGAGAGGCACAGAATCCACATTGCTTGAAGTCCAGTGTAACATTTCCATAGTCAGTGATGGTTTGGGGTGCCATGTCATCTGCTGGTGTTGGTCCACTGTGTTTTCTGAGGTCCAAGGTCAACGCAGCCGACTACCAGGAAGTTTTAGAGCACTTCATGCTTCCTGCTGCTGACCAACTTTATGGAGATGCATATCTCATTTTCCAACAGGACTTGGCACCTGCACACAGTGCCAAAGCTACCAGTACCTGGTTTAAGGACCATGGTATCCCTGTTCTTAATTGGCCAGCAAACTCGCCTGACCTTAACCCTGTAGAAAATCTATGGGGTATTGTGAAGAGGAGGATGCGATACGCCAGACCCAACATTGCAGAAGAGCTGAAGGCCACTTTCAGAGCAACCTGGGCTTTCTTAACACCTGAGCAGTGCCACAGACTGATCGACTCCATGCCACGCCGCATTGCTGCAATAATTCAGGCAAAAGGAGCCTCAACTAAGTATTGAGTGCTGTACATGCTCATACTTTTCATGTTCATGACCAGCACCTGTACTTTTACACTTCCTTGCATTAATTTTGCAATATAATAGGAACTCCCTCCTCTCACTGCTTAAACACATCTTTTTATACATTAGGAGGATGCAGGAACACACCTTGGAGAAGAAATGGCCAAATTGGATGTGTGCTCTCTCAACCACCTCTGTCTAGCCCGGTAGTTAAAGTCAAAAGTGATATACAAGCAGCATGGTAGAGTTAACATCTATTACATTTAAATGTATTCATATCCTTCCCCAGTGACACAAGTTTCTTTAAGGGGGTTGGTGATCTACAGTATGGACTGAAATTACTGTAGTTATTTTGGGAGGGGAAAAACACCACTTCTTTATTTTATTATTTGCTCCATATCAGACATATGTGTTGCCCTGAGTCCCCTTTTTCCAATGGTCTGTATTACTACCTTCAGAGAGGGATTGTATGAATTCATACTTTGGTTTAGGATTATGAGTTGTGTCCTGATTCATCACCCTGTCAAAGTGTGGACTAGTTTTGATAGACAGCAAATGGACATCTGTTCCTGTGTTATGACAAGTCCTTCAACTACTCAAAATGACTACAAATTGCAGCATACTGTTCATGTGAACAAAGAAACAGTAATAGTTTTACACTGACCCTGTGTTTCAGGTTTCCACTTCCTTTGTACCCTTTTTGTGTTCTATTATCACACGTGGCTTTGGCTCCATGGCTGTGGAAAAACTAAGCAGCAGGAGGAACTTTGTTTCCAATATTATTATGTATAGTATATTTCTAACTGTATTGATGAGGAAGGGGTGTGCAGAATGATCTATTGTCATTGAACTGTGTTGAATGGACAGTCCCTTTTTTACAATCCCCTAGTAACAAGTTCAATAAGGTTTGCTGCAAATGTAATTACTAAACAGTTTTTTTCTGCTCTTAAGGTTCTTCCAATGTAATGTTTTTTTAAATTATGACTTATATTTTTTTTATGTTGACTATTTGTTATTCTTAATGCTTAAACTTGCTGCTGCCTTTCTTGGCAAGGATCCTCCTTAAAACAGATTTTTAATCTCAATGCGCCTTTCCTGGTTAAATGTTGGAAGTGTTGGAAACCATTATTGAGGAAGCCAATTTGAACACTTTGTAGCCTGTGTTACCTGTAGGAAAGTCTCAATCATGGATCTCCAGGTATACTGTAGGAATAACCTTGTGTGTGTGAATGTAACATTAATAATGAGTTTGAGTGTAACATTTGAAGATAGTGTAATGGTTAGTTGTGCAGATTGGTTGTCATGACATGACAAATCATTCAACTAATAAAGCACTGTTATTTCAAGACTCAATATATGCCACAGATTTACTTGGTGAATGTTGTCTGCTGTGCCTCTTAAAATTGTATGACTTAAATTAACACATACTGGCCATACTGCATAGCTATGTTTATATTTTGATTTTGGGTTAGTTCTGTTCCACAGCTAACTAGCTAAATTATAACACGCTGTCATTTGTATGTTTCAGCTTTCTAGCCAGCTTTATCTTAGCCTGTTAAATATCTAACATAGTTGCAAGAGATGATTATTCATTGAATACAATCGACACGTCTTATATATGGAATTTGATAAGGCAAGTTCATAGTATGCATAGAGTAACAAATAAACGACTAGCAATTTGTATCAGAAAGCACGATTTGGTGTATATTTTTTACTCGCAGAAACCCAAATTAAGTTCAATACACAATAGCATGTCTTCTATAAATGTAAAAAGCCTACAGTGTGAACAGACTGGAGCTGTTGATGTTGCCCAGTCTGGCAACCCACATCGCTGTTTTCGCATTTCAAAAGATTTTATTTGATCTCAATACTTTTTAGTTGATGTTTTGCTTTCAATATTAATTATTTTGCTTGCAATACTAATACTTTTGTTTGTTCATACTGAAACAGAAGTAACTCCATAGGAAACGGTTTGTACTGCTATTGCAAAATTGCATTGCAAGCCAAAAACTACTTTAAAACATTTCAAACTACATTCAGTAATATGTTGCGGCAGCATACATTTTTTAAACTGTACACCCTGCAGAATTGGCTGAAATCAAACTCACACTAACAAACTATTTATTTAGCCACCATACACATCTTCTGTTCTTCGGCAGTGATGTCATCAAGATGAGCGTGAAATTTAACCTCAACAAGCTATGTGAAGATAGGTTGCTTTGCCTAGCTTTTTTAATTGCTGCTAGTTTACACTTAGGTATATTATTGCTCTATTTTTTGCTCTATTTTTGCTTTATATATTTCTTCATTCTTGCTACGTAGATGTAATGTGCCATGTCACAATAATTACATTGTGCAGGATGTAGATGTATTGATTGTATAAGTTAGTGAACTGTTGTGAACTGTTGTAAGCAATGAAGGAAAATATTAATTGTTTGTAATATGAGCTAAAACGGAAGGTGCAAGTAGGAGAATAGGAAACCCTGTTCAAGCGGTTGCCGGAGAGAGAAAGATTTAGTATGTCTATCTTTTGAGAAACAGGACACAGGTTAGAGACACACACACATAGTCTGACAGACAAGACAGAAACCAGAAGGGGGCAAGAAGATGTTTGCATTTATCCTTATAAGGAATAGAACTGGAACTGGACCAATAGCACACTTGCTTTGTGAACTTAACGACTCTATCTTTTGGGCGTAGTTGAAGTATAAAATGATGTTTTGACTGTTGATCCTTAGACATTGTGCGGCGACACCTTGTCTCCAAAAGCTTTTGTAATAAACGGAATATGCGGTACGGTAATTGACCTGACTGGTGTTTTATTCTCCTTTCCAACAAACCAACTCAGGGAAGTGTTAGACAACAAGGATGACGCTGTGTTATTCGGTGCATTTGATAAATAAAGTTTGAACTTATGGATTTCCTTTGTTTGTATCAATGTCAACTTCTGCTTGCTCGTTTGCCTGCTCGTGGATCTTGAGTTAATTAAATTCTACCCAGTCTGCACTTGGGACAATACCTCTGCCTCTCCCGAGTCGTATTAGGGGAGAATCAATGGAGCAACTTCAACAACGAGACATAACATTTTTGTGAGAAATATTTTAAAACAAAGGATCGTGACCCACATTCACTTAGCAGAGGACTAAAGGTGAATGCAATTCCATCAAGTTACCCAGTTCAACCCATGGAGACAAGACAGATTATAATTAATACTTATGACTGCGATGCTATAATACACAAAGTATACATTGCCCCATATTCTGGGCAAGGGTTGAGAATTAACTTGTTCACCATAACCGAGATGACTGTCCGAGGTGAATATCAAAGACAAAAAAGGTAACTTTCTTTCTAGCTAGCGAATACTAACTTTCATTTACTCTGTCTACACTTATTCTTTCCAAACGAATGCGAGGATTGATACAATTGTGAACAAAACTGACCAGTAAACACAGGAAGTAAATGTTAATTTGAAATGAGAACTATATCGCAAAGATTTTAACTTTATTTTGAGGAATACAACATTGTCGTGTTCTTTGAGGTAAACCACACCAATTGTCTTAGTTTGGAGTGTTTTAGAGTAGTTTTCCGCTTGCAATGCAGCTTTGCGATAGGGGTATGTACGGTTTCCATTCATGAATTTGTATGATGCTAATAACGCAACTTACTGACTGAGACAGAACTGATTAATGGATTGATTAAAAAAATTATGTGCCTGAAGGACCAATTGGGAGTATGGGGACTTTAAGCATTGAGCTAAATTGACTAACCTGTGTTAGTATTTTTTTGACAGGTTAACTTCTACTAAACAGCAACTATGAATGGCTTTTGCCACTGCTGCTTGAATAGCTTACAAGACCGTTGTACTACTATCTTACTACCATGGAATGGTCATTGGAATTGAGCCCATGCTAACGAGACAGTGTAGACAAACTTTATAATGCTACAGTTATCCTTGCTTGAGCAAAGGTATCTGGCTACACCAAGCTAGATAATGTCAACATAAGCATCTGAAGGATTCCATCTAAAATGGTTAGTAATATTAACCTAGCTAGGGTTGCATGACAAAACAATGCAAGGTTTTCTAACATATGTGAATGACATTGATGTAATAACATTCAAACTTGAGGTGAATATAACTCAGGTTTTCATTGAGTGAAAAGACAAGGCCAATTGTGGCCCCTCTTCCATTCCACAAGAAGTTGTGGTCTAAATTACACCCAAAAAGCATGTACGGTTCTATTGTATGAAAATCAACCCAAAATAGTAGGCCTACCTTTGGCTTTCTATTTCCAACGCACTCTAGTTTGGGACCTACTATGCTTAATCTGATATACTACAGCACTGGAAAAAATTAAGATACCACTGTACCTTTTACTTTCCCTTCCAAAAAAGTTGGAAAGGAAAGTTGGAAAGGAAAGATGGCTATTTCCGCAGTCTTTAAAGGGCTACATTATAGACGGTTGTACAATGAAAATGTATAGACATCATTAAGAAAATTTGCACATGTAGAACGGTATCGTAAATGAAACGTGTAGAGCAAAGTGACATCACTGCTTCTCCGTAAGACTACCCAAGGTATGGCAACACAAGACTACCTAGAAGTAGGACTAGAACTGCAGCTATGGTACAGTAAAAGAAGAAAGCAACCAAATGGAATGGATGCAGTAAAAGAAGAAAGCAATCAAAGTGAATGGATGAGACCTGCACTACCTAAGATTAATTATATATTTGGGGTTAATTCAAAGCCAAAGTTATAGAATTTCCTTTATCTCTTGGTATTCCTCAAACATAGTTATTGTACTGTTCAAATATTTTATGAATACACTTCTTTGTGTTTCTTTTCATCTGAAATCTCCAGTAAGGTTTTCCTTTGATTTCAAAGTCGCTGAAATACTATTAATATTTTCTTATTTGAACTGTATGTTTTTGAGTTGACATTGAATGCAGTTCTTGTAAAAAAAGCAAAACCATCAGAGATTAATTGAGAAGTTATGCATGTTATGCTAGGGGTATCAAATTAGCTAATTAGAGTCTTGCTAATGGAAGAACCTAGGTTAAACTAGGTTAATTATTCCCTTTACCTGCATGCCCTGACTTAATATTTTGCATTACCAAATTATTATCAGGACAACAATGCTACAAGCCGAATGCAAAATAATTAGATATTAATGACATAAATGACAAGACATGACAATAAAAAAATGGGTTAGCCTAGTAAAAACTTGATAAACAAATGAATGTATAGAATGCTGTAGGTACAATAATGGTTTCCTCACAGGAAAATTAATATGGAATTGGTCTTTGAAAACGGTGTGAAGTTTTCAGTATAATATACAGTAAGTCCTATAGAAATTGACTAAAATATTTTTTTATTTCCATGACAACCAATACCCACTGTTTGTGCCAAGCACAATGTGATGTGTCAAAATCTTTCAACAAGATTGTTCAACTTGTATGTCTATCAAGCAGTGATCGATTTTACTACCAGTAAAATCATTGCTGCCGTGTCCTCTTAGTTATAGAGTGGGGAGGGTTTGGCTCTGTCATTGTTTGAACAAGCTGAGCTACAGGTAGGAATGGAGCACAGATGAAAATGACATACATCCGTGTTAACAATCGCATGGGGCAACTCCCTGATTTTCAGAGCAATTGGTGAGTATTTCATGATTATAGGGATAAAGTCCAATGACAATGTGGGATTAATATGGTGTGTATAGTTTATGATGTGCTGCTAGAACAAGTACTACTCTAGATAAACTAAGCTAATTGTTTTCAGCATTTTGTATTTTTAGGGTTCTAATTCGATGACAACTACTGATGTAAAAAGGGCTTTAAAAAATACATTTGATTGATTGTTGACTTTAGTTGTTAATTGTACTATGATGTGAAAACAGATTTTGGTTTAAATAAATAATAAATGCTGGTTAGATTTTTTTCTACTTTAAACATGTTCCCAGTTATTTCTCCTCAAGCCTTCCTAGAGCTGAATAATGTGCAGTCAGTTTGAGTTAAGCGTAGCCATTTCCTAGTAAAATTGAAATTGACACATAAGACACTTTTTACACAAACATGCCATAGATTATCCCTTGATAAGATTTGTCAGTCTTACCTAGCCAATCATTGAACTTCTTGACCTCCGAAGGCAGACCCAGCTCAGTGAAGTCACCAGCGTGGATGAACACGTCTCCATAGGGCATCTGTATGGCATCCGTACGGGAATGAGTATCTGAGATACATACAAAACGAGTGTAACCCGGCGGTTTTGGAGTGTCATGGGGAAGGGGGTCCACCCTACAGTAGAAAGAGATTGAAGAAGAGAGAGTGGAAAAGTCAGAAAAACAATTCTCTCTCAAAGTAGCCACCCTTTGCCTTCATGACAGCTTTGCACACTCCTTTGCATTCTTTCAACCAGTTTCATGAGGTGCTTTTCCAGGGGACTACCTCATTACCATCTAGAAGGAGTTCCCACATACTGTACACTGAGCACTTGTTGCCTGCTTTTCCTTCACTCTGCCTTCCAACTCATCCCAAACCCTCTCAACTGGAAGTATGTTTCGGCCAGTGGTTAAATAAGGATTTTGGAGGTGGGGGGGCCCTCTATTTTGGGAGTTGACGGAACTCAAATGAGCGGGGATAGACGGGATTAAAAACACCACATATTTGTCATGTGCAAAATAATAAGCTAACTACGTAATTATGAATAAAAAGTAAATTAACCAAATATTCAGTCAGTTAAAGTAATATTTAATATGTTAATCCACCCAAATATACTGTAGATTCCTCCTTTAACTGCTTCCAGCTTCTTTTTCCATCTTGACTGTGGAGTTTAAAAATCCCCCCTCATCGAACCACTCTCATCAAATAAACATTCATTCTTGTTCAAAGTCACAAATTCAGGTGGCTATAAAGTTCTGTTTGACTCAGATAGGTCTCTTTGTCTCAGGTTTCTATGACCTACAAACCCATTTCACAGAATGTTAGCTAACGTTAGCACAGCTAACTGAGAGTATTATGTGCTTGCTTAGTTCAAATACCACATCTCTAGAAATGGCTGCTTAAGTTACTGTAGATAGATAGTCAACAATGTACTTACATCTGCATTATTTAGTTTCCATATAAATAAACTTAGCAAGTTAGCAACTTTTCACTCTGGCTACTGTACAGACAAAAACAATAACATGTGACTGCTATTTGTTCTTTTTGATTGAATGATTGTTTTTCCTGCTATTTGTTCTGTTTGTCCACTTTCGCGCTTGCACCTTGCATTCTAGAACCAGGGTTGCCAGGTTTTGTTGAAAGTATAGCATTAAAGTATAGCAGTCACCTGCAGACTCCCAAAATAAACAAGAATATTTTTACTATACAACCGTATCTGTAATCAACCTGCCCACCAAATTTATGACTGCACACTGTCACAAAAAAAGCCCAAATGGGCGGGAAACCATCCCATCTGACAAATCTTTCTTGTGACAGTCATAAATTCATAAATACAGTGCACACTATGTTGCTCTAACTCAAGGGTTCCCAAACTTTTTTGGCCGACAACCCCATTTCGATATCTAAATATTCTCGTGACCTCAACCATTTGAAGAAAGATGATATACTCGTAAAAATGTTATTTGAGGCTATGAGAGTACATTTTAAAACATTCTCCCCCGACCTTTAGTTTGGGAACCTCTACTCTAACTAGAGTGCTTCTATTTCAGAGCAGTGTCTAGTGAGAATTTAAGAACTTGTCAAAGTCTCCAAACATGCTGTCAGTAACAATAGATTGGGGTATACAATTGTAAAATCAGCACAGAATAGCGCCTGTTGTGTCTAACATTTTAACTGCTGATCATTTGAAGTACCGGAGCTCAGCTACCCTAAGTTCTCATTCTGACTCCATGTGCCAGCCTAATTTAACAACTGGTTTTGGGTCATTGTTCTGCTCAGCAAGGGCCTCCGCTTTTATGGGGCGACTGAAACAACGTTTCTTTGTGTTCAAAGGTTTGCTGCTTTGAGCCCCACAGTGGGGCATTTGGATCGAAGTGGTTACATTGGTACCATGACCTGGTGTCATGAGCTCAGTCTAGGCACAGCTGCCTCTGATTAGAACAAACTATTAGCCAACCAACGAGGAGTGGAAAATAGATAAGCAGACACTAAATGTGTGTGACGTTAATCTTCTCTTTTCTGTTCATAGACGGTGACTCTTAAATGTGCTCCTGTCCACCTAAATAAGGGCCCTAAGGCAGTGTAAACTTTAGCTAGCATTTTGTTGTAAGTGCACTCCTGTTTTATGTAAAAAAAAAAAAAAACATCTTTGGGCACTCCACCAATTAACTTGTGTTTGTCCTCTGTGCTCCCAACTCACTATACTGATGAAAGATGCAGGCATAATTGTGGGCATAAGTCCAGCCAAGCATGTTTTCCTGCCATGCGAGGTATTTTTTTATTGTTGTTGTTATTATGTTCCCATATTAGTGTAAGGAAGTTGTGCAGTACAATATAGAGAACATGATTCGCCAGCCGGTCCAAAGGGCCATCCAGCAGCAGCAGCTCTCTAACGTTGGCAACAATAGAGCAGAACAATCAAACCAAACAGAGGCTGGTCGGGCTCCTGAAACAAGAGAATGGGGCTCCAATTCACCCAAACCAAGCACCTTCTGCTCACCAAGCTATCACCTCAGCATGACGTTGAGGTGTATACCAGCATGTGTTTGAGCTGGTGGCTGAAAAGGAGGATTGGGTTATGTCAGAGAGTTGGCAAAAACTTGGGCCTTTCCAACCAGGGAGGTGCAGCAGACACTCCCCACCACTCCTGGGGATGCATGACTTTCCTCGGCTTATGGAAAAAATCCTGTCCTGGTTGGGCCGGTCTCCAGAGAAAACAACTGCTCCCAACTGGAGACTGAGTTGGCTCTGGGATACTTCTTTCTCTGGATCATGTACATCATTATCCGCTATCTCCCAAATGACTGACCAAGTAGAGCGCTTGGAGGCCATTCTATCCTGCCAGAGACAGGACAGGCATCCACTCGAGCCCAGTCCCCAGGATAAGCCCATGCCTACCAACCCTTGGTGCCATGCTCATAAACCATGCTCATCCACCAGGACAGCTGTGAGTCTCCACTTGCATCCTGGCACCATCTGCAGGATCGAGTGACCACAGCAATATTGGACTCTGGCAGCACCATTATGCTGGTGAGCCTTGTTTTTTCAGCAGAACACAGTCTGTCAGCACCATTACTTCCACTTCCCGTCATAGAGGTGCCTTTTGAACAAATTGGCATTTGCCCCAAGAACATAAATACTTCCTGGTCATGACTGACTATGCCACCCGGTTTCTGGAAGAGGTCTCCCTCTGACTACCATTAAGATGATGCCATGGAGCTGTTCCAGTTGTACCTTCTTGTAGACCAGTGCATGCCCACCACTTCTTGCAGAACAGACCTCCATGTCAACCGCCTTTGCACCCAGGCCAAGGACCAAAACATGCGGGTGACTCTGTGGTTCCTGGCCCAGAAGGAATATTTCTACAAGATGCAGCATATGGGAACAAGGAGTGCCTCTTCCAGTTTCACAGCCTTTGGAATTTAGCGCTATACCACCCTTCTACGTCTCTAGGGTGTGGATGGATGCTTATGGGGGTCAGAATAGTCCAGACCAGCTGGTGCACGTGCAAGAGAGCCTGGAATATTGTGGACGGCGCAAGAGAGAAAAACTAAGCTGCATCTGATTACAACTAATCGGGAGGCTATTATAGGGAGACTATTAACGTCACCCAGAAAGAAGTGGAAAATAGACAAACGGAGTATAAAAGTGTGTGTTGTTTCTTGTTCTTTTTTCTTTACAGGCTACAAAATCTGCTCCTGTCAGTCTACGTGAGGGCCTGAAGGCATGGCATGTCAGCTTTCAAGCAAACTGCATTGTGGTTGTGAATTTGCTCCGTTGGAGTTCCATTTTATGTTAATAAATGCCTATGGGCACCTCATCAATGTACTTGTTTGTCCTCTGTACTGTCAACTCGCAACAATATGCTGTCCTTCAGCTCAGCCCAATGTATATATCGACCAACAACTTTGGATCATGTGCGCAGAGAAAACTATAAATCTGTCGGGAGCAGTCTAGAAGAAAAATACAAATTCCAGTAGTCAGTAACAATATATTGATTACTGAATGAGATAAATACAGCTTTATAGAACATACACACAGATCTTCTGTTTAAGTTATAAAAAAACTTTGAAACTTAACTTAAATGATGGCGTTGTTCAATGTGATGGTCTGAATGATGAACGATTGATTGTTTGCCAGTAGGTGGTCTAGTGTGCTCTGGACATTAGTGACACAAATGAACAAAATTACTTTAAAGATTTGTTCTTTTTACTGAACGACTTCAGAAATCAAACTTCCCATCACTAAATATAAACTGAACTAGTTATTTAGCTACGTTTTTGGAATTTTTTGTTATTTGTCTTAACACGATACAGCTATCATTTTACAGTTGATTTTTTAGTTCCCCTGCCCAAGCTGTGTGTGTGTGTGTGTGTGTGGGGGGGGGGGGGGGGGGGGGCATATATGAACCTTGAATTAGACCTGTGGGAAGTGAATAATCCGCACATTTGCCATTTTAAGTAATTAACATTATGGAATTATTATATTCTACCATCCCCTATTGACAGTAAAAAAAAGAAGAAAGATGAACGGGAAAGGGGGCAGAAAAAAAAAAGAAAGAAAAAGAAGCATGTGGAGTCCTGTGGGAGTTTGTGCAAGTCTCTGCAGCAGATCCAGAAAGTCCCCAAGGGGAGCTGGTGAACAAAAGTGTCCCATATAAGTACTACAGTTACAAATCCAGTGAGCCCTGTGTCCCTTAACACACAACCTTTACCACCACAGATGATACAATGGGGGAGAGAAAAAAACTGAAATAAAGAGAGACAGAAAGAAAAATGAAAAATAAAGATGGTGAGAGAAAAAAACAGACAGGCAGTGAAAAAGACATACAGAGAAACAGCATGAGAGTGAGTCACATTGAAACAAAGCAGTCAGAAAGAGAAGAAACAGGAATAGAGGATGGCATTTTGAGTGTCTGCCTGCCTGCCTGCCTGCCTGTATAGTAAGGTCCAAACTAATTGGCACCCTTGATAATGATCTGAGGGAAAAACTGTAACTTTATAAAATTATTCAAATACTCAGCAATTGTTAATGGTAGAAAAGGGGATAAATATAATTTTATACTAATACAATAGCTTAGAAAAAGACATCTAACAACACTCAGAAATGTAAGATCAATGTTATTTACGCCCCTTTTTTCAAAACCTTTCCATTCCTTGCAGTGTGAATAATGGTATTTTTTATCAATATAAGAACACATTGGAAGGGACCTTAGACCAGCCTTTTACAAACATGCTAGGGACCTGCAAATTCTTCTTCAGGGGATCATTTGTATTTTATTACAACATTGACAACCCTTTCAAACCGTTGAATTATTTTGACATAGTCAAAACATGCTTCCTCAAGCAATTCCGTTCTCTATTTCTGGGCATGTTAGAGCTATTGGAAACAATTTTATGATATATATGTATTACCTAAATTATTTCTACACCTAAATACTTATATAAAATGAGGTAAACCAATTGAAATCTGAAGGATTTAGATCTTTAGCTTGCAGAGACTCCAGAGCATCAGAATAGTATTGTGAAGTAATATTTTTTTACAATAGAAAAGAAAACATGCAGTGCTTTGAATTGCCAGTACCTTTTTACATGTCGTACACAGCCTGTGAGTTTCATACAGCAAACATGTAGTTGTTCCTGAGAGAAAATTGGTACCCTATATCTCAAGAATTACGTTCACTGGTACCTATTGTAAAAACCGCAATTACGTTCTATGCCAACATATCTAGTTGCCATTACATTGTTATATATTTAGAAAAATAAATCGATGTTTATGGTAATAATCCAATATTTTTGTAGGATGTCACCTATCCAAATAAGGCAATTTACAGTGGGGAGAACAAGTATTTGATAACCTGCAAAATCGGCAGTGTTTCGTACTTACAAAGCATGTAGAGGTCTGTAATTTTTATCATAGGTACTCTTCAACTGTGAGTGATGGAATCTAAAACATAAATCCAGAAAATCACATTGATTGCATTAATTTGCATTTTATTGCATGACATAAGTATTTGATACATCAGAAAAGCAGAACATAATATTTGCTACAGAAACCTTTGTTTGCAATTGCAGAGATCATACATTTCCTGCAGTTCTTGACCAGGTTTGCACACACTGCAGCAGGGATTTTGGCCCACTCCTCCATACAGACCTTCTCCAGAACCTTCAGGTTTCGGGGCTGTCGCTGGGCAATACAGACTTTCAGCTCCTTCCAAAGATTTTCTATTGGGTTCAGGTCTGGAGACTGGCTAGGCCACTCCAGGACCTTGAGATGCTTCTTATGGAGCCACTCCTTAGTTGTCCTGGCTGTGTGTTTCGGTTTGTTGTCATGCTTGAAGACCCAGCCACGACTCATCTTCAGTGCTCTTACTGAGGGAAGGAGGTTGTTGGCCAAGATCTCGCAATACATGGCCCCATCCATCCTCCCCTCAATACGGTGCAGTCGTCTTGTCCCCTTTACAGAAAAGCATCCCCAAAGAACGATGTTTCCACTTCCATGCTTCAAGGTTGGGATGGTGTTCTTGGGGTGGTACTAATCCTTCTTCTTCCTCCAAACATGGCGAGTGGAGTTTAGACCAAAAACCTCTATTTTTGTCTCATCAGACCACATCACCTTCTCCCATTCCTCCTCTGGATCATCCAGATGGTCATTGGCAAACTTCAGACAGGCCTGGACATGCGCTGGCTTGAGCAGGGGGATCTTGCGCTGCAGGATTTTTATCCATGACGGCGTAGTGTGTTACTAATGGCTTTCTTTGAGACTGTGGTCCCAGCTCTCTTCAGGTCATTGACCAGGTCCTGCTGTGTAGTTCTGGGCTGATCCCTCACCTTCCTCTTGATCATTGATGCCCCACTAGGTGAGATCTTGTATGGAGCCCCAGACTGAGGGAGATTGACCGTCATCTTGAACTTCTTCCATTTATTTATAATTGCGCCAACAGTTGTTGACTTCTCACCAAGCTGCTTGCCTATTGTCCTGTAGCCCATCCCAGCCTTGGGCAGGTCTACAATTGTATCCCTGATGTCCTTACACAGCTCTCTGGTCTCGGCCATTGTGGAGAGATTGGACTTTGTTTGATTGAGTGTGTGGACAGGTGTCTTTTATACAGGTAACGAGTTCAAACAGGCGCAGTTAATACAAGTAATGAGTGGAGAACAGGAGGGCTTCTTAAAGAAAAACTAACAGGTCTGTGAGAGCCAGAATTCTTACTGGTTGGTAGGTGATCAAATACTTATGTCATGCAATAAAATGCAGATTAATTATTTAAAAATCATACAAAATAACTTTCTGGATTTTTTTTTATTCCGTCTCTCTCAGTTGAAGTGTACCTATGATAAGAATTACAGACCTCTACATGCTTTGTAAGTAGGAAAACCTGCAAAATCGACAGTGTATCAAGTACTTGTTCTCCCTACTGTATGTAGACCATCCCCACTCAACATCCCCACTCAAGCAAAATCTTTTGTTTTTAAAAGAATAATACAATACGAAAACCTGTATGGAGAGTGCCGCGTGTGGCCATTCAAAAGGTGGATTGATATATAACGTTCTTGATCGACGTAATGGCACTAGATATGTTGGCATAGAACGTATTTTCGGTTTATACAATAGTTCCCATGGAACACATTTCTTGAGATATACGGTAGGATAATTGCTAATAGCTGAAACTGTCCTATACTCAAATTCCTAGGAGAGAAATAGAAAGCCCACCGTTAACAGCGTCTGTGTTTATTTATTTGCATAACTCCGGTTCTGGAAGTGTCAGTGCAATTCAAGCGGGATATGCCACAGACCATAGGTATTCCTTCACGGGAAAGAACTGGTCCACAGACGTGGGTTTAAGAAACTCTGCCTTTGACCCTTTCTCCACAGAATCCTTCCAGATCGTTTATATCCTTCATCTGGTCTTTAACTATAGGTTTCAAAAGATTTTTGGAAAAGTCGGAGATGGTCATTGCAAAAATGTAATCTTTATTTGCCAGCTAACACATTCTAATGTTGAAGCCAAACTGAACTGGGTGAAACGTTTCACTTACATGTGAACATGCGGGGGCTGGAAGCGTCCCTGGTTGATGTTGTAGAAGGTGAAGGCCTGGGTGGGATTGGTGCTGTACTCATCCACCTCTACTGCGGCCCTGCCTGCTGTCCGCTGGGCCTGGGACTGCTGCTGCCGCCGTGCTGCCATTATTTCCGACAGGGTGAAGGCCATGCTCCTGGAATCTACAGTGGAGCTGCTTCTGGGCTGGGCTGGGAGAACAGGTATATTGGGCTGAGGCTAACCCACTCTTAGCTGGCCTGGGAGAGACGTGGTCTTGCCTTGGATGGAAGCGGCCTGGACCTGGCAAACACAGTAGTTGGGACTGGGAGCGAAGGCTGCTGGAGCAGACAGCGTTGCGGGTTGACCCACCAGAGAGAGGCCCACTGTCCTCACAGCTCGACCCACCTTGATGACACTCTGCTGGGCCACTGACCAAGCATATCCACCTCCAGTTCGGTATCTCCCTGTTGCTCCTGCACACACACAGAGCAGACCACAGAGTGGGAATGCAAAGCCAATCTGTTTCTTTGTGGCTCAGTTGATAGAGCATACAGCCTGCCACGTCAAATATTGCGGGTTTGATTCCTTCTACGGCCAGCCAGAGGTAAAAATAAATGCATGCATGTCTAAGTTGCTTTGGATAAAAGCATCTGCTAAATAGCATATTCTAATATATTTATACTCGCAGTTAGAAAAAAACATGAACCAAAAGTGCATAGTATAACCCCCATGGCCATTGCATGGCATTACAGCTGTCAGACAGACAAACTAGATTTTGCATTTTAGAACAGTGTTTAAATTAAAACTCAGCTTCAGGGGTTCTAGTAGGAATTCATACATCTGGTGGGAGACAGAAGGAAACGGATGGTGATAATTTGAGGATAAAGTAGGGCTAGATGGAGTCATCCAGGACTGAGCTTCTGTGATGTCAGTGTGCCATGTTACTTGTTGGAGAATAAAACAGCAACACACACATTTGTGCCCATGGCTACATGGTGTATGAGTGTGGCAGTCCCAGACATTCTCACTCTGTAAGTTGGAGCAGAAGGGGGCATTAGCAGATGCTGAGAACATGGTACACAGTGAGAAAAAATACCAGTGACAATATTGTGCCAAATGGACAGCCACATAAGAACAGTAACAGGACTGAGTAGAGAAAGGAAGATGATGAAGAAAGATGTGACAGAGAACATGGTGGAAAGAGATGGTTTGATAAATGAATAGGCACGAGGAGTTGATTGATGCAGTCTCTTCTTCAGCACAGACAGCAGACGCTCAGATTTAACGACCTAGAGAAGCAGTCCTATAAAATCTAGTGACAATGTTCCTTCATTTGCTTGTAGGCTATTCCACACACACTGGTAAAGACACACACCATTAGTCAGATATGTTTTATTTGCTGTGTAAGAATGGACTTGGTGTGTATGTGTGTGTGTATATATACCTACATACACACATATTTTGTATCCAAACATATACATATATACATATATACATATACATATATATATACACACACACATATGTTTGGATACACAAATATACGTGTGTGTGTATGAGAGAGAGTGTGTATAGAAGTCCTATAATGACTGATGGCTGAGAGAGTCTGATTTGATTTTAGCTTCTGGACATTTGGAGCATTTACACCTGTCCCATGACAACATAAAGATAGGGAGAATAGGAACAAGCTAACCACTCTGTTAGATTAATACAATACAAACATTATAAAATGTGCATGAGAAAGTTGTTCACATCTTATTATCAAGAGAATTTTCAAACTAATCACTGCATACAAAACAGTACATTTATTTCACTGATGTTTTGTAAATGAAGGTAATAGTATTTCTTATTTTTACAATAACTGTTTTAAATTTCATAAAATATGCATAAACTAAATTAGTCTTGCAAACAAAGGAATAACATCAGACAAAAGGAATTCAGAAAGCTATGTTTAGAAGAAAAAACTATAACCAAAGACATGGAGATGTAATAGTTAATTAGTTTATTAGGATCTCTCTCTCTCTCTATATATATATATAATTTAGTCGTGCCGTTAAATGCCGATATTGAACAGCATTTCATGCTAGTATCAAAAACTGTTAAATGTGATCAATAATAAAAGCGTTCTGGGACCAGCTAAAAGGGTGGAGTGACTGGGTCCAGAATTACCTTCATGGACAAGATTCAGGTATAACCTTTGGAAAGTAGAACTACGTTTCAGTTGGATTAAAATACATATAGAATATGCCTACAAGTCAATAATCTCTCTCATCAGAATTATTTAGCCCACCATGCAAACGGAAACAGCAATTTGCTTGTAAGCAGACACCGCAGCATCCACTGAACCTACCTGTGTTTCCCCAGTTCTGGTGAGATGAGCCTTTCTGGAACTGGATGAACCGATGGTCCGGTTGATCTCGTGATGTAGTGAACAGTGGAGGGAGACAGCAGCTGGTGAGTCGCGCTGGTCTGTTTGAACGTGTACCGCGTGGTGTTCTGGTTTGCGCTTCGACTCTCGCGGAGATCTCCCGCCTTGTGGGGAATGTGTTCTAGCTCTGGATCTTTCCAAATCTCTCTGATTTGGTCTGTATTCTTTCGTCGCCTACTGCTGGATGAACAGCAAAATGCAAAGGGGGAGGTGTCTGAGCAGTTAACAATTGATGTCTGACAAGCCTGTTTTATGGACAATACCAAAGAGATACGACTAAAAAATCACGAGGGGGTGTGGTATATACCCAATATGGGCTGTTGTAAGTACGACACAACGCGGAGTGCCGGGGGTATATGGCCAATAGCTTCGGTGTAGCCTATTGGCCATATACCCCCCCCCCCCCCCATTCAGAATTAAACAGAATTTCATAAGACCACTGCAAACCTTTTGATAAAATAAAAAAAATATGTAACATCTGAATTGAATTTATATCACAATTTCTCCACATTTTATTGTTGCCATGAACCTGTGTTTCACATTGCTATTTAAACCAGACAGTTACAATTCCAGTTGAAACACACCTGCATCAAATTGGTCAACTAATAACCTAGTCCTGCACATTTTGGAACACTTCACACATCCTTGAGAAGCAAGGGGGGAAAGGGTTGGACATGTTCCACCAAACATTGGAAGCATGTAAGTCGGTGCCCCCAATTATAAGATCACTTTGCAAAAAAATATTATATAGGTCCCCGTTCATATTAAACTCACTCCAATGCCCTTACTTAATGGGAAGTACAGTTAGGTCCGGAAATAACTGGACACTGACAAATGTTTTGTTATTTTGTCTGTTTACCAAAATATATTAAAGTTACAGTTCAATAATGAATATGGGCTTAAAGTACAGTCTCTCAGCTTTAATTTGAGAGTATTCACATTCAAATTGGCTCTTTAAAATGTAGCTCTTCTTTTTCAAGGGACCAAAAGTAATTGCACAATTGACTGAAAAGCTGTTTGATGGACAGGTATGGGCTATTCCTTTGATATTTCATCATCAATTAAGCAGGTAATAGGTCTGGAGTTGATTCCAGGTGAGGCATTCGCATTTGGAAGTTGTTGCTGTGAACCCACAACATGTGGTCAAAGGAGCTCTCAATGCAAGTGAAACAAGCCATTCTTAGGCCGCAAAAAAATCCATCTGAGAAATCGCAGGAACATTAGGAGTGACCAAATCAACAGTTTGGTACATTTTGAGAAAAGAAAGAATGCACTGGTGAGCTCTGCAACTCAATAAGACCTGGACCTCCACGGAAGACAACAATGGTGGATGATCGTAGGATCCTTTCCATGGTAAAGAAAAACCTCTTCACAACATCCTGCCAAGTGAAGAACTCTCTCCAGGAGGTAAGCATATCGTTATCCAAGTCTTCCATAAGGAGAAGACTTCACAAGAGCAAATACAGAGGGTTCACCACAAGATGTAAACCGTTCATAAGCCTCAAGATAGTAAAGGCCAGATTAGACATTGCCAAAAAACATCTAAAAATGCCAGCCCAGTTCTGGAACAGCATTCTTTGGACAGATGAAACTAAGATCAACCTGTACCAGAATGATGGCAAGAAAAAAGTATAGAGAAGCCTTGGAACAGTTCATGATTCCAAAGGCACTGGGTCACTAGTGTGTATTTGATGATGTGACAGAAGACAGAAGAAGCCAGATGAATTCCTGAAGTGTATAGGGATATTGTCTGCTCAGATTCAGCCAAATTCAGTGAAGGTGATTGGATGGCGCTTCACTTTACAGATGGACAATGACCCAAAACATACTGCGAAAGCAGCCCAGGAGGCAAAGAAGTGGAATATTCTGTAATGGCCGAGTCAATCACCTGATTTCAACCTGATTGAGCATGCGTTTCACTTGCTGAAGACAGAACTACAAACAACAATTGACCCACGAACAAACAACAATTGATGACAGCTGCAGCAAAGGCCTGGCAAAGCCTCACAAAGGAGGAAACCCAGCATTTGGTGATGTCCATGTGTTACAGACTTCAAGCAGTCATTGCCTGCAAAGGATTATCAACAAAGTATTAAAAATTAACATTTTATGATTGTGTTAATGTGTTCAATTGCATTTGAGCCCCTGAAATAAGGGGACTGTGTATGAAAATGGTTGCAATTCCTGAACGTTTCATACAATATTTTTGTTCAACCCCTTGAATTAAAGCTGCAAGTCTGCACTTCATTTGCATCTCGGTTGTTTCCTTGCAAATCCATTGTGGTGGTATACAGAGCCAAAATTATGTCAGTGTCCAAATATTTCCGGACCTAACTGTATTTTCAAAAGATGTCATATTTTTAAATTGGTTGCAGCCTATTGACGATATGCAAGTGTCTTGCATTGGATCAGTACCTTCTGTCGTTTGTGGAGTTGGAGTCGCACAGGGGTAGCCTTGTCTTGTCATGCTGTAGCAACTCCTGTTGTTAGATTGTGTGCTTACAAGCTCAGTTGTGGTTACTGGCCTGTGTTGTGTGTACTTCCTGGTTGACAGGAGCGTGATAAGAATCAAGGTGACTTGTGGGATATGCTTCTGAGGACACATTTCAACCTTTTTTGTGTAGTTGCTAATATGAGGCTTGGCTTGTTATTTTACTATAGTTGTAACAACATTCTCCCTCACATTTTCTACAATTGTTTAAAATAAATTAAAAAAAATAAATACAGAATCACGTAGAAGAATCATGCTGAAAATGTGGACATAGTGAGTAAGCATCACTGATTTGTTTTAATTATTTGTGTGAATGCACCACCTCCTGGATGAAAGATGCCTTTGGACACTAAGACCTATTAGGCCAACATTGAACTAATCTTGAAACTATAATTTCTAATGAAGCTACAGTCAAACAAACAACTAACACTTGTTCTCAAACTAAACTCTGACTTAATCAAAATACATTATGAATTTTAAAGAATTGATGCTGGTGCCAGATGAGAACTAATGGGAGACAAAGAAGATAAGCCCTATCTACACATAAACCACTCTCATTTGCCTAGAGATTCACAGGATTGATAAAGAGTCATGTAAAGTTCAAAAGAAATCCAGATCTGGCTGTCAGATGAAATTAAAAACCATGCAGCTAAAACAGGAAAACCAAAATGCTAAATTGGCTGTGATGCAAATTCCATTCCCTTACAGTTTCCAGTTGATCTAGAATTTTTTTAATTATGGAGCAGATATGTTTTATTTTTTCAGTAACCTGAGCTCAGTATCACTTTGCACTTAAATAGTTGTGTGGAAATGTTAGCTAGTTTAACCCTGGATACCGATTGACTGTAAGGTGCGCTACAGTATATGATACCATATACAATGAGAGTAAGCATTTTTCTTTGTTTTTGTTGGTAAATGGATTAAAATAGCAACAAGAGACCTCTGCGGTTTGTGGTATATAGCCAATATATATAGCCAATATACCATAGCTAAGGAATTTATCCAGACACTTATGGAAGCATTCTCCATTATGTGGCATGGAGGCATCATGTATAGATAATGAGAAAAATTTAAAGAAAATATTAACGGTATACAAAAATAAGGAAAATTGGTTGAACATGTGGAATTGTTTTTCTGCTACTGTTTTATTTGAATTTGTTCTTTACTGAATTTCCATGGACCAAACAATGGCAAAACACTGTGATACAGTTTCTCTCTTTGGGTACAACTGACTAACACACACGTTAAAATTATTCCTCTATAAAACTGACTAAACTAAATACAGAGTCTCTCTTTCTCTAGCTCGCTCTCTCACTCACACGCACACATCTCTGTTGCACACATACATGTACACAATACAGTACATCCTTTCATAAGACATACACTCTTTCTGTATCAGTTCCACACACACATGTCAAACCCACACACAATAAAATACATTCTCAGTAAAAGTCTATCATACATTTTAGAGCATTTCATACCGATTTTCATCATAACCATTATCATCAACATCATAGCCCCCAAGGGTCGCTGTCAAAAAATGCTGATCCCTGGCAGTGACCCTACTCTCAAGAGGGAGAATGGGATAATCAAAAAATACATTTCCATTTCACAACTACACACTTGCACATGTGTTAAACAGGACAAATATAAGCACCCCATACTTGACCTTTGACCACACTAAACACCCACAACATCTCTCTAGAGGAGGTGGGCGCACTGTACCAACATATATCTGTGCCAAAGATGGTGGTAAATGAAGATGAATGACTTAAGCTGTTAACCATAACAAAAAATGATTTCAGGGGTCACTGTCTGTGTCACTGGGTGTTCCCTCTCTTCGGTGGGCATGTTTTCCTGTGTCACCTCACTGTTCCTCCATAATATCTGGCATGCCCACTTTAGTGTGGGATGAACTGATTCTGGTATACTTACTCTTCCCTTCACACTTGTCACAGACCCCAACCAGAAAAAATTAAACCGTGAGGTCTCGCTTCGGGGCATCCGCTCCTCAGGGCGTCAGACAAAAACTAGACCAGAGGGGCTCAGGGTCCACCAGCAAATATTGGGGAGTGCGATGTCCCATTTTCTCCACCATCATTGGCTAAGCCTCTGGGTGTGGCTGCCATTTTGAGTGAACTGAGAGGATAAACAACTTAGTTGAATGTGAAAACATTATTAGCTATCAAATCCTTTCTTCATCCGCTCTTGTTTACTTGAAATCTTGGTGCAAGGTCCTTCCTCCAGACCGCACCCTCTAACGTCTGGATTTGAAGACCAGTAATGTTTTCTGCCGCAAACCTACTGTAGGTAATTGGATTCTTCTGATTGGGGTTGGTTGACAGATATCCTGTCAATGCTGAACCACCAGATCAGAATCAGCTCTACTAAACAACAGTAGGGTGACTATTAGACTAGATTAGGGCACAACACTGAATTTATGAATAAGTGACTTATCTGAACCCTATTCAGTGGCCTTCAGTATATGGCCTCAAAGTAAAAAGATACAAGCCATATAATTATGCATATCGTCCTTGTGCCCAGCACAAAGAATTTGTAGATGATTTTTTAACAATGTAGTAGCGGCGTATTAGCAGTGTAATAAGTCTGTTATATATTCAAACTGACTTGCTAAGAGAGTGGAAAGAACCATAAGCATTTATTTGCTAGGACATTTTGACAATTTTTGGTCAGTTCTGAAGAGCTCACCTACTCAATACAGGTGCTCTCTGGGTGATAGTTACAGCTGCAAGTGCTATGGACATACAAACACTCTCGTTACAATACTTTCGAACAGACTTCTGCTCCATATTTACGTCACTACATTCACCTCGAAACCGACGGTCTCTTTCTCTTACAATACATATTTCCTCCAATAGCATTGCGCACAACAATAAACAAACTAACAGTTTTGTTTAGATATTAAATCAATGGTCTGGAGTCAATGAGACTTTGGGAGAAGTCCAGTGGACCAATGAAAAACAGGTGGTTTTAGGCGTTCACTTAGTGCCATCATATAAGAAGCTTTACACATAACGCCCCTTTTCTCTGGCAACTAGTTAGATGGGTCTTAAAGGGATGAAGCAGATTGAGGAGACGGAAACATCCGTAGTATTGCATCATTAAGGAAAATCCCTTTAAATAATTTGTTTTAGCAATACCAATGTTTCAGGACAAATTTCTGTTTGATGGTGTCTGTCTATATATTTTGAATGCTGGGGTTTGGGTTATGGGTTACTGGTGTGGTGAGAATAAAAGGGGACAATTGTCTCCCTTTTTGCTACAACAAAGGTGATAAATTTTTATACAACACAAAACATAGGAAAAATGTAACTTAGATTTTTTTCTACAGTTTAAAATATAAAATTCAAGTGCAATTAAAGTTCCAAATATTAGTTACATCACATACATTTCTTTCTATAGTAACGTCAGTTACTTGCAGGTAGTTTTATCATCTCGCTATATAACTTTAAAAAAAAAACATATTTAAAAGCGTACGTTCACTGTACTCAGTTATACTTAGCTGGAAGTGGAATGTTCTGGGAGGCTGAACTTAGAAATGTCTTTAGACATTGAAAATGTTTACATCAAATGACATAAAGGTGCACCAAGCATTTTGAGAAATCCATCTTGTGCACACCAGGGGCCTTTCAAAATATCTAAAAAAAGATATTACCACATACTGTGTGAATACACAAACATATAGTATATACATATGTACGTACACGTATACACATACATTGTTACTGGTAGACAACATGTCTGTATGTACATATTTCATAAAACATCCATGATGTGGGCTTCTGTAGGTTCTAACATATAAATATAACCAAAAAAACAACAACACTTAACCAAAATAAAAGTAAGGACTGTAGAAATATCCCCCAAAAAAAGGGAAAGGCAGTTCCGTGGTCCTGTGCAGGAAATATAGGGACAGCAAGCAGGAGGAACTCTGGATAGGGTTTGACAGGGGTGTGGGGAGATATGAGTGAATAGGGAAAAGAGGGTGTTGAAGAAAGGGGTTAGATTCGGGAAGGATTTTTCAGAAAAATGGAGGATAACAAAGGTGGGGCGTATAACACATGGGGATGTCGACGGGGCGCGTTGTAGAGTTTGGAAGAGTTAAGTAGTGAAAAGGGCGCGGTGGGCAGAGGATAATCAGTTGGTGTTGGTGTCTGGGTAACTGACTGTGGGTGTATTGGTCTATTTGTATGGCCGTAGGAAGCGTGTGACTTTGGAGCGCAGGAATTTGATGAAGGAGCGTGGGAACATTTCTTTGGACTCCTGGGCTGTATACCGGAAGTAGTTCTGTGGGTGAGCCAGCACGTCAAAAAGGGCTTTGATGAGTTTCTTATCCTGCAGGGAGGAGAGGACGGTAGTGGGAAAGGGACAGTCAGAGAGATGGAGTGAGGGTCTGATGAAGGATACATAGTCATCAATAAATAATTTTTTCTTTTGTGTATAATAATTATAGTATATTTTACATGCATGCATTGGACAATATGTTGTTTTTTTACTTTCAGTATTTCCTGGTGATTCTCGGAGGCGTACAGCCTGCCGTCCCGGACTATGTCCTCTATCAGCTGTTGGTAGTCCTCTGCAAACCAACACAAGTGAAAACACGCTTTGTATTGTATTAGGCGCTGTGTAATTTCCCTTGAGACCCATGAGTTGGTTCAACTCTAAAAATAAGAAAATGCTAAAAGTGTTTCATTTCAGTATATTTGAGGGTGTGTAATTTACTGTATTTATAGGTAGGAAAATTGCTCATCAGAAGTAAAAGCATCCAACTGTGTTTATAATTGTCTATATTCATATTCTATTATACATTGGAATTTGTGTGCAGATGGGGCTCCCTTGGTATAGAATCACTGTCAAAATAAAGGAAAGTTTTTAAGTGACTGACCATCATAGGTGACATAGGGTACTTGGAAGCCCTTGCCACTGTTGCCTTCATTGGACTTGAACTGGATCCAGAGCTTACGGGAGCGGGAGGTGAAGGCGATTGGCCGCTCATATGTTTGACATGTCTCATAGGTGGTGATGGAGGTGGGCAGGGCTACGGTAAATAAAGAGTGGGGAATGTTATTGACAATTTTTTTTTATCAACCAACAGTTTAGGATCAGGTTAAATTAAATTAATAAATTAATATTGATATAGCTGTAGGACTAGACAAAATGATTGAACAATCTAATTGCAAGTCTGGCTGATAAAAATGTAATGCTTTTACCCATGATTTTCTATCATGATTTGCAACCATTCTGTAGAAATGTAAATTCCTCTGAAATTCGTATATGCAATCTCCAGTAAAAATCGTATAAAATACATTTCAATATAAATCCATTAAAAAATGTGAAGAAACAATGTAATAGTGATCATTCATATACAGATGCTATTAGAAGACATCCAACGTGACAACTCCAATAAACATCTTATAGGATTGTTCCAGATTGTGTAAGAGAAAATCCTAAATTATTTTTGTTGACTAGGATTTGATTGGATTATGGGCTAATGATTTCCTGGTGAATTCCTTGTTGTATGTATGTACCACTCTTCCTCATGACGAGCACATCTCCACACTCGTCTTCGATTGGAAGGAATATCTCCGGCACCACGATGAGGATGCGTCTCTTGTGAGGAGGGTTGATGGTCCAGATGCAGTCTACATTGGATGGGTAGTCGCCGGGGTAGTTAGGAGACTCAATGTAGCCTGTGTAATCCCCCAGCTCACCCCCACACACCTGGTCTGAGACAATGGCAAGAGTACGTTTTTATTAACTACAGCTTAGGCTAGAACATAAAACAAACATTTGAATAATTTGAAATACATTAATGTATTTCATGTCAAATGTATTACCTGCTTCAGCATTATTAAACACTAAATCTAAATTGGGACTGTTTTTAATTGGTAATTTGACACATCTTTGACCATCCAATGTTATACTGTGCAAGACTGAAATAATAATCCCCACTGAAGGTCCAATTCAATGGACATTTATTACAGTCAATTCCATGGTTTGGTCTAGGAATAAACAGTAAATCTGGAATTCTGCAATCAGGATTTCTGGACAACCAGCTAATTTATTGAAAGGGCCTGAAAATAATGCAAGCCAAGGTGAAGTTATCTTAAAGTATGTATGTCCAGCCTTACTCTTGCAGTGGGAGACATTGGTGGCGCCATCAAAGTCGGTGGTGGTGTTGCCAGGGCAGTTGATGCAATAGTTCTGCCCGAACTCTGATTGGTATGTGCCGGCTGGGCAGCGGATACAGCGGTGGTTGCTGGAATTGTAATGATGTCCAGGAGCACAGTGCACTATGGATACAAACAAATATGACAATAATAAATACACACACACACACACAGTCATACACAGGTTTTACCATTCTTGTGCAGACTCCAAACATTATTCTCATTTAAAATCCTATTTGCCCTAACCTTAATCCAAAAACGAATTTACTAAAAATCCTTAACTATTACCCTAACCCTAAACCACTAACCTTAAGTCTAACTTACCATAACCCCAATTGTAAATACTTCCCTAAACCCAACCCCTAAACCGATTATTTTCCCCCACAAATTTATTCTTGTTTTACTATCCCTGTGGGAACTTTTAGTCCCCACCAAGATGGAATAAAATGTACACACAATATCTTTCTTGGCATGTTACCTTTAGCCTCACAGTCCCTGAAGGCGACTGATCCCTCAAATTTGGTCATGAGGCCTCCTCCACAGGGGAAGCAGAGAACGCGACCCGGCTCTGGCTGGAACGAGCCCAGGGAACACGGGTTGCACGGGCGAAAGCCATCTGATGAATACTGACCCGCCGGACACTGGCCTGGAGGTAGGGAAAGGGGGCACGTGCATAGGGCATGACTAGGCTATTTAACATAAATCTCATCAACTTCTGTATTTTGTTTTCTCGCTGGTAAGATTTGGAAAATCCCATCTGAAACCAAAATGATGTGTTCAATGTGGGATCTGAGTCCAGAACCATGCCATTAAGAGTCTCATGTTCTACCAAGTTAGGGTTTGGGTTATCTAATGGGGCTGATCTCTACTGGGAACTTCCAAATCCTTGTGTTTGGCGTACTCTAGAGGAGGAAACGGAAAATGTCTCAAATAGATGGTTGTCTTCCAGTGTTAATTTTGGCAATTTTTTTTAAATTTAGTCCCGTTTTAGTCATTTTGACAAAAATACCTTTCAGTTTTAGTCACATTTATAGAATTTGAATAATGATTTTGTCTAGTTATTGTCAAAATGACAAAAACAGTGAACCATTTTAATCAACAAAATGCCCATGTTTTTGTCATATCACAATGATTCCCTAATTAACCCTCATTAGTAAACAAATCAACATATCAAATAAGGATAATGGAACATATAATGTTTTGCTTACAATGTTGATAGTGCCGACTATTATTCATAAACAATGTTGTACACGGTAGCCTATGGTAAACATGGAATTTCGGAAATGTAATTAGCAAGTGGAAAATGCATTTTGCACACACGTTATTGTTACAGTGGTTTAATTGACATGGATGGAAATAACAGGTTGAAATCTAAGTACGAGGGGAGAACAGAACGTTTTGATAGTTAACAAATTAGGGTACACCCACGTCTCCAGGCACAACACCACGGTCTTTGCCTGTGCATATATATATTAGGATGATTCGCTTTCAGAAGTCTTTTGATGACATCTGAAAGCATGTCATGAAAAGAAAAACACTGAAAAACCCAAATTATTGTCAAACCTAATGAAGTGCATTTTTCGTTTTTTGTTTTGCCACTTAAAAACAGGTATTTAACAAATATTTCTGTCATTTTTTACACCCTTTATTTTAGAAATCAGGTTTAGTGAAAACCTAGAGTTAGTTGACTCAGAGTTGATGGAAACAATGTTCAGCGTTTCTCTGAGTCAGTTACTACGGCAACATACTAATACCTGCTCCATAGCAGGTTTTAGCCAACTAACACTGAGTTTTTCCTACGTTTTCACTGAAGCCATCTGAATGTGTCAAATAGCCTACTGCGCAGAAGTCTCTGTGGCGAAAGAATGATGAGACCCTGCTTGGATGTTTTATCATTCCCCAATGATTATCTGTTTGAGGATTAACGTTATTCTCAAACAGATCGATTAATGTTATTAATGGTCGATTCATAACGTTAATCGATCATTTATCTGAACAATATTCTCAGCCCTCATATCGTTCCTATGATACATATCGTGGACATGCTCTCAGTTTGTAACAAATTCTTTGGGTTGCAATTTTCTGTATAACATCGGTGACGCTCAGCATAAGTCCAAGGCAACCGTCGCTGTCGAAAACATTTCAGTAAACTTTAGTAGTGTTACCAAGTCACAGACCCAGAAGATTAATCAAAAAGGAAATCCACAGAATTGCAGGTATCAGTCTAAGCAGTAATCAGTTTATTTAGTATGAAGCTTTAAGACTTGAAGCACCACCCCGTCTCAGTTCCAAGGTGTTACGCTGCTATATTATTGTGCTGGGGGATATGAGGAATGCACTTTCTAACTGTTCTCAGTCTCCTCCAGTTTTACATTTTAGGAGGAGATGAGGTCCTGGTCCACACCTGCGGAGTACCTGGTTTGGGTGGCCAGTTGCTATCCCTGTCCTTGTCCACCTGGTCATACTTTTGACCTAGTCTAGAATCAAATAGTCTCTGGATTTAGCCCAGAGAAATTTATTTATTATTCTAATTGGCCTCTTAATATCTCACCCGGCACAGCCAGAAGAGGACTGGACGCCCCTCTGAGCCTGGGTCCTCTCTAAGTTTCTTCCTAAAATTCGGCCTTCTTAGGGAGTTTTTCCTAGCCACTGAAATCCAACACTACTGTTGTTTGCTCCTTGGGGTTTCTCTAAAGCACTTTATGACAACTGCTGTTGTAAAAATGGCTTTATAAATAAATTTGATTGATTGATTGATCCTCTAAAGCTGCATTACTGCCTAGTACGGTATTTGCTCAGATCGCAAGTCCCACCAGTGGGTGGTCTACACAGCGCGTCATCAGCTGCCATCTCCACTCCGTGCAAGGCATCTACCATACACATGCCTTATGAAAGCACAGAACATCAAAGCCACCAAGGCTATGTCTATTCACACTGCTGCTGCTGTCTGGTCGACACTATTGGAGCATCGGATCACACACTTCCAGACTCACAGTTCTTTTCCCTCAGGCCATAAGTATCCTCAACCAGCAACACAGATCCATGATCATACTGATCACAAATGAACATTCCAAATGCTCTGATGTCTTTCCATGTTCATTTAATGTACATTAGAATATTATTTTGTATGTACCATTCATAGGAATATTACACTCACATTATATTTATAATATTCAATACTTCTACCCATATTGTTCCTATTTCCCATACTCCTCTCTTTAAAATTGCTGCTAGTTTACATTTTATGTACATTACCGCTTTATATATTTCTTAATTCTTACTACATAGATGTGTGCCATGTCACAAGAATGTCACTGTTCAGAATTACGCTATGTTATTCGGTGCATTTGATAAATAAACTCTGAACTTGATATTACACCCACACACACACACACACATTATATAAATGTTTAATGAGTGGAAGACTCAAGATGTGATTTTTTTTATAATCCTCATGTATTGTCTGTGTCAGCAAATTTCTGCCACGCCAGCTCACGCTCTTTTGCTGCTGATACTTAATTTTTCTTGAATATATATTTATATTCTGCATGTGCATTCATTAATATACCTAACTACACTGGGGAGAAGTATGGGGTCCAAGACCTTTTTCTCTTGTTGCCATGATGAATCATGTTATCTGCGTTCCATTGATGAGGGCTTTTTATGTCCTTGGGCATGTGCTTTACTCAGGGTTTACTTAACTCAGAGTTGACTGAACTAATTGTTACCACCTGTTCTGAAACCATCAACCCTGAGTTTGACAGGTCAGAGTCAGTCAACCCAGAGATGTGGTTTCAACTCAGAGTATGTTAAACCTGCTTTTCTGAAACACTCCCAGCTTCTTTAAACAGATCTGCAATTTCAGTCAACAACCAAAAGGTGGTGCCAAACCATAGCACATGGTATTGTAAGCTTGACAGCCTAAAGATGTTAGGCTGCACTCTCCGTGACACTCGCACGCACAAACATACAGTCAAACACACCTCCGCACTGGGACACATTCTTGGCCCCAGCGATGCCTTGACCCTCGATGCTGGGGCAGGGCTCACAGGAGAGCTGGCCTACTGTGTCCTGGTATGTCCCGGGTGGACACTGGACACACTGGTCTTGATCTCCACTGTAATAGGTACCCATACCACAACTCACTGAGGGAGAGGGATACATGCAAAGAAAGAGACACCTCATCAAACCAAGCCTGACACCGCAGCTGTGACGAATGCAATATATATGGGAAAGTACGCAACAATGACTCTGTATCCCAGGGGGCCGCATGCAGATTGCTCACCACACTTCCCGTCCCTTAGGACCTGTCCGGTGCTGCAATGCTCAATGTGCAAGGCAGGTTTCTGGGCCACCTCGTACTCCGTACCAGAGAAATGGATGTAGAACTGCTGCTTGTTGATGGACTTCCTCAGAGTACGCATGGCATTCTGTAACCTCTGCTTCATGCGCTCCCTCAGGCATTCTACGTTACACAAGTCTGTGGGGGGAATACACCAAAAATCGAATATGTCACTAGTCTTGTTCTTTGCCCCTGCCCTGAAATCTGACGGCCACATACTGTCAGCCTGTGTTCGTCCAAGCCTCGTGATGTCTGGACTGTAAGCTTGAACTGATTGCTTAAATGTGACTCAAAGGACTAGTGTAAATCAGTGTTTTGTCAGCAGTTCAATTAAAATAAGCTCATTTTGCACACACCCCCAAAACAGGTATATACTCAATCAGTTCGCACACACAATAACTCACACACTAACCTGATGTTACACAGCCACACTAACCTGATGTTATACAGCCACACTAACCTGATGTTACACAGCCACACTAACCTGATGTTATACAGCCACACTAACCTGATGTTACACAGCCACACTAACCTGATGTTACACAGCCACACTAACCTGATGTTACACAGCCACACTAACCTGATGTTATACAGCCACACTAACCTGATGTTATACAGCCACACTAACCTGATGTTACACAGCCACACTAACCTGATGTTACACAGCCACACTAACCTGATGTTATACAGCCACACTAACCTGATGTTACACAGCCACACTAACCTGATGTTACACAGCCACACTGACCTGATGTTACACAGCCACAATGACCTGATGTTACACAGCCACAATGACCTGATGTTACACAGCCACACTGACCTGATGTTACACAGCCACACTAACCTGATGTTACACAGCCACACTGACCTGATGTTACACAGCCACACTGACCTGATGTTACACAGCCACAATGACCTGATGTTACACAGCCACACTGACCTGATGTTACACAGCCATACTAACCTGATGTTACACAGCCACACTGACCTGATGTTACACAGCCACACTGACCTGATGTTACACAGCCACACTGACCTGATGTTACACAGCCACACTGACCTGATGTTACACAGCCACACTGACCTGATGTTACACAGCCACGCTAACCTGATGTTACACAGCCACGCTAACCTGATGTTACACAGCCACACTAACCTGATATTACACAGCCACACTAACCTGATGTTACACAGCCACACTGACCTGATGTTACACAGCCACACTAACCTGATGTTACACAGCCACACTAACCTGATGTTACACAGCCACACTAACCTGATGTTACACAGCCACACTGACCTGACGCTTCCTCCTCTTTCATTTCCATCTCAAACTCAGCCGTGATGTGGGAAACCTCTTTGGAAGGGGACTTGCGGCCTCGCCGCCGCTTTTTAGATGAGTCACACTTCAGATTGACAAAGGTCACTTGGCAGTCGTCAGTACAGGGGAACTGCCCCCCTGGGATGTGGAGGAAGATATGGAGGGTTAGTTCTGAAACAGTATTTGTGCAATGCTTAGTCTTGATTGTATGTGTGTAATATACATACATTTATTGAACAACATTGGATATAAAGGACTCCAAATGGATCATGAAACCAGCAAACAGTGATGTACTCCCAGATCCTAATGCAATCAAGGTTCACAAATAATTTGCAGAGTTCATGGGTTTAGGATTTACACTGTCAATGTGCAGTCTATGAATTACTTGTAAATGTGCTCTGGCCATTTACCATCTGCATAAGGCAAAATCTGACCATTACTGAATACAATTGGTGCCCTCTATTTAACTCACCAAGTTAGTAGCAGCATTATAAATTACAGGTTGTATAAAGTAAAGTTAAGAATCAATTTGGAGAAGCATTATTATAAAATACAGTCTGTAAAATCTGTAAGTAGTTGCAGTATTTACCTTGCAGGCTGGGTTTTGTCGTTTCTCTGTGTTTCTCCTTGTTCCTGGGTCTCAAGTGACACTTGGCATCTTTGATCTTAAAACGGGCCTTTTGCTTAATGGGCGGGGCTATTGTGTCTTCATTAGCATCAAATAGAAAAAGATGGAAACATAAACAGAAGAGAAACATTTTAGAAGGGCAGCAAGTAGAAATTATTCTCAGTGGAAACTAGATGAATTGCAGAAACAATAGTTCTCATGCAATCCAACTTTCCCCAATCCAGTGAGATAAAAGCAATTTTATAACAGACATTTCATGGATATTTAGGTTTCTCTATATACGGAAGTTGACAAGAGAAACCAAATATCATGTTTTTGTTGTCTCTCCGTTCCGCCCATTGTGTAATTAGGGTGAACGCTGCTGGCAATACTCTGCCCTCATTTAAGGGTGGTTGGGTTTGATTTGTGTCCCTTTGGTTGATGCTTGGCAATGTGGGTGGATTGACTTCCTGCCTGTAGGGCCCTGTCCACAGTTTCATTGGACCCCCCTGGCTTCCCCCCTAGATTTTACGCTACTATATTACTGTGCTGGGGTGAGTACTGTAGGGTCAGCTGTCCTTCTTCACTGTAAATCCTTGTAAACCTAAGGAATGCACTCTATATTTTCCTTGTCTCCTGCTCTGTTTAAATTTAGGAGGACATAAGGTCTTGACCCACACCTCCCGAGTACCAGGCTCTTAAGACTCCTGCTGCCCCTGTCCCTGTCCTCCTGGCTGTGTTGCAGATCAAGACACCTGCCGACCCCTCCACACACCGGATGTCCCTGTCCTTGTCCATCTGGTCATGCTTCTAACCTGGATTAGATTTTATAGACTCTGGACACAGCCCATATGCATTTATTAATTATTACAACTTCTATTCTTAAAAGGTTCCCCCAGCACAGGCAGAAGTGGACTGGTCACCCCTCTGAGCCTGGTTCCTCTCTAGGTTTCTTCCAAAATGTTGGCCCCTCTCAGGGTGTTTTTCCTAGCCACTGTGCTTCAACACTGTTGTTGCTTGCTCCTTCGGGTTTCAAGCTGGGTGTTTTGTAAAGCACTTTGTGATAACTGATGGTGTAAAAAGGGCTTTATAATTACATTTGGTTGAAATTGGATTGTTATCCAGAATGTACACTATAAAACTCATGCAATCCAACCCATTCTTAGTAGTAGACTTTACAAAATTAACGTAAATCTATGAATTTGCTGAAAAGTTGTCTACCAATTGTCAATAGGCTTATGTGGCTTCTGTTGACCAACATACATTTGGCATTATAGGATGCGCTTTTGTATACAGAAAATCATGCTGGAAGGTCAACCAAATGTGTGTGTACGTGCCCACTTGTGCACGTGTGCATCAGTGTGTGTTTGTGTTTGTAGGTACAGTGAGTGAAGAGGGCATTGAGAAGACAGCCAGGTAAACACACAGCACATTGAGAGACCATTGAGAGGCTGTGTGTGTGGCTCTTTCAAGGAACCACTGATGACACGGTTACCAGTACACCACTGGCTCACCACAAGCAGAGACAGGGGGATGGACTGAACTTTGATTCGGCCAAAACCAGAATCAATGTTATCATTATCTTCGTCTATCATTTCTGGGAGCAGAGCTTGTAAGACTAGCCAGTGATGAGACAGTAGATGAAAAAAAAGTGGGCCATGTGACCGAGGTGGCTGTGAGATTCTTAGGCAGCGCTCCAGGACTAGTGCTTTTATGGTGCTGTATTTTATTTCACCCAACCCTCAGACCACTTTTAAGACTTACACCCCAGCGGGTGGGTCAGCCTGTCATCCACTCACTCTCTACCTCGCTGCCATTCTTCGTCACTGCTTCATTAATCTGGCCATACATGGGAACTTCCCCCAGTTCAAGATGGAAATGTATACTAGATGCCTACGCCAATTGGCGTTTGAGTTTGTAATTAAAATAAACCTGCCATTTTGAAAGCTACACCCTCCTCCTTCCATGACTTTTCCTAAATAGGTGTATATTACATTGTTCCGTTGTCTGAATTCTAAACAAATGGAAAACTATTTAGAGACTATTTACCTGTTTTTTTTTACACCATTTTCCAACTTAATCCGCCAAAAGCACATGCCACTTAGCATTGGTACCCAGGCGCTATTCACCCCTCACTGAATGCATGACGTCAGTGGTTGTATTCGGGATACCCCCAGATAAATGATCAGAGCCTTGGATGAATTTGAATGAACTTACAAATGAAATGCAATATTCATGACCATTCAACATATTAGTTAGGCTACTATTAAAGCGTAATACAAACGATATAAGTTACTCAACAATTCAACATCAACTTGATAGCCCCACTAGAACCCCTGAGAGAGTACTGCAAAAATGCCCTGTTTTTGTAAATGGACTTCGTCTTTTTCTAAAAACTGGTTTTTCGGTAACTTATTCATGTCCCCTATAGACAAACCTTATATGTCAGTAAACTAGGAGCTATAAATTGGTGACGAATTTAACTTTGTAGCCCCACTAGAACCCCAGGGAGAGACCTGCAAAAACGCACTGTTCGCATAGCCTATTCATTTGGAGAAATGGACCTCATCTTTTTCTAAAAACTCCTCTTGGTTTTTCGCAAACTTATTCATGTCATGTCAAATTCTGTAATTCATTATTTCTTTATAGACTATTCTATATAGTTTGATTACGACCCAGTAGATAAACTGGTGCTCGGTGATGCAGCCAAGGAGAATATGTATGCTAACTGGGACGATTTGTTTGCTAATGACGTGAAACGGCATTCTTCTCTGGTGGATACTGAGGGTCTGAAAGGCCTAGTGGTTGTAGTGTAAATTGAAACCTACTGGAGGGTGTTCTGCACAATTGAGTAATCAATCTGTGAAATACTGCCTCAGACTCTCACAATGCATTTTTTACCTGCACAGGTAAGCAGGGCTGTGGTGGCATTCCTCTTCTGTGGTGCCTTCCCAGGTTGCACTGGGACACCACAGCTGAGTGTGTAACTGTTCTCCGAGTCTGTGGGACAAATATGGAATTTAGCCATGGATCCTTTACCAACAGAAATTGGTATCCAGGTACCAGTGTGACATTGTCTTGAAATGGTTCTGTGTATGTGTGTGTGTAACCATCTGAGCACGCATTTGTTGTGTGTGATTTTCTTGGCTAGACACGGTTCTGATGGATTACAGAGGTTTAAAATAGTTTTATTTGTTTTATATGGCCTCA
The DNA here is from genome assembly GCF_011004845.1 of Esox lucius. Lineage (NCBI taxonomy): Eukaryota > Metazoa > Chordata > Actinopteri > Esociformes > Esocidae > Esox > Esox lucius. Next base: position 2,253,284 of record NC_047591.1, read on the forward strand.
CTATCGTTGGTATTTAAGAGCGACAAATGACTGCCATATGAATCCCACCATAAAAGAAAACACAGTCTTGCACACCTCATTCTCATTTGCTCACACACTTACACACACACACAGAGACATAACGCACATGGAAATCCAGTCCAAAATGCATTGATGAAGACTTTAGACATCATAAACCTGAGATGATTATAGAAGAATCCAGACTTAACGTGCAACCACAAGAATTTAAGCAACTTACCTCTGCCCCGAATTAAGACATTCTCTCGAAAGATAGAAAAACAAATATTTCACTTTGTGTTTGAGAGCTATCCATCATCCTCACACTGCTGCAGCCAAGTCAAATGGAAAACTGGTCTGCTCAAAGCAGTCTTAACGGGAACATGGCAGGCTTGTTTGAAAAATGTAATGATTTTATAGAAGTCTGTCTGTTTGTGTTGAGCACATTCACATAAGAACCTGACTACCTACACTGACAGCCAATAGCTTAATTGCCATTAACAGCGGCAGGGGAGAAGCAGCAGACTGAATCACTTACCGAGAAGAAATACTGAGACATTTATCTGAAATGGTCCACTGAAGGGATTGTTTGTCCAGTGATTAAGGTTAGAGTTGGCTTTGATTTGGCCTTTCATTTGTATACAAATCCCATAATAGATATTCTTGACCGAAGAGTAGACATGACTAGACGAGAAGCTGTGATGACTAATCTTGACCTCTAGATGGCAGAAGAATGTACAGGGTGGCTAATGCCCAGTTAACCATGGACAGGCAAGCATAATGATAGGTAGGGGGTCCTTGAGGTAGAGCCGTTAGAAGTAGTTCAGGACTACAGCATCGGAATTAAATACATAGGATACATAGGTAATAGGTAGAGGTTTAGGATGAAAGTCCAGCGAAAATCCCACTTTTAATAAAGTTAATATTCTGTAATTGTGAAATAGTGTTGCTCATTCATCCTGTACTTGTGGGAAGGAAAACTAAAATCAACTTGTATCTCAAACAGTCCAAAGAATGCTTGTACTTTCCGTATAGATTATGATGACAAACTCGTGAGCAGAAAGAGCTGGCCAATAAACAGTCCAGAGGACGAGGAGCTGGTCTCTCAGCATTCTACTTAGATTGGACCTAATATTTGTTAATTACTGTAATACACCCACATCATTCTGCTGTTGGGGTACACCCACAGAATTCCAGCACAGAAATTCTGCGGTTTAACACAATAAGAGAAACCTTTCACTACAGGTATATTGTAAGGCTACAGGTCATAATTATGAAGACATTGGGAAACACTGGACAGTTACTTTTAAGATACTCTAAACAGAGAGATGGACAAGCAAAGTCACTGCAAAAATCGATTTAGTTTTCTTTGAAATGGTCGGTTTCTCTGCTTAATTCTATTGGTTTGAAAGTTGTAGCATTGGGATTCAATTGTTGCTTTGAGTTATGTTTTATATTTTATGTACAGTATGTAAAACAGGATGAAGTTGAATGTATAACGTCACATGCCCAATACTATTCAATTTCTATGTTTTAACCGTGAAGAAATCCCAACAAAACACTTGTTGGTATTTCTGTGTATAAGCTGCATACCTGCAAGGAAGAGAGCGTTGGAAGGGCAAGAAAGCGAGCACACCTCCACCCCGCCTCGCTTGTCGCAGCTGAGCTGGGCACGTGGCGCTGGTTTCCCATTGGGCGAGCACTTCACCGCCTCTGAGGAGCACAGAGGGTCACATCACCATGACAACCACCGATGACAGACAGCGCGCACGCTCACACACACCCGAAGACTGGAGAAGAAACACATCTATGACACACCCAGAAGATGTTTAGGTGCTTACCGATGCAGTCCTTCTTGTTCCAGTGGAGTTTCTGACTGGGCGGACACACACACTCGTAGCCTCCTTGGGTGTTCACACAACCGTGCTCACAGCTGCCATTGTTGATACTGCACTCGTCGATGTCTGAGAGGCAACCAGAACAGAAAACAATCAGGAGGTATGTGTGTGCGCGCACTCATATGGCCGTGTATCGTCACAGTTTTCAGATCGACCTCATCAGACGTGCAGTGTAACTTCTTCAGCGTGAGAAGGCCCACGTTCCTCTGGGCTCTTCACCTGATTGACTGTGCTGACTGCTGATAGAATGCCCCTCAGACACAGACTTGTTTAGTCTACCACCATAGCACCTTTCTGTCAGTCAGGTGAACTGGGGTCACAGCGCACAAACACACAAACACGTCAAATCCACCGTCTCCTCGAGACAGGTGTGTCGCAGGTAGCACACATACAGATGCTCACACACAGATGCTCACACGTGCAGGGACGTTCTGTCTTTCCTTCTCTCTCTTCGTCACTTCACTATCTCTCCTTTACTTTCTCGCCTTCATGTTCTCTTTCTCTGTCAGTCTCTTAGGGCTTCTCACATTGTTTCTGTCATTTCATGTATATGTGCCTGTCGTCAGCTACCTGTCTGTCTAACTCTTTCCCATGTATTTTTAAGTGTGTTGGTGGGTGCGTGAAGAAATACTCACCTCCGCAATGTGTGAGGCCATACAGAGTGTATCCCTGCTGACAGACACACTCGAAGCTGCCAGGGTAGTTGATGCAGGTATGGTCGCATGTTCTCTCGAAAGAACACTCGTCAATATCTGGGAGAGAATAACACGAAACAGTGGTTGAACAGCTAAATGTATACAGTATACATTATTTCTAGAATGACAACTTATTCCCGTTATAGTGCATTACATTTTGACCAGGTGCCATTTCAGATGCAGCCCCAAACTGGTCGATGTCTTTGTTATGAACTGATCCACACTAGAGTCAGAAGGGTTGGTGTCAATTCAATTTAAACTCAAAGACCCTAATTACAATTCCAAATGATTCTCATTAAAAGCAATAGAAGAATTCTAGCTGAATTTATACAGATCCTGCGTAGCAGAGTATTTGAAACAGGCTATGGTTAGAGTAGACTTCACATGCTATTGTCAAAGCATAGATTGGACATTGTAATGGGGTGAGACACAGAACGGACACAGGGTGTCTTCAGGGCCCTGGTGGGCATTTTATTAACATAAAGAGAAGGGTGAGGGGAGGAGGTGAAGGAGAAAACAAACTCAAAAGAAAAAACCCTTTCTTGGGGAGGCAGTGTCAACTCTGGGGCAGCCTCCCATTGGAGGTTTGAGAGGAAGGGGTGCAGGGGTTGGCATCCTTTGGCAGCCTCATGCACCTTCCATATTCTGGCCATCTTCCTCCACATCCATGTTACAGCCCTCTCTGGTTCATCTTTTCTTGTTTGGCCTCAACTCCGAGCGGCTCCCTGGGAGCCCAGAAATAACTTGTTGAGCTCTGTAATGGTGCTGGGCCTCCTGTCAGGCTTGGCCAGGGTTCTGGGCCTTTCGTAGGGCAGGTCCCACCATTTTAGCAGGGCCGGCATAATGTCCCTGGAAGGCTCCTCGGGAACTGCTGGGGCTCTGAAGGAAGCCTTGAGTTTCTCCAGGGCATCTGCCCAGTCTGTGCTGTTGTGCTGCATCTGGGCAAGGAGCTCTGACAGTTGGACACTGTCCTCCCACAGGCCCGAAAACAAGGTCCTCATTCCCCGTAGGTTGTAGAAAGGAGACACTAATGGACATGGACGTTCACTGATTCTCTTGCCCAGGGAGCTCTGAAATACCTCCCCAGCCAAGGTCCCAATAAGAGGCAGGTATGTAGGGGCAGAGCTGGCTTTGCTTGCTACCCCTGAAAGATTCCAGAAGCTACTAACATTTTTGTGTGTACACTCCACAATGTCTTAACGTGGAAAAAGAAAAATACATCCATGACAAATAGAAATGAATAGAGAACAGAAGTCCCCTCATTCCTTCAAACTGAGTCTTAGAGACATCTGAGAGGAGTGTAAAGATTCAAAACCAGTAGCCATGCCGGTGAGAGCACAGGGTGATGCGGGTGGATAGCGTGACCTCTGCAGTTGGAGATTTGTTCACATATGAGGGGTATCAGGGAAGATCTTATTATATCTGTATTCAAACATTGTAATATATGTAAAACCGTAAATTGTAGAAAACAATGTCTGGAGTTTATTGAACAGATATGAATGTACAAGTTATCCTTCCCAGTTTGCTTTGGAGATTTCAGTGCCTATCTCTTCTTCCCATCTTCCCTCGATAGCATCTGTTAAAGGCGGTTTGATGGATTAATATGCGTCATATACACAAAAACTTTTTCCTAGAGGTGGGGCACATTTTGAAGCAGCCATCAAACAGAGAAGATCTCTATCCTAAGCCAGTAGGACCTGAAGTGTCGTCAAAAAAGTATCATAAGATAGGGAATTTGCAAGAGCTGGTAATTTCTTCCCTGTTCTTTTATAATCCTACATGCATGTATTGATAACAGAGTCCAGGTGCATAATGTGTTTCTGGAATAACAGTTAACATTTAGCCTGCTTACGTGGGAGGGAGTCTAAACAGCCATAGACTTACAGCATGCGTGCACGTTGGGCCGCTGTGCCTATAATTACAGTAACGATTCGTTTAGACTAGAGTGGGACTTACTAACAATACGACCACAAAGAACTGAGCAATACACATGTGCAATACACAGGCATCTTCCTCGGTTGCAACAGAGATCCTTTTTTTTTGCCTTATTCCTTTTGGGAAACCAACAAGCTGATACATGAGTCACAGTTTGATGTTACTCTCCATGGCTTTTCTAATACAAACACCAAATATTAAACTGCAGCTTATAAGTCCGGTCCATTTATCAGACTGGAGTTCACTGTAAGCAAACACTGCACAGGAAAACAAAGCAGAGCTCTGCTTCATAAACACTCTCAAGAGGTCTTCTCAGGCCTTTTCTGTGGGGTGTTCACAATGTGCTTTTCAACAGACCTCCAGGCATCGGCACACCGGACAGGTTAGATTGGCATGCTTGAATAATTAAACTGTTCATCACCGCAGCCATTTACCACTCGAATATCTTCAGAGTGGTGCGGCTGAACTGCATATTTCATACTTGCATAAAGAAGTGATTGTTGTTGGCTTGGCTCATGTTTAGTTGGGACAGTGTGCATACCCAATGGAAGTGATTCATAAACACCTCAAACAGCCTGTCAACTGCCTATGAATAACCACATGTGTCCGTATCTCTGTTTTCGATGGTATGTTATGAGATTTCAAGATGTAGGTTGCTATTCTACTCACCCAGAGTCAGAAGAACTTGTGAAAACCACAATTTCTCTACATGCAAGTTGGATGGGTGCAGATTGAATTTTGTTTCTTATGACTGTCAGTAACATTAACAAATGTACAAACATTAATTACTGTGAATAGCGTTTTGAGACATTACCAACTACTCTTTGTAGTAGTTTGGCTTAGATTGAAAAGTTAGGATTAACTATTTTTTTGTGTTTGAGAGTTCTCCACTGTAACGGGATACTTCAAAAAAATGTAAGGATATCACCATAAACATGGTATCTAAGCATTTTGTCTGACTAGAACAACAACCTAAATGGGTAACTAGAACAACAAGCTAAATCTAGAATCTTTAACCCCTAACCCATTTTTTAATATAGCTTTAATGAAAGCAATTTCCATTCTTCATCTCCACTAGCCTTGTACGAAGATCCAGCCTAAAGACTCTCTTTCTATCCCTCCCTCCTCTCTTTTTCTTTCAGTAGGTAACAGGCAAATAGTGTAGCTTTTCTCAGACACATTACCAGGAGCTATTTTCCCTGGAAGAGTTTACTAGCGTGATGGAAAGAATAAAAAAAATGAAATAAATACACGTTTTAAATAAATATCAAGAGACAAATAACACTTGTCAGCAGATGGAACAAGACCCGATGTTGGACGCTGGATGCTTAGCCAGTCAAGTATGCTGATGTTTGGAAGGACTGTGTGTGTGTTCCACCCATTAGCACACACCCAGAGGCTGAGTGCATTATTGGTGTGTGTAGAGTTGTGTAAACTGTTCGTCGGCAGTCTGTTTTGATGTTTAATATGACAGTGCTGTGAGTGTTTTTGGTTCCGGGACAAAGCACTCCAGGGTGTTGTTTTTAATAAATTAACTTGTGTTTTGTGCCTCTCCTGTCTCTCCTGCTGTGACTTGTGTGAAATAATCTGCATTTGTCCTTCACACATAACCACAGATCAAATGAGAAGAAGAATGTGTTAATACAGCTGACGGTAAATGGCGCACCCACTGGAGGACGTTAAGTCAATCTAAATAACAAGCTGATCTCTGCATGCCATTACAAGTGAATGATTACATGTTTGATTCAGCAACGAACATAAAGCAATTAGCGAGTTATACCACTGAAAGTCACTGCTGTACCATATGTAAGATGACTGTATAATCTAGAATGTACAGTGAGTTTGTACAGTTTTCTTGGCTGTGTGTTTTGAGTCGTTGTTGAAACTTTCGCCCACAGTCTGAGGTCCTGTGTTTATCCTTTCCACAACCATGAGCAGTATCCCAATCCCTGCCTCTGAGAAGCATCCATGATTCTCCCACCACCATGCTTCACTGTACGGATGGTATTAGCCAGGTGATGAGGCTTGGCATTCCAGCCTAATAGTTTGATTTTGGTCTCATCAGACCAAATAATCTTTTCCTCATGCCCTCAGATTCCTTCAGGCAGCATGTCATATGCCTTTTACCCAGGAGTAGCTTCCTATTAGCCACTATAGCATAAAGGCGTAATTGATGGATTGCTGCAGAGATGGTAGATGGTTGTCCTTCTGGAAGGTTTTCCCATCTCTGCAGAGAAACTCAGATGTGCTGTTAAAGTAACAATTGGGTTCTTGGTCACCTCCCCGACCAAGGCCCTTCTTGCCTGTTTACTTAGTTTGGCCAGACAGCCTGCTCTAGAAAGAGTCTTGGTAGTTCCACTTCTTGGAGCCCTCTGTGCTCCAGGGAACTCAATGCTTCAACCACAACCTTCCCAAGATCTATACCTCAACACAACTCTCTGAGGTCTATGTAAAGTTCTTGGATTTCATGGCTTGGTCTTTGCTCTGACATACACTGTGAAGTGTATGACCATATATAGACATGAATGTTCCTTTGAAAATAATGACCAATCAATAAAATGTGCCACGGTTGGGCTCAAATCAAGTTCTAGAGACATTTCAAAGATGATGAAAGGACAAAATATACACAACATAGAGTATCTAGTCTAATGATTTAAATACTTCTCTTTCCAAAAAGTTGGGATACTGTGTTAAATGCAAAGAATAATTTTTTATCCATATATTTTATAAAAAATAGTACAGAGACAACATAACAAATGTTGTAGTTTTGTCCATTTTGAATTTGATGCCAGCAACAAGTTTAAAAAATTTTGGGACAGGGGCATATTTACCATTACCTCTTCTTTTAACAATAATCTGTAAGCACTGGCATAGCTATGGTGGGTGCAGGGGGTGTGTTTGGTGACAAGTGGGCCTTTGCTCTGACTCCTTCATTCATTATTGTTTGTATTTTCACTTATGATGTGTTTCAGTGGGACGATCGCAATGCGATATCAGCTGTGCTGTTTATGTATGGCAGGATCGCCAGAATGTTGTACAAAGTGTATATACCGCCGTAAAACAATCTCGTCCGGGGAGGGGGGCCCTTTACAACAGCTTGCACCCCGCATCACCACGCTACGCCAGTGTCTGTAAGCATTTGTTTTCAGTGGTTGACAGGTCTGGACTGCATGCAGGCCAGTTTAGCAGCCGGAGTCTTTTACTACAGAGCCATGCTGTTGTAATACGTGCAGAATGTGGTTTGGAATTGTCTTGCTGAAATAAGCAAGGCCTTTCCTGAAAAAGACGTTGTCTAGATGGCAGCATATGTTGCTCCAAAACCAGTATATTTTGTTCAGCATAATGGTGCCTTCACAGATGCAATTCATTCATGCCATGTGCACTAATGCACCCCCACTCCATCATGGATGCTGACTTTTGAAAAGTGCACTGATAAGTGTTTCAGGCTGGGTGTTTTGTAAAAGCACTTTGTGACAACCGCTGAACAAAAAAGAGCTTTACAAATACATTTGATTGATAGAAGTTTGATTGATAAGAAGCCAGTTAGTCCCTCTCCTCCAGATTCACAAAAATTACCACAGGTCAGTTTTCATCTAAGAGTCCATCTTAGATGAGCTCGGGCCAGAGAAGGCGGCTGCGGTTCTGGATCTTGTTTATATATGGTTTCTTCTTTGCATGGTAGAGTTTTAACTTGCATTTGTGGATGCACAAACATACTGTGTTCACCGACAATGGTTTTCTGAAGTGTAGTGCCGTCTCAGGGCCCGAAGATCACAGCCATCCAATACTGGTTTCCAGCCTTGTCCCTTGATTGTAGAGATTTCTGCAGATTCTCTGAATCTTTTAATGATGCTGAGATCCTCAAAATCTTATATGTTGAGAAACTTTATTCTTAAATATTTGCACAATTTGCCCGTGCAGTCTTTCACAGAGTGGTGAACCCCTCCCCATCCTCACTTGTGACTGACCCATCCTCTCTGGAATGATATTTTAATACCCAATCATGTTACTGGCCCATTGCCAATTGACCATATTAGTTGTGTGATATTCCACCAGGTTTATTTTTTTAGCATTACACAACTTTTCCAGTCTTTTTTTGCCTCTGTCCCAACTTTTTTGAAACGTGTTACTGTCATCAATTTCAAAGAGGGCATCTCTTTTTCAGCAAACAATAAAGTGTCTCGGTTTCAACATTTGATATGTGTGTTTATACTATTTTCTATTGAATATAGGGTTGAAATGATTTGCACATGATTGCATTCTGTTTTTATTTACATTTTGTGCAATGTCCCAACTGTTTTGAAAATGGGGTTGTACTATACATAAGATATATCAATTTAAAATCTTCAATCCATTTCTAAAAATGCCAGCAATGCAGGCCACTCACCCTGGCAGGTGCGCTCATCCGTCAGGAGTTTGTGGCCCTTCTGGCAGCTGCATTCAAAGGAGCCCACTGTGTTTCTGCAGAAGTGGTCACACCCGCCATTATTGAAGGCCTCCTGGCATTCATCTATGTCTGCACCGAGATAAGGACAGAGAGAGAGACACAGAGAGATCTCATTAGGTTTACAGATACACTAAGGCAATAGGCAATAGGCAATGCTGGTTCACAGACAAGACAGGCAACGGAAAAACAGGCAGATGAAACGTCAGATCCACAGTCTTCATTCAAGTACTCACTCCCACACAAGCACTGCCATGCTGAGATGGAGATCTCCGAATTGGCAGACAACCGGTCAATAAAAGGCTTCATCATTGCCTTGGAAATCTATTCTAAGCCTCTGTGCGAGTCTTTATGGATGGTTGTGGGGGGGGGGGGGGGGGGGGGGGGGGGGGTCAGATGGAGTTGGACTTTTCCTAATGCTCTTATTTGTGTGAACAGGAAGCAGCCAGAAGTTGGCAGGCCTGAAAGACTACACGAACACTGGCTGTGCTGCGCTGTGCCGCTAAAGTAGCTCTCATTCCAGACAACAAGTCGTAACGACTGTGCCAAGGTGCAGGCGTGGGGCAGCGGCCCCCAGTCACGCACATATTGGCACAACACTGGGATATAGATTAGCCGTGAGTAAACACACCTATGGGAGTCAAATCACTATTCCCGACAGGCCTCACCTGCCCCTTTCATTCTTTCATTCATTCGCTATTTCTTTTTCTTCTTTCAGTTCTTGAAAACAATGAAATCTCATTCACCGGTGGTTTCTTTTCTGCAACCCCAGACCATTTCTTCATGTGGTTTCATTATACTGTCTTTCTATGGATTTCTTTATCGTCCTCTTGGAATGAGTGTGTGTGCACATGCACTTTGCATGCACGGCTGCCTGAGTGCACACATGGTGTGCGTGTATAGCTGTGTGTGTGTGTGTGTGTGTGTATGCCTTTGTGTGTGTGTGTGTGTGTGGTGGAATCAAATGTAATGGCAGTTTCACGGTGCTCAACAGTAGACGGCATGGTGCAGCCTCAGGGGTCTTGTTGGGAGGGATCCTTCGCTAGCCTCTGCTGTCTGATCCTATGACACGCTCTTTACCTGGAACTAATGGAACAGCACCACTGTTGCTGTTCACTACACTGTCGCAGGAATGCAGATAAAAAGTTAAGAAAAAGAGAAAGACGGGAAAGACAAAAGAGAGGATAAGAAATAGCAGATAGGGAAGGGAGGGTGACATGAATGCTAAAACCCTATGGATTTGACAGACTTTCTCATAACTCCCATCCACTCCTTCCCACTCCTCCTCCTAACCACAGGTCATCGTGAAACCCCTTGCGGAAAAAAGGAGCAGGTCTGTGAGACGATCCGTAGTATGTAAACCAGCAATAATAAGCGAGCTGGATCCCCGGGGGCTGCACATGCAGCGCCAACCCTCAAAACCTCAAGATCTGATTTCATGCTACATCCACCCTAAAATCCACCCTAACCCCATCCCTTTCCCTCTTCCGACCCATATCTCAGTCCTAACTGAGCCCTCAGCCGAACCCCGCCTGCAAAGAGGGGTCGTCTGGGTATATTTATGTACTGAGACGGGGGCACTACCCCCCGCTTAAAAAAGGGAAGAAAAGAGGGAGAGGGAAGAGAACTGGGACAAGGAAGACCTGGAAATTAAAGTGGGAGAAATGTTGATATTGTAGAGAAAATACAAAAGATGGGAAATGCATGGGCTAGGAGTGGGAGAGCAACATAAAGAAGAAGTTAGTGTAAAAAGAAGGTGGGAAAAGTAGGAAGAAAATGGAGGAAAGCGGAAGAGTGTAAGGAGGAGAAAATGACAATAGCATGACAGATTACACAGGGCTAAGCCCTTTTTGATTGGCGCTCTAAGTGATGAAAACTGGTGGGGATTAACACATAAGCTGTTGAGCTGAGGAGTAAGTCAAGCAAGACCACAGGAAAGTATCCTCTGGCAGGGGAGAAATAGGAGAAGTGGGGAGGGGTGGACGAAGGAGAAGAGGAGAGAAGGAGAGCAAAGGAAAGGGAAGATGAGGGAGATAAGGGGGAGGGACCATGGGGTAGAATGGGTGCAAGGGGAAAACATTAAAACCAAAGAGAGGCAGAGAAGAGCATAAGGGAGTAGGTGAATAGGAAACATCAGAAAATATCCGAAGGGCATTACATCCTAAAGATTGTCAGGGAACCTCTGGACTTTCTTCTGAGGGCCTCCTGAATGGCACAGTATTATACGATTCTCAAGGATCTGATAATTGCCTTCACAAAATGTTCTCAGGTGGCCTAAGACTTTTGCAGAGCACTGTGTTTACACTTGTCTGCCTGTTGCCGAACCCCTGCTTTTTTCCTACATCTGGCTCGGCTAAAGGAGATTTCCTCACACTCTGACAATTAGTGGTGACTCAAGGTATCCTGAAGATTCTCAAGGAACCTCTGGATTTTCTCCTAAGGGCTTTGAGAATTGGCACAGTAGTATAAGGCACTACCCTGACGTTTTGAGGTGCTACTACACTCTGGGTTCAATCTAAGGTATTCAAAGCCGAGAGGCTCCTCTGGAGCTTGCATTGCCAAGGGATGTGAAAGGAGGACCAGTGATACATGGCGCTCTAATGTTGTAAGACAAAGACATGGTGATGTGCAGGACATGTCTCAGAGATAACATGCCTGGATCGTTAACACACTCTACAGAGCCAGTTAGGAATGTCAGCATGAAAACAAGGTGGTTACTTCTAATTGCACCACACAAAACCAGAAATAAAATTTGAATTAAGAAAAGAATGCATCCTAAGTGAACCTCTCCATCAAGGATCAAGTGAAACCAATACAGTGGTTTAAGGTCACTGCTATATATAAGTCTTGTAACATTTCACTGTATTAATGTTTATTTAACCCAATGTTAAATCTTGTATCTTTTCTTCAAACAAATAAACATTTACTGATCAGAAAATTGGCTTCAGAAGATGTTCTCAGGTGGCCTAAGACTGTTGCAGAGCACTGTGTTTAAGCTCGTCTGCCTAATGCCGAAGTCTAGATCATGCTCGGCTAAAGGACATTTCCTCACCCTCTGAGAATTAGTGATGACCCTAAAGATTCTCAAGGAACATCTGTATTTTCTCATTATTAGTCAATGGTTCATATTAGTTATTTGAGGGGGTCTTGGGGGGATTCTAAGGTGTAGACAGATGGCTTCGAAATAAATTGTTTTAAATTTATGCAATAACTTTCAATCTGTTATGTTGTACTGTTGACAAATGTTAAGGCTAAACACTTCTGTGGGGTTGGCCGATAACAAAAATATTGTATTTTTGAGGAAAGTGGAGGGTGTTTACATTTCACAACAAAAAACTATTTTGAAAAAAGCCTGTTATTGCTGAATATTCTAAGATATTTTAGACAATCAGGAATGGTAAAGATTGCCTCTCAGCTGACCCTTAAAACCGTCTTGAAAGCTACTTTCCCATCATAATTTCCTTTATGATCATTGCTTTCTCACGAATACAACCTTTCTCTCAGGCCTGTGTTCTCCAGGTATCTCTCCCCTGCAGTCGAATCCCTCTGGATTTTACATTCATCGTTGATGTTTTCCTGGTCCTGTTTCTCTTGAGTACTGAAAGCCAAGGATATTTCACTCCCTCAAACAGGAGGGACATATACCTCACAGGGGAACCTTCTCTATTTCTATCTCAGACAGGAGAGACATATACCTTACAGGGGAACCTTCTCTATCTCTCCCTCAGACAGGAGGTACATACACTCACCTAAAGGATTATTAGGAACACCATACTAATGTTTGACCCCCTTTCGCCTTCGGAACTGCCTTAATTCTACGTGGCATTGATTCAACAAGGTGCTGAAAGCATTCTTTAGAAATGTTGGCCCATATTGATAGGACAACATCTTGCAGTTGATGGAGATTTGTGGGATCCACATCCAGGGCACGAAGCTCCGTTCCACCACATCCCAAAGATGCTCTATTGGGTTGAGATCTGGTGACTGTGGGGGCCATTTCAGTACAGTGAACTCATTGTCATGTTCAAGAAACCAATTTGAAATGATTCAAGCTTTGTGACATGGTGCATTATCCTGCTGGAAGTAGCCATCAGAGGATAGGTACATGGTTGTCATAAAGAGATGGACATGGTCAGAAACAATGCTCAGGTAGGCCGTGGCATTTAAATGATGCCCAACTGGCACTAAGGGGCCTAAAGTGTGCCAAGAAAACATCCCCCACACCATTACACCACCACCACCAGCCTGCACAGTGGTAACAAGGCAACATGGATCCATGTTCTCATTCTGTTTACGCCAAATTCTGACTCTGCCATCTGAATGTCTCAACAGAAAACGAGACTCATCAGACCAGGCAACATTCTTCCAGTCTTCAACTGTCCAATTTTGGTGAGCTTGTGCATATTGTAGCCTCTTTTTCCTATTTGTAGTGGAGATGAGTGGTACCCGGTGGGGTCTTCTGCTGTTGTAGCCCATCCGCCTCATGGTTGTGCGTGTTGTGGCTTCACAAATGCTTTGCTGCATACCTCGGTTGTAACGAGTGGTTATTTCAGTCAAAATAACCACAGGACACAGGACAGCCGCATACTGGATGTTTTTCCCTTTTCACACCATTCTTTGTAAACCCTAGAAATGGTTGCGCGTGAAAATCCCAGTAACTGAGCAGATTGTGAAATACTCAGACCGGCCTGTCTGGCACCAACAACCATGCCACGCTCAAAATTGCTTAAATCACCTTTCTTTCCCATTCTGACATTCAGTTTGGATTTCAGGAGATTGTCTTGACCAGGACCACACCCCTAAATGCATTGAAGCAACTGCCATATGACTGGTTGATTAGATAATTGCATTGATGAGAAATTGAACAGGTGTTCTTAATAATCCTTTAGGTGAGTGTATACCTTAAGGTGGACCTTCTTTATCTCCCTCTTCCTTTGCCAACTATCCCGGACATGGCTACAGGGGTTTTTACAGTGTCCACCCGAAAACATACATAGCGCCACACTTACTGAGAGATCAGTAATTATTCAAGTAAGTCTGGCGGCAACTACTGCTGGCATAACATGGCCACCACCATCTCCCCACGCTTAATGGGCACTCTGGGGAGGCCTGAACACAATAATGGCCTGTATAATTACTTTAATAGACCTTAAATAAGCTTTGAGTTTAAATAAATACATCAAGCAACCACACATCTTGAAGTGATAACAACACTGTGTCTGTGATAAAGAGAGAAAAAGAGGTTTGGAAACAGATAGCAAGAAAAGGAAAGAGTGTAAGAAAAGAAAACAAATGATGGAGAAGTCTAGTGAAGTGTCAAGCCAAGAGTGAATAAGATGTTGCAAGAGTAGTATCCACCCTTCACACATGAATGAAGCGAGAAGGAGTGAGAAAGAGAGCACCTTTGTGCTTTGCACACACATCTGGGCTGGCAGGGGCCAGCTGGTGGTTAGGCCCCTTTAACGAGGGCATAGCTAATTAAGGCTCTCCTGCACATGATGGATCATAATGAGGATCTTAGGGAGGGGGAAGGTGGTATGTGAGACCTGGAGAGAGAGCGAGTGAGAGGAGGGGATGGAGGGGAAAGCGGTATGGATGTCCCATGTTTCATCCTTCCCAGACTTGGTCATTCACAATCTTAATCTCTTTATGCCATTTGATTGATCTCTCAGAACTGTATGGCTCTTTTTGAGTCTTTCTAGTTCTCCAGATCTAAGATGAGAAAGTTCCTTTCTGTTTTCAACTGTCTGTTTTCTGAACTAGTAAGCTAACAATGGCAGGTATTCACGGAAGCCCGGTGAAATCAGCTTACCCCAAAAATGGGAACAATAAAATCTAAAACGTAAGTAAGACTATCTTTAACTTAGCTTAAGTTTTCTTAATTTTCCTTTAATTTAGCAAGTCCCTCAATCTCTAACAAAGAGATCATGCAATGGCAACGCCCCTCTGTCTCAGTGTGACAGAAAAACTCCTAGCTAAAAGATTGATCTAATTCTCTGTAATGGCCAGTGATTTAATTATATCATATTGTTATTCCAGGTCTGAGAATATGGAAGTTTAGTTCAACTCTGCTAAATGTTAACTTGATGGATCATCATTGGCATGAAGTTAGATCAGCAACATCTTTTAGCCAAGTTCTTTTAAAACTAGTAGCATGTACTGTCTTTTAGCAAGTTTGCCAGATGAGGGGTAGATGTCATGTCCTTCCACCAGCTTTTAAGATACATACACTGTTCAAACCTAATAACGTACATAATGGTGTGGAGTGATGTGGTTCTATTATATCAAACTTTTTTCCTTTATAATAAAAAAAAAGATTGACCTTTAATCTTGTTAAAAACTGGGAATTCCTCAATTGGACTTCTTAATTGATTTTATGGGATTTTAACAGTGTTTGAAAAAAGGCTTATACAAAGGGTTGTTGCATGTATAGTCTTGGCATCCCCAGTTACTTAACCCTCTCACCGACACTTTAAGATAAAGACACTCTTTGGGTTTTAATCTCTCTCTCTTCTGAACTGGTATGCTAATGTTACTCTTTGTATTTCCATCTCCGTCTTTCTCTCTCTCTTCCTTCATTGACGTGATCTAATCATTCTTCTTTCAGTTATTTTGTGTGTCCTCACACACACACAATCCCAAAACACATTGGCTGACCTGCTAGCCAACTGACTGAATTCTGACTAGCTGACTGACTGACTGGCTGGCTGGCTAAATGACTGACTGACTTGGTGATTGGCTGGGCCTGCTGGTGTTTCTTGGAAGACTGAGGGCAAACGGAGAAGGACAGCTAACATTGCCCTGAGCCAAGGGAAACAAACTCCTCCGCTCACTTCTCATAGGGTAGAAGGGCTCAAGGCAGCGCTAGGAGCTGTGTTTGCACTGAGAAATCCAAAACGATGAGATATGACAGCCAAACACTGTGAAGATAACCCAAGGCCTGAGTTGATGCAGAGGAAAAGCCTTGCAACAGTGGTTTAAGATTCAAAGGCCCATTAGGCTCAGTCATAATAAAATGGCTAAACAGTTATTTAACAGCATAGGATAAAAAAAACTGTAACGAGAATATGACTGAACCTTGACTTCCCCCTTTGACCTATATACCATAACTGGAACTGACATGGATTGGTGGAAGGTTACTGTTCCATAAGATGTGGCGTGCTGAGTTGATAGATTTCTAAAAAGAAAGTAGTAAGACAATTTGGAGAAAAGAAAGAGGGACCGAGAGAGGGAAAGGAAAGCTAAACACAAACAAAAGCTAACAAAATGGAAAAAGTATAAAAATGTTAATAAAAAAGGTTGTATCACCACAAACAGCCGTAATCAGGAATAAATAAATTGCAGAAGCACAGAGAGAAAGAGAGATCGAAGGAATGTGGCAGCTATTCGGCCTCTGCTGCTCAAGTTGCATGTCAGAAAAACATATCTAAAAATATGTCACTGGCAAGGTTCTCTTAACAGATGAGAGCAGGCACACTGAGAACGTGACTGACGTGAAAGAGTCTGGAGATGCTATGGTGAACATTATGCATCATCCAGCATGACTGGTTTGGCGGTGGGTCAGTGATGGTCTGGGGAGGCATAACCTTGGAGTGTCACACAGACCACCACGTGCTAGCCAAC
Organism: Esox lucius; assembly: GCF_011004845.1. NCBI lineage: Eukaryota > Metazoa > Chordata > Actinopteri > Esociformes > Esocidae > Esox > Esox lucius. The sequence continues at coordinate 2,269,876 of NC_047591.1, forward strand.
AGTACCCTGACTGCTGTTAGGTACCGGGATGAAATCTACAGACCCTTCGTCAGACCTTACACTGGTGCAGTGAGCCCTGGGTTCCTCCAGGTGCTGGACAATGCGCCAGGAGAGTGTAGGCAGTTCCTACAATCAGTGTGTAGATGACGAAGGCATTCATGCCATTGACTGGCCCTCACGTTCCCCAGACCTGAATCCAATTGAGAACCTCTGGGACGTTAGGTATTGGTGCATACGACGCCACCAAGTAGCACCACAGACTGTCCAGGAGCGCAATGATGCCCTGATTCAGGTCTGGAATCCCCCAGGACACCATCCGCCGTCTCATCAGGAGAATGCCCAGACATTGTCGGGAGTGCATACAGGCAGGTGGGGGAAATACACACTACTGGGTCACATTACGTGTTGCCCTGATGAAATTCACCCAAGTTGAAACAGCCTGTGATTTCAACTGTTTATTTGATTTTCAGTGTGAGTTTGAATCCAGCCCTCAATCGGTTGGTAATTTCGGTTTCCATTGACCTTTGTTACGTCATTGTGTTCTCAACGAATTACACACTGTACAGTAAAGATATTAATTTTTAATATATTTAGTTCATTGAGCCCCAATGTGTGATTTAAGTGTTCCCTTAATATTTTTGAGCAGTGTAGTACATTTGGGGGGACCCAAACCTGTCCACTAGGGGCATCTAGTTTTCATAAAAAGTTAAGGCCTCAGAATGTCCACCTCCAGCAGCTAATGCAGAAGACGCTAGGCCAACGTCTGCCCAGAGTCGGTAGTGTATTTATCAGTGGCTTTAAACAGCCCGCTCTGTTTGCTTTGTCCCTAAAGACTATTCTCCTTCGAATAACAAACACTTATCTTGGCCAAGAGCAACTACAGTTAAGTAAAACAGCAAGCCGTGCTAACAAAGGCCTGACAGAGGAAGAGAGGGTATAGTTGTATCTTGGTCAGGTTGAGTCATGTAAGGTAAAGATAATCAATCATTACTGTGAAGATAACTGTACATGGGGTGTTAATATAATGGGCTTTTAAGAACAGATGGCCCTGGATTCTAGAGTTGGTAGTTTCCAGAAAGCTTTCTGAAGAAGTGCACCCAGAAGATCGTTTATGAGGGAGTTTTGTCGGTTCTTAAGTAAATCATTACAGAACCTTCCAGTATTTTTGGGGATGAAGTAAAGCTATGGTGAAGAGGTACAGAGTGTTGTAGATGGGACTTCATGGGTAAGATTCAAAACTGTTGTTAACTATGACACATTAGCTGTAAATAGCTTACACACTAACTTAGCTGCAATGTCCCTCTGCATCCCATTGTAACCCATTGAGCAACGCTGTTGAAGGTTTTTCCCAGATGATTTCTTCCGGTCTGAAGTAGTACTGTAATGTATTTCATGATCCTATGTGTGTGTGTGCGTTTAAAGGCCCTCGTTGTATCTGGGGAGAGGAATGCAGGCCAGTGGGGACATGTTTTAAGGTGCCCATACACGCACTGTACAAAGGAACAGCCCAGTCACCCTGCATAACCATTCACACAAACGTGCACGCGCCCTCACACAAACACACGCATACACAAAATGCCAATGCATAAACACACACACAAACATAAGTCATCCAACCCCCCAGCATGCACCTTCTAATCAAGCATCTGGAAACTGTTCACAATCACTTTTCTTCTCCCTCCATTTCTACCTTGGTTTGTAGGAGAGCCCTGTGATAAAAACGCCTCCTTCTACTGGCGTGTCTATCATCGCGGAGTGAGGGCACCGTCTCGTCTGTCAGCGAAGATCAAAGGATGTTTATAAGATGCCTTAGGATTTAAACATGCCTAAATAGTTAATATTGAAATAATTATGTTTGGAGGGGCAGGTCTGCCACACAGAGAAAGACAGGGCAGAGAGAGAGGGCTCTGCCTACAATGCCTACCACTGTCAAACGGAAGAGACCTCCTCACAGTCTTGCCACAACTGCTATCCACTCACAGCCATAAACCGCTACCTACAATGCTCTGTGTACACTAACACACCACTATCACCTTCAAGACATAAAACATCTCTCACTCTCTCAATCTCCAAGTCTAAATACACCAGTGCCACCAAAACTGAACAATCCAATGGGGGGTCCACACTGCAATAAATTGCATGAATTTATGCAATAGCGATAAATAGAACATCTATAATATTGATGTGCACTAGATTCTTTTTATTACCTGTTAAACTACTCCTACTAGTTTATTATGGTCCTCAATTACTTTAACACATCTTCAGTTTGCAGTGGAGCACAACGCCCGCTGATGGATCAGCTCAGCTGGGATATCAGCTAGCTTTGCCAAGACTCTGTCGTCCCATATCACCTGTCACCCATCAGGAGATCTGTGTGTGCTGTTGGAAAGGTTACAGGAAGCCTCGGTCCACTGCAGCATGGCGACAAGGAGTTTTATATGTGGCCAAACCCTAGTGGCCAATAGGGAGCACAAAACAGATGGAATCTAAATGATCTGAATGAAAGGCATTTTTATGATCAATAAAATCCCCTGGCAGACCGACCCAGTCCCAGGCTTTAGTTATCTACAGAGAAAAAAGGTTTTGGAGGATCTGTCACTTTGAAACAGTGGAGGAACCCCTATAAGTTCCCTATGAGTTTAGTGAATAAACCCAGATGGAAAACTAATGATTAGAGGGTATTTTATCTCCAAATATTGCATTCAATGAGGAACTGGGTGTTGCTTGCCGTTGAGTGTGTATTTGTGTGTGTTTGTGTGTGTGCACAATGGACCGTGCCTGCATGTGTATGCCTATAGCACACTGTGTACGACTGCATGTGTGTCCGTGTGTAGCCGTGTGTAGTTGTGTGTAGTCAGTCCGTGTGTGTTTCTTAATGTTTCCCCTCTGTTTCTTCCTCCGTCCCTTCATGCTCAGCTGATAAATGGTGATGGCTGATGGATGTGCTGCTGTCTGGACTGTCTGTCAGCTCCAGCTCAGATCAGGCCTATCACTGATGGATTTATGGAGCCTGGGGGCCTAACTAAGCCAAATTATCTGGGCGGGCCACAGCCGGACTGCAGTCCTATCCATCTTCTCCACTCAACTCGCCTCCAGAAAACACAGGGAAGTCAGGAGAGGCTAACAACATTTTTTACAAATCATAAAGGCTCTGCCGTGCTGCCAAGCATGCAAATCAAAGGCCTTGACAGATGGGAGTGGAAGTTGTTCACACAAGCTGCCGGAGATTTGAACTTGACACCGTGGAGACCTGAAGACGGTTGTTCAGATTTATGGCAGAGCCTAACAATGTTAGCAAACAATGATTGGGTTTGGAGAAGAGAATTCTACCGTCTACAATGACCAACCGGCCTCACTGACCATAATAAACCGCTAGGATATGCAGACTAAACGGCCTCACTATGACTGAACACCCGACAGGAAATACATCATGACGTTGCTACTACTGGGTTCTCTTGATTATCCTCCCACCTTGCTACCCTAAGATGAATGGACTAAGTGAAACTCACTTGGGATGAGATCACCTACACAATGATATCATCATTAAATGACGTACCACAAAGAATGGCCGCTAGGCATTATTCTCTATGGTGGAGATATGACTAAAAGTGGTAAAAGTGTTCCTTGTAACCACTGTTGTGCATTACTTTCTTTAGCACGCCACCGCATGTGCAGAAATCTTTTATTGCATTTTAGATTTAAAAATATTCATGACTAAGATTGCAGCTTAAACCCTATGTGCAGCTTAAAGTCAGCACATCGACAGAGGCGTCTCTGCTAGGGTGTGTCTTCTTAGAATATAGCTGGGTGGCGCTGTGTGAGTCTCCTTATGAGTGTGTGGGTGTGACAGAAAAAGCTAGACAGTGCAGCACTGGCCTCACTATTCAAACAGTTTGCTAGACGGAGACAGCCCCAGCCCCAGTATTCCACACACCTACATGCCACATTCTCCAACTGCCTGACATTAAAAGACACACACATTTGGGCATAAAGAATCTCCACCGCCATGTCATCTACCGCTGCTATGTTGATGCTATGGCAACTCCTACATTGGTTCTCTCCGTACATCTTTTTTTTTCACATGTGGACTGTGTGTTCCTCGGTGCCGCTCTTCTACTCTGATGTGAACAAACTCTGCCAAAGCCAAAGATACACTTGGCCCTTTGCTTTATCTTCCAGTTTTACTGTCACAGCGTGAAGGGAAAGAAGATGCGGAAGTAATGCGGAGGTAATTAAAGAAACCAGCTTCTATGGACTATTGTTAAAGTATGAACTATAGACTATCAGTATTCAACCAAGGGAGTCTTGTGGATGCAAGACAAGAGTGTACCAAAATGCAGTGATTCCTTATGCCACATATAATGCTGCATTTTCCATTGGGATGATCCTATCTTGTTTAGAGTACAATCCACAATCAGCTAAGAGCTAAAGCGATCTGTTCAGGGTTTTCGGTGCCCATGTGGTAGCCAGGCCAGGGGCCCGCCATTGACGTCATATGCGGGGTGTTTCGGAAGCGGAAACACTTAATGAACACTAACAACAACAGCTGAACTGCCAGTGACCGCGCCAGAGATGGGAGCCGCACTCTCCACCACGCGAGGAGGGGAAATGAACCTGGGCCGCAGTGTCGGTTGGTTGGTCTTGGCTCAAGATCACTCAAATACCAGTCATGCCAGCCCCAGACACCAACCCCTGGTCCACCTCGGCCATCAGCCTCTCAGTCAATAATGCTTTCTGAAGCGCTCACATTTGCCCATACGGCACTGTCATTGGTCAAACACTTGGGCAAACACAAACACGTGACAGACAGACAGACAGACAGACTAACACACACACACACTGACCTTTGCAGGTCTTGCCATCTGGCTGCAGGGTGAATCCCACAGGGCAGCTGCAGCGTACCCCGGTAGCAGTGTCCTTGCACGTCCTGTCACAACCGCCATTGTTCACTGCACAGGTTTCTGGGTAAAACAAAACATTTACAGTGGGAAAGAAGAGAGGATGGGGGTGCAGGTGAGGGGAGGGGGTTAACCTACTGACCGGTATGCTTATCTAAACAGCAAGTTGGTCTTTTGAACAAGACCAATGAGAGTGAAAAATGACACTGAAAGTATGATGGGTAGGTTTGAGGAGAGGCAACATGCACTGGAGGAATACAAAGGGTATCGTGTGTACTTCCATCATACACATTTATTAAGTATTATTGCAGTTCTCATCCTGTGACAAGACATTCCAGTTATCCTTAACCCCAGTGACAGATTACAAGAGGACATTTCATAGAACGGTTAAAGACAGGTCACACAAGGGTTACAAACTCAGGATTCTCTGTGTAAAATAGTTGATTGTAACACTTAATAGACCAAATTAGAGTAAAACAGATTATAAGAGAAATAAGTGATTCATGGTCTGATCAGAAAAATAAATCAGAAGCATCGGTATCCACCAAAAATTACAAAACAACATTTAGACAAAAACGAAGGATATGTAGGTAAAACATAGGAGTCCATAAACTGTTAGTGAAGGGATTAAGTAGTAGTACCGAACCTAGAGCCAAACATGTATATTTTGACTTCTGGACAAAAATATTGTATGTGGCACAGATAAAGTTTGCTCTGTCTTGTGAATATTGCCCAAGCTAATCCCAAAACAAACAGCACCTACTGGCACCTCCACTCCACCTGCACAGCTCTTGTTGCTTTAGGAAAGGTGAGCTCACTAACCTCCAATGGGCTTCAGATACTGCTGAGGATGGCGAAACTGTACACTGTTATTACAAAAGACTGTTAAATGTTGAAGGAGAAAGCTGGGTATGGTTCTGCCCCCCCCATGATCTTTGTTTAGGCTATTGGTTTTAAAATATGAATTGGCAATTACCCCCAAAAATATTTTGGAATCATTTTATTTAATAAAGAAAAAATCTAATTTTTGATAAAGCCCTGCATCTTCGCAACAACTCATAGTGGACACTAGAGAGTGGATGTGAAGTCATGTGTCTCCCAAACAATATCCAATAATGTTCTGGCTCCTATCATACTACTTGTTTAACCATGTTTATACTGCAATTGAAGGGAACACATTCTCTATGGGTTAGAGGTCAAGTCTTTCACTGAAGCTGTCGCTAGAACGAATCAAAGCAACCATATACATTTGCCAATTGCAAAGCACTCTACGAGCCCTCTGATCGACTAGCTGATCTGCAAGCAGGATTTGAACCCTGGCCTCGCAGTGAAGCTGTTACCTGCAAAGAAGTGACCTTACCAGCGTGCCATTCAGTGGCCTGTTGTATGTGTTTTCTGAGTGAACTCAGTCAGCAACAAAGTCAAAAAAATTAAGCTTTCTTTAGAACAACAAATGAGCTATGACTGTCACACCATGTTCATGCCTGACTTTCAACAGCCGGCCTTTTATATATATATATTTTTTAAAAACTTGCTGACAACATTCAGTCAAAAAGGTAACCACAAGGTTTGAGGCATGGGTATGCTGCTAGTTGACAAGTAGCTGGGATGCCCACATGAGAGATGCAAATTTGTCATTATCCCCGAACAAGATCTCGTTTTGCTCTAGTGACTACCTCCAACAGTTTGGATGCCTACAAAGCAGAGCTCGTCAGGTGAGTGAGCATGCCCTCACACGCGTTGACTCTCATGGCTTGTTGGTTGGATGAGCAGTGTGGAAAAAAGCAAAATGGCTTGGTGCAGATGCATAAAGGGAAGTCTTGCAGTGATTTTTTAAAGGGAAGTCTTGCAGTGATGAAAGAAACTGCCCAAGCAATTCCATTATTATCTTAACTTTGACCTCCACCTGTGACTATTCATTTGCTGTGACATTTTCTAGCTGAAACCCGCTTTGTTGAAAGATCATTGGTCAGGCTGTGAATCTGAAGTAGAAATAAGACTGAAGAGCATTCAACAGAAATTAAAGATAAAGTAATACAAATTCACAGATAAGTAAAAAGATACAAAATAATATCCAAGTGTTTGGATATCATAGTGAGGTCAGTAATCAGGAATTGAAAGCTCATTCTATCCAGTCACTACCAAGAAAAGGCCTCAAAACTCAGCGTTCAATCAAAAAGGAGATATGTGAGAGAAACTACAGAGAGGACAGCAGTTGCATTTAAGGTGCTACTGAGTTCAGTGGCTTTGAGTGGAGTAATGGTGCATCAGTTAACCATATTAAGAGCTTTATTTAAACTGGACAACATGGTAGGAAGGTAAGAAAGAATCCATCACTAAAAAAGTACTATCTGAATACATTAGAGTGACCCAGAGTTGATGTGGAAAAGGGTTTGAAAAGGGCCAAAAATATACTAACCTACAGTGCCTACAGTGAAGTGTGGTGGTGACAGCATCATGCTCATAGTCTGCCTCCTCCAAAATGGCCATCTGTATGCTGCAAAGCAAGCTTTAGACTGGTGCTCTGAGAGCCAGAAAAATCACCAGTTTCCACCAACTTTGAGGGTTGTTTTCGAGCCAGACTGTCTTTATTTCTACAAAGCAAAACCTGAACCTGACTCTTCGAAAAAGATTAAATGCCATGAAGGAATAGAGGAAGGGGAGGGCAGATACTCCTCCCTGGTTGTCTGATGGGTGCAATAAGGTACGACAACAGACCCCTTCTGAATTTCCACTTAGGTGTGTATGTGTGAGGGAGGGGCAGGGGCAGGGGTTACATGGGATGTTTATGGGTCAGAGTGATTTATACTTCTGACATTGGGCCCTATCATTATCTCAGCACGAGCACAGTGCTGCACAGAGCTCCTCTCCTACTCCTGAGGAGATAGGCCTGCTCACCCCCAGGGCGAGGCTGAATACGGGAACACTGACACGCCATCTGCCCAAAAACACTCTGATTGATGTACTGGACATGCCCAACCAACCCCTCCACCTCTCTTCAAGCCCTGCATATTTCTGTCACATGCATACTATAGACTAAGGCTATATTAATAGGCATATATGGAACCGAATGATCGCCTGGCCGTCCACCTGTCGGTCCGTCTTACAGCTTGTGCAAGTACACTTTTCCCCATTCAGTCAACTTATTGGTGCCAGTCAGCATGCTGAAGCTTTTTAATGTGAAAAGCTTTTTAATGAGAAAGCAAGAGGGACGGGGAGTGTTTTGGTGGAGAATGGCACTTTGAGGAGAGCGTTAGTGGGAACCAACACATCTCTATGGTGACACAATACTCATCTGTCTTATTGGCAGACAGCAGGGTCATTGATGTATCAGAGCCAGCACCAAATTGAACTGAGAAACACCTGACTAACCCTACTGTCATCACACCCCACTGTGTTCTTCACTGGCTCCCTCATGCTCTCTGTCTCCCATCTCATCCGTCTTGAAAACACCCGCCGTGCTCACATGTTCTGTGGAGACCTAGCTGCCCTGCGGATATCAGGCATGGGAGAAACTGACAGTAGCTACTTGCCATGCCCTGATGGAGGATGCACGTTTAAGTCATTAAAGTGTGTGTGCTTTATTAAGCATTGTGCCAAGTCCCATCACGTGAATCGTCTGCACGCCACGGCTGCTCTACTGACTGAGCTGTAGTGGTACAGCCGTCTTTCAGCAGGGCCAAACAGGGTCCCATTCACTGTGATGGGCACCTGTATTAGGCATTGGTGCAGACTAGACTAGATCTTTGAATTAACCCTGAACTTTTGTTCATCCTGTCCTCTTGGTCACCTTATCAAGCTTTCTTTCACCATTTCCCAGTGTCTTTTTCATTACAGCCCAGGTGTCTGTCCTCATCAATCAGGGATGTGCTGCTATTGACCAAGGCCTATGGCAATATCTATGAGGAGTATCAAAGGCAGACTTACACAGACATTTGGGAACATTGTACATCACATCAAGCAGACTAATGGAACACAGTGTCAAATCTAACATGATGATGCCGATTGGACTGTGCCCTAAAGCAGGGGTTACCACCCATTCTCAATAAATGTTTTATTTTTGTATTGTAATACCAGAAAATGTTCATAAAATATCTGAAGTTATATTGGAATGATAGTGTTTCACAACATTAATTCACCACAAAGTATTTTGAGTGCATACAAAAGCACTATTAGTCAAATGGAAAAGTTGCACCCACCTTCTCTATTGACATCAATAAGACATGCAATTATCTCTCCTTAAACTAACAATTAAATACATGGACCAGTGTTTTATATTTTTAATAGACCTGAAAACCCTTTTTAAAGCTTTTGTAAGTTGCTCAACCAAAAGGGAAAATACATGTAGGGAGTGTGCTATAAGGGGAGAGTTAGTTTGGATGCGAAATGGTGTTGCTGTATTTCAACTATCTATTTTACAGCTTTACCCCTGCCTATCAAATGTCTTTGACATAAAATGTATCAAAAATAAATTTGCACTGAACAATATTCATACGTAATCTGGTTAAAATGGAATTTTTGAAATGAGCCGTCAATGGCAATCACTCTATTCAGGCATATATATATTTTGTTATACTGCAGGATGTTGGGATCAAAAAGAGTTAGACTGTGTGGGAGAAAATAAATATTACGACAGAGACAGAGATATCAAACTTAAGATGGTGTTATAAAAACATGGCTGATAATACAGAAGGCTGGTGCCACCTTAATTGGGGAGGATGGGCTCATAGTAACGGCCAATCTGCTTACTCCATTTCTGGCAATTATTATGAGCCGTCCTGCCATCACCAGACTCCTGCGGAAGATATCATTTTGGAATGAAGGAGAGGAGCATCAAAATTGATACAGGAAAGAGTTGGTTAAAAAAACAAGGGGAGTGTATGATCCTCAGAAAAGGGCCGGATCCAGTGAAACAATAATTAACACAGAATAAAGATAAGGAGAATAGGAGGTTAAAACAAAGCAGAGATATGCTCCATTACCTACAAATTAAACAACCCCAACTTCAACACCAACCCCTCCCTGACCCAATGACCCCACATTTACTGGCCAGATTGAACACCTGTTGAAGGAAGATCTGCCCCTGTAAGGGAGAAATCTGCATCAAAACATACATTATATCACAACTACTACATCAGGATGCCTGTCTAACTTACTGTACCATCCATTTCTGCCTTTGAAAACAATAAAGAAAACCAATCCATTAGCATATTATTGGGGATTTTTTTTTTTTGCTCCAATGCCTCAGGAAGCCCAGTTTTAGCAAGATATTAGTGAGAGTTCACCCGTTTAGTTGTTAGTCCAAATAGGTCAAGTTTATTTTCTTTAAAGGGATAAATATTTCAACAGCACACAGAAAAAAATGCCAAAAACTTCAGAGAAAAGCTAAAAAGGTGTGAAAATATGAAGACGAAGGGTCCCAGGCAGAGCATGTTCATTGTTTTGTCCAGAACTAAATTGGCAATTGGTCTGGGAAACATATTGTATGTAATTTCTTAGTTAGTCACTACAGTTAAATATATCTGAACAGTATTTTATCTTCTTCCACTCAGTCAAGTCAGGTTAGCTTTCAATTATCTTATTTATTTTTATTAATTTGCATATTTGGATTGACTGAAACATCAGCTCATCTATTGATAAATCCATTGTTGAACCCACAGTGTAGATAACATAGCTGGCGCTTGCCTCTTGCTGACCGGAGCACACTTGAATAGTAGTGTATCCTGGGTGGCCAACCGAATGGCACAAAGGGATATACTGGATAATAATGGAATATAAAAGGGCAAAGCTCAACATAACTATCTACTGCATCCGTCAAAGAAGGACACCTACCTGGCCAAGTGTAGTAGAATGCCAAACGAATGCTACTATGGGACGTTGCACCAATTTTAAAGAATGGACCTTTATATAATCTGCTATTTAGATGTAGACAACAAAAAGTTATCACACAAAATAAATTGTATGATTTGTCTTGACCAGGAGACATCCAGATAGTTGGTTTTTAATTTTACAAAGCCAGAGACTAAATATAAAGGTTTTGTTATAAATGTTATTTTTAGGATGCTAAGTCCACACATTAACAACTGAGAAAAAACTAAATTCAAACATTCAAAGATCCTACTCTTCAGAAATTAACCTGAAAATGTTCTTGATAAGGTTCTTTATGGAACCAGTAAAAAGCAGTTCTTTAAAACATTTGAAGGGTCCCTCCGCAGGTTGAATACCTTCTAAAAGATAAATCAGAAATCTATTCTTTTTAAATTGCATGTTCTTCCATTTAAGGTAACTGATTGTATTGTGAAGAGACATTAGTTGAGATTTTTGCCACCACAACGCCAATGATGCGACGGTCACTGTTCCCTCCAAGCCATGACAAGCCTCATGGGGAGGGGGTAGAATTGTGAAACTGACAGAATTTTTTTTTGCCAACTGCAATTTCTGTCTCTAAGTACCCAAAGCCATTTTTGATGATCATCATTCCTAATATCTAAGAGTAGTGCGGAATAATGTAAAATTGAATTAATTGGAGAGTTACGTAGTAACTTATAAGAGTAACCGTTAGATACAGCGAGGAGTCAAGATACAATGGTTGTTCCCCACAGACAGGAGACGAGGATGTGGGAGCATGTTTAGGGGAGTTTATTAACTGGGGCCTTGAGGGTGGACATATAGGGTACAACCAGGAAATGTCATAAAAATCCCAAAATAAAATGATAAAATGAATACAGACAGATAGAAAGAGATAGAAAAGGATTGTGGGGGGAAGGGGGGATACAAGCACAAGCGCCATAGCAACATATAGAAAGAGGAAGAAAAGAGTTACCCATAAGTAGCCGCCGTTTCACCCGCTTGTCCACATCAGCTACTGACGTGGCATTGAACTCAGAGCTCTCAATTGCAGCCTCATCTCTCTCTAAAACAAAAGTGACAAGGGGACAAACAGTGAGCAGTAAGGTTAATGAGAAGCCTGATGTCCGCCGCCGCCCAAGGCCTCAAGTCAAGTCAGCCCCTCTCTGCGTTTGAGCGAAACCCAAAGCCAATAAGCACGAAGCCATGAAGAAGCCCCCAAAATCATGGTTAGAGTGTTAATTCCAAAAACAAATCCCTAAATCCCAAGATAGGAAAAAAAAAAAAAAAACAAAGAAGTAAAAATCTGAATCAGTCTTTTAGCTTACAAGAGAAGCAGGGTGAGGGTAAGGTAAAAAAAAAGTTATGATAAAAATGTGTGACAATTTAGGGGGGTGGGGCCGGGGGGGGGTTTGTCGACATTGATGTATTTTTTTCGCCGTTGTTGTTTCTGTCTTCCATATCAAATGGCCACACACTCTCCGCAAAGGATTCTCTCGCATCAGAGAAGGAGGAGGACAAAAGGTAGGAAGAAAAGAAGAAAGTATGAGCAAACATGCGCACATGGTACATTAGTGTATGGAGGGGCAGAGACAGGGTGACATAAAAAGGGACTACAGGCTAAAGACACTACAGGAAGGACTGAAGGATGACAAAATAAGGGAAAAGAGAAAAGAGGTGATGGGAAATATGGTCCCATTGCAGACAACTTTACCATAACTAGATGAGAGAATAAAGGAACAATCATCGATAAATGGAGTTGGGTGGGAAGGGAAGCGAAGGGGGTAGTGGTGGAGAGGGCATGCATGGAGGAGAGGAGTAGGAGGTGGTCTGGGGGCAGCACTGGTTGCCTGTTTGTCTATGGAACACATCACAACTGGCTGTGGCAGTCAACGCTGGAAACTATGTTCCTGAGCAGGAGCGGTGGTGGGGGGGGGGGGGGGGGGGTTCAGGAAGGAGGTGTGAGGGGGAGTCGGGGGTTACCGTTAAGATGAACATGCAGCTGAGTGCCTCGGAAAGGTTCTTTTCACAACGACATCAGAGTCATTAGGCTCTCAATAAGCATCTCTCTCTGAATCCCTGAATGGGTGGGGGGGGGCACGGCACTACCACTCAGTACAATGAGTCTAGGACTGTCTTTGATGTACCACGTCCTATGAAGGGGGGATGAAGGGAAACTAAAGCCCCTGGATTGGCCTGTTACTGGTCTTTCTCAGGCAGTTAGTTTGGGAAGTTTTGGTGGACAAAGTGGAGAGCTCTCTGAAGTAGCGTTCTGAAATGAATGGAAGCTTTCTAGTTCTCAGCTAACGGTTAGGTGCGTGTGTGCGGGGCTGTGGGGTGGGGGTGGGGTGGGGGCATTTGTGTGCATCTGTGTGTGTGTGTGTGTGCGTGTATGGATGACTGGGCAATTAGGTGCTGGTGTTTGGATGTAAGCGCTTCTGAATGAGTGAATGCTATGTGTGAAGGTGCGTGTGTGTATGTGTGTATGCGTGTGAGTATGAGCTTGTTTAAAGTGTGTGTGTGTGTATTTGTATGTATGTGGGTGAGAGTGGCTGGTTGTGTAAGAAAGAGCAAGGAGGAGGAGGAGGGAGAGAACTGAAGGCTCCAGGACACTGCTAAGGGGCTAAAGAAACTAGCAGTATTAAGGCCTCTTCAGAGGAGGCCTTCTAAGGGGGCATGTTTAGAGAAAGACCAGAACTTACACAGGACACAATGAGTTAAGGGGAGAGGAACTAATCAAGAGTGGTACTAAGAGAACGGTAACGATATCCAAAGCCAGAAAAAATTCTAACCAGAATGAAACAAAAAGGAAATCAAACAAAACAGATTCAGAAACAGCCTCTCCCATGCAGTCGGCAGACAGAAACGCAGACAGACAGACCAACTGGAGGGGCTGTGTAGATTAGTATGTCGGAGGTGAGGGTGGACAGACAGACGGCATGACAGAGGGAGAATGCATGCGGGCTGGGTTGATGGGCATGGCAAGAGGCAGATGTTTTAGTGAGACACGGACAGGTGGATGAAGGGGGTGGGGAGGGGTGTGGTATCGTGAGAGTGTGCGACGCAGGTTTTGGGGTTGCCACAGTAACAAGACTTCATTCGCAAGGGGAGGTGTCGAACAACGTTTTCTTTTTTGTGGGTGGCTCTATGTTATATTAGATCAGGCTGCAATTGAGAGTTTTGCTCTACGTCTGTATAGTTTTTCATTAGTTCCCCCCAAATAAGTCTTGAATAAACTATTGCTTTCCTCTCTTCCCTCTTATCATCAACATTTCTTGAGGTAAGGATTTATCCCTTTTTTAATCTAATTTGAACATTGATGTTTAGACAAGACAGGCAATCAGTAACTATCACCAGAAAGCAGGTGGATGAGAAAGGTAGGAAGAGGAGTGGGAGCCATGGGGACAGCGCTACAAAGGGGGGGATTCAAAGGTCAGCTCAGTGACAGAGGAGTTGGAGGACAGTCAGAGTACAGAAACAGAGGAGCCATTCCTCTCGCCAGAGAGAAAAATAGATGGGGGGGTAGAAGAAGGGCTCTCTCTTTCATTCTTTCAGAGGTTTTCCTCTTCTTTGGTGGTGGCTTTCTTTACTCCTCAGGTGGCTGGAAAGGAAAAGGTTATAAACACAAAGGGAAGGCAGTTCTGTGAGAGTGGGTGAAATCACAGCATTGATGACACTGTGTTAAGATCACAGCATTGATGAGACTGCATTGAGATCACAGCATTTATGAGTCTGTATTGAGATCACAGCATTGATGAGATTAAATTAAGATCACAATGTGGATTAAACTGTATTGAGATCACAGCATGAATTAGACTGTATTGAGATCACAGCATGGATGAGACTATACTGCAGAGATCTGCTTGTTGGGAGAGAGAGGGCTTTTCCAGTGTTCTAACACAGGAAGGAAATACAGGAAAAGGTTTATTGGTGGAACAGTAGAAGATGCATGCATGAATGTGTGTGTACTACTGTATGTATCTGAAACACAGAAAATAATGCAATTCAAGATTAAACAGGTATTGTGTTGAGCATCATGGCTTACATCAGATGCACCTGATGATATCCAACTGGGTTTAATACATTAGGGATCATATTTCTGACTAAATTAGGTATTATTATTTTTGGCTAGTAATGTTGCTGACCTCCGGTAACATGTTCCATCATAGATTAACCACCACAACTGAACAGAATGAAAAATGACAGAAGAGTATTTGTAAAGATTCACACTTGACTAAAAAAAATTGTCTGTGTATCTGCCAATCCACTTTAGCTGGCCATGAATTTACAACTTTATGTGGTAACCGTTGTCTGGAGAAACCACAAAATCTCTAAATCTGACAGATGCCGCCAAGCTCTCTTCTAAGCGCTTTTCTACAATTCTATTTGCCCAGAAAACACTGGAGTAAAATAGACAAGAAAAAACACACAAACCATTATGATTCAGTACTTCCAAGCTTCCAAACTTCAAAGTGGAATACGGGACTGGTATACTTTTGGAAGGAAGGCAAATAATAATTTTTAAACGCTAAACGATTTTACAGACCCAAATCTCATCCTGTGCCATTTCAGCAAAACAAAAAAACATCTTGATGTTTCAGAAAAAGAATGAGGACCCATCAACTAGGTTATAGCCTTATAAATTGACAAAAGCCCTAGATTTAGAGATCACTCAGTGTGTCAATAGCAACAATTTCCCTCCCTTTTAATTTCACATAGTAGATTATGCCTTCGATAAGGATTTTTTTGTTGCATGTGGTCTAGAAATGTATGGGCCTGCCTTTTTGCCCATGCAGTAAAGAAGTGGGAATGGGTTAGTGGTGGTAGGTGTGGTGGGTCAGGTCTGATGGGTGGAGCAGGAGGGTTGAGTGGGTGTCTGACTTTTTTCTTCGTCCTTTCCCTTCTGTATTTTTTTTAAAAGCAACAACAACAAACAACAGTCCCAGTTGTGTTCTTTGTTGCTGCGTTCAATGAAAACACGTTTTACAAAAAAACATTTCACTTACCTGGAACCTCATTTATCTTCTGCAAAAATCGAACAGGAACAACATAAGCGAAAATGTAAGTATAATCCCCTCATTTCCTACAATCCACAACTACACCTACTAATGTGCTGAGTCTGCAGTCCAAGTGTGTATTTGTGGGGTGTGTATGTGAATGAGTTAAAGAGGGAGAGAGAGAGACAGAGACATAAAAAAAAAGAAAGATCATAAAAGAAAGATCATACAAAACCCCTCTATAACATTGCAAATCAGCTATTTTCAACATGCACAGGGAGCTGGTTTCATGTGATGTTTGATTTGAATACACATTTAGATGGGCTGAATTCTTTACTCCCTCTTCTCCCCATGCCACGATCTCCAAAAACAGGGTGAGCAGTCTTCCGGCCCCAGACAGGAAATAATCACCATCATCATCGTGAAACTCCGGGCGACATTTCCGTGGTGCAACAGAGCACAGATCTGTGCAAAAAATACCGTAAAGCTCATTATAATCTGGCAGCAAGGATGATACAGTATTAAAAAAGCTTTCAAATTCAATCGCCCTGCCATATTATATTGAGGTTTACGGTATATCTGCACAGATTTATGATCTTTTGCACTGCGAAAATGTCGCCCCCCATCTCTCATTTAATGTATCGTATCTTGAAGCAACTAATTTTCATAAGAATAAAGACAGAAATGTGCAATATGCAGTTTCATTAATCTAGAAAATGTGTCATTGCCTCCTGATTGTCCATCTTTCTCCCTCTCTCTTTCTTTCTCTCTTACTCTTTCTGAGTGTTCATCAGTTCCTCTCTCTTGCCCCTCTGTCTTTTGTTGTCAGTGTTTAAATTAGATGGGGCCGCGGTATGGGGAAGACAGTTGAGAGGTGATGTTAACTCATCCCAAAGCCCTTCTCAGTCCTCTCCCACACGTCTATAAAATCATCTGGGCTCAACTTGAGCTCTGTTACCATTACATCCCATCTAACAGATGGAACTGCTAAACAGATGAGAGAGAACATTTCTTTATAAGTTCCATGATATCTGATGTGAGCTCAGCTATAACTGTGGCGACTGTTGACTAAGTGCAGCAGTCGGACTAAAGTGTATGATGCGTGTCTCAGGTGACGTACTGTGGCCGTGTGGACTCTTCTGTGTAACATAATAATTCAAGTATATTAATTGAAGTGTTTCCTATGAGAGTGTTTCCATTATCACTCACCGATGCAGGTCTTGCTGTCCGAGTGCAGGGCGTACTTCTGGTGACAGCCACACACCGGCCCCACGTCCGTATCGTCACAGGTGTGCTGGCAGCCTCCGTTCCCATAGTTACAAGTCACTAGCAACATACAAGGATTGTAAGGCAGAGGTGTAGGCCTGCACACACACACACACACACACACACACACAAACACACACACACACACAAACACACACACACTGAATATGTACTGAAATACCTTAAACTAAATCAAACTATCTTTTGGTAAGACATTTATTTACTGTGAGCTGTTTCCTATGATCTTCAGATAAAAGCCCCCCACCCAACAATAACAGAAAGACTGCCCCAGAGTGCATTCCTAATCTGGCATCATCGAGAAGCAGAATGAGCCGTGACCAGACGTTCCCTCTGCACTCGTCATGACAGGTGAGATGAGTTCACCAGACACTGAGTTGGACTGGGACACAGAGAGAAAAGAGAAGAGAAAGGGAGAGAGGAGGACAAAAAATAGAATGAAAGAAAGAAAAAGAGAAAAGAGGGACTGAGGTAGAAAGGGAAAGAGAGAAAGAGAAAAAGGAGACAATAAAGGGAAAGTTGGAAGAGGAGATGGAGCAAGCACAGAAAAACAACATGGAGAAAGAGAGTGAGTGATAGACCAAATAAAAATCAGGAAGCTCCAATGCCATCTGTTTACTGGACTATAATCGGGCGCACTGAAACCCGTTAATGTGCCCTGCTTTGATGTTTATAATAGTGTGTACGTGTGTGTGTGTGTGTGGGGGGGGGGGGTTGGTGGGGGTGGGGGTGGGTGTGGGGGGGGTTAATAGAAGGGAGAGGGAGAGATAAAGAAAGAGATGAAGCTCATGAAGTTCCTCAGTCAGTAATCACTCCTCATTTCACTCAGCCACTACAACCAAATGCGAAGTGGACATGCATTTGTTCAGCATGTGTTTTAGTACAGCTCAGCTAGACAGCGACATTCTGCTTCACGCTGCTAATGAAACACTAACGTCCAGGCTCGTAACAAACCCTTTTTTCCCCATTCAGTCGATGGGACACATTATAAAATGTTCAGGATTCCACAATGTTACTAAATTTGTTGCCAAATTAAGTGTAACTAATAAAAAGCTTACTTTCCCCTCCTGAATCGCAAATTGATTTGAAATTCCATTGCTCTGGGTGCTTGGCACAAAGGGTGAAAGAGTGGAAATTCTATTATGAGTTATGGGGCTTTTAAAACATCCATATTTCCTTTCATGAAGGTTCAGACGTGTGTGTGTGTGTGTGGGGGGGGGGGTTGGCATGTTTTCGGTCGACCTAATGAGTGTGACTGCGTGTGGTGTCATGAGTCTATTGGCCAATACTTCTATGGTGATTATTGGAATGTTGCATGAAAGCTATAATCTTAATCATTTAGTATAAAAAGTCTACTACAATTTCATCATACAGTATTCACATCATTGTCATGCCTCAGTGATAGCTTGCACCGTAGCATGCTTGTATTCTAAAAACCCTCTTCAGTTGTTAGCAAATGCACCCTGCTTAGCCTTGTGTACTGCTATTAAGAATGGGTGATGATGAGTTCTGCTTTAGTAGACACTGGGGAAGGCGGAAAGGGATAGAAAGAGAGTAAGCAACATGGATGAAAATATAAAACTAAGGCTTTGACCTTGGCCCTGATTTTGAAGGCCCCTAACTGGACTAGTGTCCAAAGTTGTCATTGATACCCGACCATTCAGTGATTACCCGTGAAAAAATACGTACATGTACAGTCTCTCTGGTTCTTCGCCAGCTCGAACCCAGGCCGGCATTCACAAGCCACGCCCCCCTTGGGTGTCTCCCGGCAGATATGGGCGCAGCCGTGGTCCTTGTTCATGCAGTTCATTCCATCTGCAGAGGGAGCGAGAGACAGAGGCGATAAGACGAGAGACAACTCCTATTAATGAAAGACGAAGACTCTGGACTCTAAACTCTGTAAACTGGATACATTTGTCCCATGCTATAGCCTTATTTGACAGAGGTGAGAGGGCCAGGCAAGAAAACATTGATGGGATCGTAACCCACAGTTGACAGACTGTTTGACTGAGAGTTGTGAGCCTGGCAGACGCCAGCTGGATTACCAGAGAGTGATGAGAGCATTCAGACATTTTAGTGTTCAACAGTGAAGGGGGAGGGTGGGGGGTGTTGGGGGGGTGCAATACTAAAATGCATTACAGGCTCCTTCAGAGAGATGTGCCGTGAGATTTGTGAGCGGTGTGAAAAATGTCAACCTGACTGCCAGAACCCCCCCCACCCCACCCTCGTCACGGCCTGGAAGGAGTGGACGAGGGTTAAATCTGTGAAAGTCAAACCCCCTCAGTCATTTTTCACTCACACTCCCCCACCACTCTTTATGACTCCCTCTCTCTCTGTAAAATACTATTTCTGTTACTAAGTATGGTTTGTTATTATTTAGACACTCTCAGAAACTAACACATTTCAAGAGATATTGTTCTGCAAAATGGCTAATAAATCAATGGGAAATCTTTGTCTGAGTGTGTGCGCATTTCTACGCGAGTGGCCAAAAAAGCCATGAAAAATATCCTGGGAGATGAACTCCAAAGGTACCTCTGTTCATCCCTCGACACCCTCTGAGATGGAAGACTGGCAGAGGGAGATGGCTCTGATCAAACGGAGGCTGAGGACCCTAGTGTTTTCCTTCCCTAATTGCGCAAAGCCTGTTTCAGGCTCTCTGACTTCCTGCCCGAGTCCAATTAGGGTCAGAGAGACATTAGGGGTGGCATATTAAAGAGTCTCCCCCCAAACTCACACTTATCGGTCAGAGAAACGATGCCAGGATCAATTAAGCCAAGTGTACATCTATGGCCATGCTTGGGTCCTCCTTGTTCAGTCCACCTCTTCTCCTGGATCCCTAGTTTAGTGGTGATCTAAGGTATTTTCCTGTCAGTCCAGTGCTTTCCACCTCACAGTCCCCTTCTCTCCCCAACCCATTTGAAGGTTGCTTCAGCCCCGGCCTATTGATTTACACAGCAGCCTGCTGCGCTAATAACTTAAATGGGCCACTATTTAAATCTTCATTAGTGGTGGGGGGGTGAGGTGGGGGGTGGAGGAAACTTGGGGGCCAAAACTCTTGCGGCGCTTGAAAACGCAGCCAAAGATATCATTAGGGGCTGGGAAGGGCCTGGAAAAGCTACACGAGGAATATTTAGGAATGTCTCCTAGTTGAGAGTAGGCGTCAGCAGATAAATGTCTTGTGTGTACGTGTATATATGTGTGTATGTGTATATGTGTGTGCAGATGTGTGTGCATGTGTGTGCACGCGTGCTGAGTGTGTGATGACTGATGGGTGTAAGCGTAAGTGTGGGCAAGTAAATCACTTACTAAGACACCTTGATGTTCTTTAAAAATGCTTGTTTTCATCCAAATAAAACCCACATGATTAAGGTGAGATGCCGGACCCATAGAAGAGAGATGAATGGAGAAAATTAGGACATAAAAATATGAGATGTGTGTCCCTCTAAAGGAAACTGTACTGGGAATCCAATGCCCATGGAATGGATTCTCTCACAAGGGACGGTCTCCAGGAATACACCATCGTCCTCCAATCTCCTTCCTCTTTGCCACCTCAAGGAGCACTCGTTTGACCCCCTCAGGTTCTCTTGCGGTGTGTACCTCATTAGGGGTTCCTCCCTGAGACTGGCTCCGAGAGCCCCTTGCACAGACAAAGACCAAAATGTCCTTCTTTGGCACCAGAATTGAAACACTCTCTGGATATTGAAAGAGCTGAGGTGGTAGATTTTTTTTTAATTATTAGGCTAATGTTCTAAAGATATTGTAAAATGCAAAGTGTGTGTATTTCTGGAAAATGCAACAATTATTCTTCAAATACAGTGAGAATACAACGTATAGTGTGACCCTGGTCATTTAAATAAGGAAATCTTTCTTCATGGAAAAGGGATATCTACCGCCACTACAAACTGCAACCACCACAATGCAACCCAAGAGCGAAAACCTATGAGGTAACAGTTGAAGAAATACACAGTGGCTGTTTTCTAAACTAAATCTATGGTTCATTTAAACCTGGGAGAAGTCAAATAAACCCTGAGAATGAGAGGTGGAGAGGGACCCCCGAACTCAGCACAATGTGGCCTGAAACAGCAAACAGAGCCAGGGGCCGCCAGGGGCCGCGCGCTCCGCTGGCCTTCCTGTACGTCCCACATGAAGTGATGGCTGGTTGCAGAAAGCAACTTAAACATTCACATTCACTCAAACCTAAAGCCCAACGCAACTGGTCCATATACAGTACACACCGTGCAATATCATATTTCACGCTCTGACGGCCTGGGTTTGAATCGCACATCAGCGAAATAAAGAGGGGACGTGGTGTAGAGAGAAATGAAGGGGTAGAGAGGGAAGATACAGAAAGGAAACAGTGAAAGGGTGAAATGGGGAGAGTGAAAGAGAAATAGAGGGAGAGACTGAAATACTATATCACGGTGTGCAGCAAACACACAAAAAAAGAAGTTAAATAAAAGTGAAAAGGTGAGAGTTGAGCTTGTCAGTTGGGCTGACAGGTCCATTCCAACTCCCCGTGCTCATTGTTTTGACTTGGGAGGTCAGCGAGTGCAAGGCTACTGAATCACTCTGGAGCGGAGCAGTACCGTAGTGCGTCCAGATAAGACAAATCCTGTGGCCCGACCCAACACCATGCAGCCCCCGCTCCCTTCTCAGGAGCCAAATGCTTGGTCCAAACATATCACAGCCCTGTTATTACAACCAGAACAACCAGCAGAACGCATTGACTCTTGGACCTGGATGAGAAATTTAAGATAGAGAGGTTGAAAGACATGGAGGAGGTGAAAGAGTGAGAATGAGGGGGAGATAGTGGGGGGGTTAGAGACTGTGAAAGCAGATGGAAGACAGAGAGAGAGAAAAACAGGCAATCAGAGAAACTGAGAGAGTCAGTGAGAAAGAGGCTGGGAGTGAGAGGGTGAGTGAGAGAGGGGGGATTGAGAGAGAAAGAGGGAGAGAGGGAGAATGAAAGACAGACGGGGAACCATAGAGGCCTGTTCTAGTGCCTCAGGTCTCTCCTGCCTTCAGTATCTCAACTAAGATATATGGTGATGGTAGTGTTTCCCACTGAAAGAAATAACAATAATCTTGATCTAGTAAGATATAGATGGTGGTTTATTAACAGTGGAGAGACTGAGGCAGATTTCTTTTCTCTCAGTAGCGGACTCTGAAAAAACATAAGGGGACCAGGACACACAGTGGACATGGGGAGATGAGAGTATGTGCATAAAAATAAAATTTAGTTCTCTAAAGATGAAAGAAGCATAATAATAGATCCTCTAGAAAGTAAGGAACATTTATTATTTTCAGTGTATGTTATGAGAAGGATTATTTTTTAATTCAATTGAGAGTCGCTGTGGTAATGCGCATGAATCTGTTTGCTTGTGCATGCATTGGTACATGTTCACATAACCGTTTTTTTTCTACCCGGCCTGTAATGTCAGCACACTGCCATGAAGCCTCCACTTAAAATGACCCTTAAATAAACTCTTTAAAAGCTTCCAAAGCAATATCAAACAGGAAGGACTTACAAAGCCTTGCTATGACCATTAATACAATTATTTGAGCCAGGCTGAACATTCTCTTCAATAAGAGCTTTTGAGATGACTAATTAATCCTTTCTTTTAGCTGTTGCTGTGCATGTTCTGACATCAGCTCTGTTGAGACACAGCAAGAAAAAGAAAATAATATTTAAAGACAACCTTGAAGATCCCACCTCATCCATAATGTCTTTTATGAAGTAGCAAGTGTACTCACCTGTGCATAGGTAACTTTTAATCACGTAGAATAATAATAAGATGGGGCTCCCTGAGTTGCAAATTGTGGTGCAAACGTTTCCAGCAGTGTCTGGGGTGGAATAGTTTATCTGCCCCCTCTGTCACTTTATCCTGGAGCCAGACCTAGTTGTTGGTCAAAGAATACACTTTTCTCCAACCGGGGGGGAACTATCCAGCTTGATTAGGAAGTGTGATAACAAGCAGAACTGTTTGGAGAGGAGGACATATGTCTTGATGTTGGACTCTCCTGAACTCGCTGAGGAGTTGGTGTGATAAGCAAAGGTTATAAACGTATATCGAACATCATGAAATTGAGGGAGTCAAAAAACTGAGACTTTAACTGTTAATTTGATTATTTGACTGATTAAAATAAACAACAAGCACTTGGTTTAATAAAATAAAACATTAAGATATATACTCTAAGAGAGGGGTATTGGAGGATCCCTCACATTGAAACTGTGGGAACCTCTATAAGATAAGTTCCTTAAGGAAAGATTTCCATTTTAAATACAATGTGTTTTAAATTTAAAAAAATATTATTCCTTAGATAACTATTTGAAGAACCTATAGGGAATCCCCACAGTTTGTATCTTTTTAGTGTGTATATCAGAAAGACATAAAGTACAGAAGATATGTAGAAGCTAAATTGGTATTAAGTATTGATTCACACAAAAACTGCAGGCTTATTGGAGAAGAAGGCACACACAAACACATGCACACACAAACACACACCCCTTCTCTCTATCAGTGCTCTTGTAAATGCCATTTTAATTGAAATCTGTTAGACAGTCTGACGACTGAAACCACAGTGTTATAGGTACTAAGCCATGAATTTCAATGAGTGCTTTTCTATAACACGCTGCATTGACGTCCTTCAAACTGAGTGGTCTCAAATTCCAATAACCCTCCCCAATCTCTTCCTCAAATACAAAAGAGCATGCACACACACACACACAAACTCACACAGTCCCTCTCATCTTCTCTCTCTCTTTTCCTCTCTCATCCGTGGGAAGTTAAGTCTCAGGAAAGAGCAAAAGCAAAATAAGGGTGTCCTCAGTCTTCCAGGGTGTGATGTCACAATAACGGGACCGGTTAGAACCATCAATAATACTTCAAATAGCACAAGGCCTCTTCCTCGATTTGTTACATTAGTGAAACTATGTTTACATCCACATGGTGACCTGGTAGTGGGGAAGCTATGCAGGAAGCAATATCTTCAGTGGAGTTTAACAGAGTCCAGCTGTTAATCTGTGTGAAGCGAGCAACACCTTAACTACCCTGGTCATAGATCTGCTTCTAATAGCTTACAGCTAAAGTCACAGAAGAAAAGCACCAGAAGGATAACTGATTTGGAATTATTAGTCAAATAGCAATGAGCTGTAAACATACCAGGATTATTTAAATTTCAAGTGTATTCTGGGCTGGAAGATACTACTGGTTAGAAAATTGGGTCTAAAGTTGGCTGGTTCGAATCCCCAGGCTGATAAAGATCAATGGCCTTGAGCAAAGCCATTAACCCTAAGCAATCCTGTAACAGCATCTGTAAATTACTTTTTGACATATTTTCTCTGCTACTGAATTCATAACATTAAACTGAAAGTGAAGAAAAGTTGGAGAGTGCAACACATCCTCAGATACAAATCTGTCTTTATCGTGCAATTGGCCAACACCATCCAGGTTTTGGGGGTTTTAGTAATAAAAAATTATTGTTTTGCCTTGTCGTGATTTAGCAACTCATTGTGACAACTTGGATCCCTGTGAGCACAATCAAGTTAGAATGCAGGAGAGTGCATTCCTTCCAGCGCATAAGGACCTGGAATGCCCATCCGAAAGCACATATCTTTTTATAGACACCACCCGCTACAAGTTGCTACAATATAGCAGCACAATGATCACAAAAAAAATATCACAGAATTGGGGAGGAAATAAAGGATTTTCTGAGCAGTAGCTTTTTATTTGTTTGAAAAATATATAAACAATATTAAAGGAAACAAAAGTGTTCTGTCCAAGTATTTTGTGTGGCCTCCCATAAAAATGTAAACAGCTAGCTTTTTAAACTGTAGCCAGTTCTACTATTTTTATGTAGTAATACTGTATGGTACATTTTTCCTTTCTGAATTCCCCAAATGTTTATCTGCTCCATCTGCAGACTTGCCCTGCAAGTAAGTTTTAATCTTTATTGCAGTGTTTGGGGGCATTATCATTTTGAAAGACAGCGCCTTTGTCAATCAGTCAAAGATGGCCATTTCTTATAAGAAATCATCTCATGACTTGACATGTAATTAAGTGGCAGATGATGCTGCCAGATGCTGAGCCAGCAGTTCACTGGATTTCCATCTTTATCATAAGGATGGGACCCTTAAGCCATTGTCCTGCTGAAAGGTGAATGTCCTCCCAAGCTCCAGTTTTTAAACGATTGAAATCAGGATCCCACTGTATTGTAAGGATGGGACCCTTAAGCTAATGACCAGCTAAAAGGTGAATTTCCTCACAAGCTTCAGTTTTTGGAGGACTGAAAAAGGTTAACTTGCAGTTTATTCCTTTATTTTGGTCCATCCATTCTTCCTTCAATTTATAAACACACAATAAAAAACATGTCTGATGAGAAGCATCCCCAGAACATAAGGGAAACTCCACACAAGACAGAGTTATGCAGATGTCTTGATATGGTTGACTGGTGCACTGGCTCCCATACAGTGACAGCTGACCTCTTTGTGGCTTCTCTCATGTCTCAAGTCTCCTTCCTTTTTGAGCACTAAGTTTTGAGGAACTGCCCTTTTTTGGCCTGGCTGTGTGGTTTGATGCAGCTTCCACTTCCTGTTTGTTGATCCAACTTTGCTCAATGGAATATTTAAACACTTGGAAAGTATTTTGAACCCTTTTTCTAATCCATTAATTTATATTACTTTATCTCAAATTTCTATAGAATGTTCTTTGGTCATCATCTTCCTTCAGGTAAGGTAACTGGCTCCTCATTAGGTGAATTTCTTCCATCTGTGATAATTGGAGCTTCCAGAGAATAGATACAAAATTTAAAATTGTATCTAAAAATATTTCCAAACTTAAAAACAATGTCACCTTAGAAATATAATTTTGCATTTCAATGTTTTCAAATATGAATACAATTTCAATGTACCATTTGTAATTCAGTAACATGAGAGAATTGGTCAGGGATCACAATCATTTTGTAAAGCAAACAAATCAGCAACATCGATAATACTGATAATTAAAAATAGTTGACACAGAATTTCATAAAACAATTGGTAAGATCTATGTGGGACAAACCCCCAAAATATAATAAGATTGAACATTACGGAGGCGGTGGCAATGCTAAACTAAGTTCTTCACTACACAACAACTATAGTCTTATGCACTTAAATTAAGGCTTCAAAAAAGAAAAATTAGCAATTTGCATGGCACGGGAGCACAACAGTGACACACACTGTCTGCTTTCATAAAGTTTATTTTAGTATGGCTTCATGGAATGAGCGTTTTGAAGTGAGACATTGTTTATCTTGAACGCATGATTAAGCTGCACATTAATGAATGCTCACATGAAAGGAAGTTGAGAATAGAGAGATTGCTCTCCCTGAACAGTGTTTATATTTGTTTTATTTATTTGTTTTATTTGTGTTTAACAGCGTATTTATTAAGTTTCTTAACCCCAATGTTTCCATTGGGGGCAACTTCATCAGTGTTGACCTCCAAGGACCAAACTGATTTTTTTTTGTCCCAGATTCTTTGCTCTCGTCCTAAATGATTCTCTTTCTAATTGCTTTGAAATTATGGACTCATTGGATGGTGGATATTACGAATGCTACCAGTGTTGCAGGAGCTGTGAACATTTTGCCCTGTTCCAAGATAAAGTTTGACAACTGCTTTCCTTCTGAGGGCCTCAGAGAAAATGTTGGTACTGTATGCAAACAGGCTATCTACAGAAGCTACCAGAAAAATCCTCCTAACCTCCTAACTTCTCATTTTTCTCCACACTGATGGATGCACATTGCACGGGTGTAATGGGAGTATGTCCAAACGACAGATTATCTTTGGTGGAGTGACCATTGACCTGTAGGAATCCCCCTGTCAGGATCTCCCCAAAGACTTCAGTTCAAAAATCTTTAGGGAACGATTCACAGGATTTTCAATTCATGTAATGATTTTCAGAGTCCACAAATTCTGTATTTCTATGCAACAGTAACTTTCTGAAAAATGCATCTCCAGTAAGTCCATTTATTGCCGGAACGCATAAGCGGAGCTGGCCTAGAAGAGCGAATGTCTCTTACTGAGTGAGTGAGTGCCTGACTGACTGACAGAGTACTCCTGGTTAAATAGCGTAGTGGTTAGAGACGCGGGCTCCGGAACCACAGGTCCCGCGTTCGCTTCCCATAACAGTCAAAATACATTATGCCTGACATTCAGGACAGACAAAAATTTTGTCTGTCCTGAATGTAATAGGAAGCCTAAAACAAAACAGTTCTGGTGGATATTAGGATTTGTTCTGGATAGACAAACACTTCGCGGGCCTCACGATTCTCTCATCTATTCACTTGACAAAAAAGTCAGTTACCGTTAGTGATGGCCATTTGAGGCTTCATAAATGTTTTCTAGCAGCAGGATATTATGCTAGCAGTGCTAACTCAGATTTTCTTTTTCAAAATAAAAGCCATCATTGAACTATATACACTCACCTAAAGGATTATTAGGAACACCATACTAATACTGTGTTTGACCCCCTTTCGCCTTCAGAACTGCCTTAATTCTACTTGGCATTGATTCAACAAGGTGCTGAAAGCATTCTTTAGAAATGTTGGCCCATATTGATAGGATAGCATCTTGCAGTTGATGGAGATTTGTGGGATGCACATCCAGGGCACGAAGCTCCCGTTCCACCACATCCCAAAGATGCTCTATTGGGTTGAGATCTGGTAATTGTGGGGGCCATTTCAGTACAGTGAACTCATTGTCATGTTCAAGAAACCAATTTGAAATGATTCAAGCTTTGTGACATGGTGCATTATGCTGCTGGAAGTAGCCATCAGAAGATGGGTACATGGTGGTCATAAAGGGATGGACATGTTCAGAAACAATGCTCAGGTAGGCCGTGGCATTTAAACGATGCCCAATTGGCACTAAGGGGCCTAAAGTGTGCCAAGAAAACATCCCTCACACCATTACACCACCACCAGCCTGCACAGTGGTAACAAGGCATGATGGATCCATGTTCTCATTCTGTTTACGCCAAATTCTGACTCTACCATCTGAATGTCTCAACAGAAATCGAGACTCATCAGACCAGGCAACATTCTTCTAGTCTTCAACTGTCCAATTTTGGTGAGCGCGTGCAAATTGTAGCCTCTTTTTCCTATTTGTAGTGGAGATGAGTGGTACCCGGTGGGGTCTTCTGCTGTTGTAGCCCATCCGCCTCAAGGATGTGCATGTTGTGGCTTCACAAATGCTTTGCTGCATACCTCGGTTGTAACAAGTGGTTATTTCAGTCAAAGTTGCTCTTCTATCAGCTTGAATCAGTCGGCCCATTCTCCTCTGACCTCTAGCATCAACAAGGCATTTTCGCCCACAGGACTGCCGCATACTGGATGTTTTTCCCTTTTCACACCATTCGTTGTAAACCCTAGAAATGGTTGTGCGTGAAAATCCCAGTAACTGAGCAGATTGTGAAATACTCCGACCGGTCCGTCTGGCACCAACAACCATGCCACGCTCAAAATTGCTTAAATCACCTTTCTTTCCCATCCTGACATTCAGTTTGGAGTTCAGGAGATTGTCTTGACCAGGACCACACCCCTAAATGCATTGAAGCAATTGCCATGTTGATTGGATAATTGCATTAATGAGAAATTGAACAGGTGTTCCTAATAATCCTTTAGGTGAGTGTAAATTAATATAGTTAAGAATCTAGTCTGTACATTTTATGTTTAATGTCTTTCTTTTTCACAGACTAGATTGTTAACTATATTGCCTTATACATTTAAATTATGGCTTTTATTGTGATAAAGAAAATCTGAGTGCTGCCAGCATAATATCCTCCTGCTAAAATAACGCTAATGCCTTGAAGGGCCATCACTAGTTATCGTCACCTTTATTGATAGATACTGTATCTATGTCATTTACGAATGGCTAATTAGCTGTTAAAATGGCCAGTGGCAAAAGAGGATTTGTTCAGGAAAGACAAAAAACCCGCTGGCGACATGATTCTCTCATCTTTTCACTTGAAGAAAAAGTCTGTTATCGTCACCTATATTGATACAGTAGTTATTGTATCAATGTCATTCACGAATGGCTAATAAGCTGTTAAAACGGCCAGTGGAAAAAGCCATAAAGTTCATAGATGCTATTTGTGGTGGAGGTAAACTTAATAAGAAACGTTACTCAGTTTAACACTAGTTAATGGTGTCTAACAAAATATTCAAAGTTGGCGTGATGTTAATGAGTGAAAATTATATAATGTCAAGAGGCTATACTAATACCCAGCAATTGTGCAGTTTGGTTGCAAAGTGCTTTACGACACTGCCTTTCACGTGGGCGAACCGGGTTCAATTCTCATGATGGCAGCCACAATTCAACACATTCTATTGCGGGCCAGCTGAACTAGGCTTGCCTGGTTTCTTGTTTTATTAGTGATGTTGTACTTGAGTAAAAACTGTCTGCTATAAGATTCTCAGAGATGTTTTACTGTTCCCTCTTCTAGTGACTATATTTTAGTGGTTCATTAGACACACCGTCGAAATATGGATACATTTTAAAACAATAAATATAATTTTTAATTTAATAAGTCATATAGGAGAGAGCATCTCAGAATATAAGGAAAAATACATGTAATGCTAGAGGTAGCACATGTGCTTCCATCCCCATATAACTGACACATTGTAATTGAAAACAGACTACGTCATTCACACTCGTATTAATAAAACATTTCCACTCAACTATGACCAAATCTGGCCCAAAAATAGTGCATGAGGGGCTTCAAAAGAAAGTATGGCAGGAGAAGAGAACAAATGTCAAGTGGACCATCTTCTGACGTGAATCAGAACCCCCAGAGAGAGTGAGACAGAGAGAAAAAAGATGGAGAGAAAGTTAGGGAGTGAGAAATAGAGAGTAACTCACAACCAAACCATTGGGTCTCATTCAAAGCCTTCACACAAACTGCAATAATATTTAAATAAAGTATTTATAAAATGGAGGAAGGGTTTGTGTTTAAGAGGGAGGCTGAGTGCGGTCGGAGTGTTCTCCTGTGCCCAGTCACTTCCACCATGTTCTGATGTCCAGCCATGTGTGTGCCTGACTGTGTATTTGTGTGTGCGTGTCGGGAATGCATGTGTGTGTGCGCTGGAAAGGCATTATTGAGATCAGTCTGGACAGACGATCCTTGTATTTAATGCAGGTCAGAGAAAGGTCTGTAGCCATACAAAACTGAGAAACTGAGAAAAAACTGAGAAAAAACCTTGGAGCATGAAAATACTAAACCCTTCTCCCATTGATTCAACATGGGACAAAATACACTATCAAATATTTAACACTTGCACTTTTGCACTTTATTAGCTAGCATCTTGCACAATAAAATGTATCCCTATGCATTTTAAATAACAGAACCAAAACCCCATACATCCAAACAGACACACAGGAAAGTAAACTCACTCTGTTTTTTTAATCATAATATAATACTTTTTACGTTTCTTTCCACAATTGTACAACTGACCCTGTGTTTTACAGTCATGGCCAAAAGTATTGTTACATTTGTCTTTAAATAACTCACAGCTGTCTCTAAACAAATGAGTTGCAATTGAACAAAGTATTTGGTCTCCATCGTTGTTTATTTTCCAGTTAAAGTTACGCAACCTTTACTTTCATTCAGATCCTAATATATCATTTTAAATCACAGAGGTAAGCAGACAAAATAATTAATGCTCTACATTCAATATTTGGTATCACAGCCTTGAGTCAAAATAACTGCAATCAAATGCATTTTATAGCCATGGGTGAGCTTTCTGCATCTCTCTACTGGCAGTTTGGACAACTCTTTCTATGCAAAATGCTTCAGTTCACCCAGATTTAAATTTTCCTTCCAACTTCTGTTTCTTTCAGATCTCTACCCAGGATTTAAATACATTTTAGAGATGGCCACTTCAAATTAGTCCAGTCAATCCTAGGTGCTTTATTAAGTACATAGGTGGTCATTGTCCTGCTAGGCCACCCATGACCTTTGACAGAGGCCCAACTTTCTGATAAGGATGCCACACAGCGCTCTAAAATTCTACTGGTTTCATGATGCCATATACAGTTGTGCTCATTTGTTTGCATAGCCTGGCAGAAATTGTGAAGTTTTGGCATTGATTTTGAAAATATGACTGATCATGCAAAAAATATATATATATATTTAAGGATAGTGATCATATGAAGCCATTTATTATCACATAGTTTTTTGGCTCCTTTTTAAATCTTAATGATAGCAGAAATCACCCAAATGGCCCTGATCAAAAGTTTACATACCCTTGAATGCTTAGCCTTGTTACAGACACACAAGGTGACACACAGGTGAAAAAGGTAATTAGTGTCTGTGTATAAATAGGGAGGCACTGAACAGGCAAGACACTGAGACATGGGGAGCAGAAAAGAACTGTCAAAAGACCAGTCAGTACTGTTCAATCACTTATTAAGAAGTGGAAAATTCTGGGATCTCTTGATCAGGTAGACCAAGAAAGATTTCAGCCAAAACTGCCAGAGAAAAACCCATAGGTAACCTCAGGAGAAATACAGGCTGTTCTGGAAAAAAACAGTGTGGTTGTTTAAGAAGCGCAATACGACGATACTTGAACAAAAATTAGCTGCATGGTCGAGTTGCCAGAAATAAGCCTTTACTGGGCCGATGCCACAGAAAAGCCTGGTCACAATATACCCAAAAACACCTTGACATGCCTCACAGCTTCTGGCACACTGTAATTTGGAGTGAAGAGACCAAAATAGTCACAACCATAAGCGCTATGTTTAGAGAGGGGTCAACAAGGTATTTAGCGAACAGAATACCATCCCCACTGTGAAGAATGGTGGTGGCTCACTGATGTTTTGGGGGGGGTGAGCTCTAAAGGCACAGGGAACCTTGTGAAAATGTATGGTAAGATGAATGCATGTATGTTGTCAGAAATACTGGCAAACAATTTCCATTCTTCGACACGAAAGCTGGGCTTGGGACGCTCTTGGACTTTCCAGCATGACAATGACCCTAAGCACAAGGCCAAGTTGACCCTCCAGTGGTTACAGCAGAAAAAGGTGAAGGTTCTGGAGTGGCCATCACTGTCTCCTGACCTTAGGGGGCAATACACAGTATTAAGAACTTAGGGTATGCAGACTTTTGAACAGGGATCAGTTCATTTTTTCCTTTGTTGTCATGTTTTGTTTATGACCTACAACTGAATGTGAATCCCATAAGAAATAAAAGACGTGTTGTGCCTGCTCACTCATGTGTTCTTTACAAATGATACATATATTACCAATTTTCCAAGGGTAGGCAAACTTTTGAGCACCACTGAACCCGCTGAAGGTACCCAGGGCCAAAGGCAGCAAAGGAACTGCAAAGCATCATAGAACCTCCACCATGTTTGACTGTGGGGAAGGTACGGCTTCATTTTGATTTCTGATTGGTGTGCCTTACCAAAAAGATCTAACTTGGTCTCATCTGTCCACAGGAGATTGTCCCATAAGGATTGTGGCATGTTCAGGTGTGTTTTGGCAAATTGCAATCAGTTCTTGTGTCTCTCCCCCTTCCACAGAGTTGACGACAAATGGTGCAAGTTGAACGTATCATATGTCTAAAGGTCATCTTGAATATGTTATTTCAAATTACTTACAGAAGTTGACAATTATATTGTAAAGGCGAATTTAGGATTTAATTGTAGCATAACCTAAGACTTCAATTATTCAGACTTTTTGATTTAGTTGAATTACAAACCAAATAAACACAGAATCATGATCGTGATATACTGACAACGCCCTGGCATCAAGCATAGAATGGAAGAAATTGGTTCGGATGGATATCAGAACCATATAGTTTAACTGTAACATAGCAACACCTTCCTGAAATGGAGTATTTGTGGTATCAAGAAAGAATTAGCACTTACGGAAACCTACAATTGCAATACCTGGAAAAACTTGGGAATTTCAAAGAATTGTGAATCTCTACTCAAATTGACTTGTGCATCTCTACTTGCATTTCAAGACAGAGTTCGCCACATCAGGACTGATACATCTTCCTCTCTATCACACCAAGACCCATTTCACACACTGCACAGACCACATTGCTTTCAATAGAGGGGTGGCCACCGCCCCAGCCCCCCCACCACAAAAACCCACACTTGTATGCACAAACCACACAAGAAAGTTCAGGATCCTCCTAGCCTACCAGGATGTTTGCTAAAGTCTGTGTGTGGGGGTTCCAGTGAAGACCAAAAAGAGATTGTATTTGAAAATAACAATAATTTACTTAAATATATTGAGACATGATCACATAGTTATTTGCTCTATAATTTATAACTAGAAAATGTGGGGGGGCAAAAAAATCTCTTGAGGGTCACCAGTAGCTGAACTTTGCTCTAAGTTCAATATTATTCTAAATCCCTGCAATGCACTCTCGATAAATCTATTCAGACAGAGCAAACCCCCCAAACATGAGGAATTACAAATATGATCGATACAGTGACACATACGCACACAATCCTTTACAGCCTTTAGAAAGTGGACAAAACGAAGTCTGTTTCGGTGTAAGGGCAGTCTATTCAATAGCCAGGTAGATTGATTTCCACTTAAAGACAGCTCAGAAGTACCCTTGGGATAGTCATGTAAGAGTTCCCTTCACCTCTGATTTCCTGCCTCCGCTTGTTTAAAGTGAGAATTCCTCCTTAGCAAGAAAGAGAGAGATTGTGTGTGTGTGTGTGTGTGTTTGTGTGAATGCAGCAGCAGCCTCCCTCTGTCTGCTCCCTCTTCTCACACAACTTCAAATAAACACACGCAACTTCCATTGGTCCAATCGACCGTGTTTGCCCGTCATGTTTGTTTTCCCCTCTCTCCGTTTCCCCATTTCCCTCCACTCCTATGCCCCAATTCCCCTCCATCCCCATCCTCTAACCATTCCTCTACCCCTGACCCCCAGACTCAGGGCAGCTTAAAGTCACCCCTGTCCTCCATGACATGTGACCGGGCCCAAAAGCCTCTGATCAACCTAGGGAAGTCCAGCTCAGGGAGACAGACAGAGCAGGATGGAGAGATAGAGAAGGGAGGGGGCGAATTCCAATCATCCCTCCTTTCTTCTCGAGTGTGCACTTGTTTACTTCCCGTCACTGGTTTCAAATGAAATGACCGACCCTCCCACAACCCCCCCCCCCCCCCGACTCTCCACTGTTATAAGATTTATGGAAAGTAGTTAGCGTGCACATTTCTATTATTATTTGGACACAACCAGAGAACGGGTGAATGAGGGAATGACAATGAGTGTGAGTGAGTAATAAAGAGATTCCGTGCATGATAGAGACTATGAAAGACTGAGTGAGCGAGAGAGACTGAATTAGTGAGTGACAGAGAGAAAGAGGTAAGGAAAGATAGTGAGTGACTGTGGGAGAGAGTTAGTGAGTGAGAGACTTAGTTGGTGAGTTACAGGGTGATTGACAGAGAATGAGAAAGAGAGAGAGAGTGAATAATAGAGACAAAGAGAGGATGAGTGAGTGATATATAGAGAAAAAGACTGAGTGATTAATTGAACCAACAAATGAATGAACCAAGGAGACAGTAGTCCCGACAATGCCCCAGGCTACACCTCTGGTCCCCCTCCATCCCTCAGCCGTCAGTGCTAGGCTAGTAATCCTTAATATTATACATAGCCCTCTCAGAAGCTGTGGACAGGCCATTTCATCTGCCATTTCATCTGACACCACATAAATCACACAAGGCCTCTATTTTCCTCACCCGGCTCTCCGGGAGACCCACGGCACCACAGACACACACACACACACACATGCACACACACACCACTGCTCCCGCTTAACGATTTTCCAACCGTCTGAAACAAACATCATGAAAGCAGACTGGGGTTTTCTCCTAACTCCCGACACTAGCCACATGTTTCCACCGTCGGGCCCAACAGTCAGATTCTCAGACATGGATCTGTGGCTGTGTGCGGCTAGGATCGAAGACAGATGCTGGAAGGTCTTATTGGGTGTTAAAACGTGTAGTGTAACAGTGGAATACTATGTGACACATACATTTACATTTTTGAATTGATTTAGCTATTTATCCCATAATAACAAACCTGTAAACTCGTAACCCATGTAACCAGAATTAAAATTACATCTTGTAATTCACGCCAAACAGTGGAAACTCTTAAAACCCCTTTGGTACAGTAGGCTGAAAGTCAAATGAGCAACATATTCTGACATAACACCATGCTGTTGAGGGTGCCGATTTATAGCAAATTTTGTGCAATTCTACTTAATTTCTATGCTAATTTCTATGCTCTTCTGTGTTCTTATGATACCAGGACATTGTGGCTTATTTAATATATATTATGCGATGGGTCAGATGTTCGATGGCTCGGATGTTCCTCTGGGAAGTTCGTTTTTGGGGGGGAAATTCTGAGTGCTTCTCATGGCCAGACCTCCTGTCTGTGATTCTGAAAACTGAGGGCAACACTGTCGGCGCGGGCACCAAACTCAAATTCGCTAATTTACTAGCGCCTTCATATTGCCAGGGAATGGGATTTGGTAGTTCAGCTGAGAGAAGAATTTACAAGCATATTATATTCACAACATGTGGGAGCATCTACTGCCATATTCTACTAAAATGGAGAAGTGTTATTGTTCACTTAATAACTTTCCATCTCCTCCAGGATCCGATTGGTGACTCAGGGCCCTTTACTCCCCTTGGAGATAATACTGGCTTTCAAAACACAGCCATTCACAACACATCTACTCCTTCTACAATGTTCTACCGCTCATTCATCACAACTGCAGGGTCCCTAACTAATGATTTGTATATTATGCTGAATGTTGTAATGACAAACTCAGAGACAGTTACCTTGATTTATGTGCTGCATGTTTCCTCAAATGAGTTACTGCCAATTCTGGTATATTTTTCGTTGTCATGAGTGAGGAATATTTGGGGAACGGGAGAGTGTTAGTTAGCTAAAACATATACTAAATGACAGAGCAGAACTGGTTGGTCTATGCGTTTGTCCTAGCTAGAAGACTTCTCAACACACTGCTTAAAAATAGCCCTTGAAGACATAGGAGCCTTTCACAATAGAACAAGCGATTATAGCTGAGTATGTGTGTGTGTGTGTGCGCGTGTGTATGTTTGTGTGTTCCCTCAATAATCGGCTATAATTTCAGAGACAAGCACTCACCATGGCGCCCCGGTAACCGGTGGTAACCGTGGCCACCGTGGTGGTAATCATAAACCCTGTGTGGCTGCATCTGATTGATGATAGGCATCTACAGCTACTCTAAAAGACTTTAACAAACCTCATACACACGACACAATATCATTAGCCTGGAATGAACATCTACTCAGAAACCAAAATGACACCCTATCCCATATGTAGCACACTGCTTTTGACCAAGTGATATTTAGGGGTCTGGTGAAACATTAGGTTTCAGGGTGCCATTGTGGAGATACAGTGAAGGAATCTTTCTCAATAGCCTGAGTAAAAACAAGTGTTGGGAATAGCCTGGAATCTGAGGATTTAATACAATCATGACACCGACTGGAAGATTCCCACAATTCGAAACAGTAAACTTGCTCTGACATTTTAACACAATATAGAGAAAAATAATATACCTGATACCTAGAAGTATTGATTCCCTATTAATGATATCAAAATAATTGCACAAATACATCAAATCGTTAAATTTTTTTACATTTCTAAAGTAAATATACAACATATGACCCATCCAAATATTCTAGGGTGGAGAGGACCTAGGTTCATTCCAGGTTAGGAGACGTTGCTGTGCTAACCTAATATTAGTGCGTCAGGAAACTGTGTGAGGTGTTTTTCATCAAAGCCGCACAGTGTGTAGGGGCAAAAGCACACATTCATTATAATAAACAGGTTATAAAGTGTTCTTGTGTTTGCCATCCAGTGCCTCTGTGAGTGCCAATCTGTGAGCGTGGTAACGTGCGTGAGCAATGATTCCAACGCACTGCATGATTCTGCATAGGGTGCGTTAGATCAGTTAGTCTAAGAGCGTGAGAGATCATAATCTCTAGGACGGTGTGACGCCAAGTTTGACATACATGACAGTGAGGGAGAGAGAAAGAGAGGGTGACAGAGAGAAAGAAAAACTCAGAAAATAGGGGAAGAGAGAGAAATTGAGGGATAGAAGGAAGGATGGAAACAAATGTGGAGACTCCGCTGGGACACCTAGACGTTGCTTCTATTCCTGTCCAGGAGGAGCAAGGAGACAAGCGTTCGATTGAGGGCCACAGGGGCGGGGTGGGGACTGGGGCATGTCTGGTCAGGGGTGAGCAGAGGTGGGCTGAAGGAAACCGCAGGCTGTTTATCCCCAGCATCTCCGACAGGCCAACTAATTACATATGTATACAGAGGACTGGCTTTGATCTATTTTTTTGAGAAATGGAGAGAAGGAGAGAGACAGAGATTTGGCGGAAAGAGAAAGCGGGAGGAAGGAGGGTGGGAGGTGGATAGAGGGAAGGACAGTACAGAAAAATTAAGGGGAGGAGAAAGAGGGGGTGAGAGGAAAGGCAGATATTAACATCCAGGTTTATAGGGTTTCAACAGAGCAAACACGGAATGTTTCTATTTCTGTATCTCTTAGCCTGTTTCTTCAGCTCCTCTGAGGTCCCTCTCACGGCCCGAACAACCCTGCTTCCATGCCTACACTGACCTGCTAGCTCATTCCAGAGAAGAATAAGAGAGAAAATCAGGGGTTGAAAGTGAAAGAAAAAAGAAAGACAAAGAACGGGTGAGACAGAGAGAGATCGAGAAAGAATGACAGAAAGAGGAGGGAGAGAACGGCGAACATATACAGCAAGAGA
Organism: Esox lucius; assembly: GCF_011004845.1. Classification (NCBI taxonomy): domain Eukaryota; kingdom Metazoa; phylum Chordata; class Actinopteri; order Esociformes; family Esocidae; genus Esox; species Esox lucius. The sequence continues at coordinate 2,307,730 of NC_047591.1, forward strand.
GGGGGAGACGGAGAAAGATAAAGAAGTGAGAGACAGACAGAGAACGGGGAAGACAGAGGGAAAAAGAGAAAGAGAGAAAGAAAAAAAAGGAGGTCACCGCATTGTCCATCTCTCTCTTCCACCACCTCAGTCCCTCACTCGTCTACATATTCCAGATGTTTCCAATAGTGACATAACAGAGATGACCGATGAGGATCCTTTTATATCTCAGTTGTGTGTGAGTTCATGTGTGTGTGTGTGTGTGAGGCGAGCCTATGAGAGCTCACAACTCAGTGAGTGCATGCCAGTTAATGTGTTTGAGAGGTCTGTTGGCCTATTAGTAAAACAGTATTTTCTGAGGAATGTGCTGTGATTCCTTGGGAGCGTAGGGTAACGTCACCTCTCAAAGCGGCATTCTGACAGGCTCCTCGCCGTTCCGTTTGGAACCCATAAATTAAGTCCGACAGGTGGAATAAGTTGAGGAAGCCGGAGCTGCCAAAGGGGTTACAGTTAAAGCTGCCAGTCGACCTCAGCGGGATCACACGGAAGCCACACCTCTCAGAAGTTACGGCCACTCCTCGCTGTGCTCCGTGTGATGAAATGTCACAGCACAAAAAAGAGGCGATTCCGACGTCTTTGCGCTCAACCCTCTCCGACCTCTAACATCAATTTTGTGTCAACGTCAAGGGTCGTGTCTTTGAGGAAATTGCCTATTAGGAGGCATGATAATTCTACACAAAAAGTTGTGGCAGTTTGAGAAGAACCATCTGGGCTGGTAAGAGTGGATTTAGCCCAGAGAAACATAGATAGTGTTTGGTCTATCCACACTCACACACACACACATCCACTCACCATCAGAGCGGTGGATGCAGGTGTGCTGGTTGTCGCTGAGGAAGAAGCCTTGCGTGCAGAGACACTCGTAGCTGCCCATTGTATTCACACACACCTGCTGGCAGCCTCCATTGTTGTCCAGGCACTCATCCACATCTGCATGGCACCGCCAAACAAGCAGACACAGAGAGACAGGGGGGAGAAGAAAACAATGGGTTAGGCAGAGAACTAGATGTCTTTAATGGTGGGAAGCTCGTTTGGCATCGCAAACAAAAACAGAGCGGGTAACAGTCGTAGGTTGGGAGCGGTAAATTTCTTTGTCCGGTTTCCAATCGTATTCACACCAACTACTGCAGAATTACATTCAGTATGTGTCATCAGTCAAGGTATGGGCGTATATCAGATTTTTGTAATGGATGGACAAGAGAAAGGATTTTTCTCTTTTTGTCTTGCGAGCCAAGGTTTTGACAACTTTAATGTCACTTTTATGTAATCCAAAACTAGGAGGACCTTTACAACAAGAACATTCTGGGTATGTGTATATGTACTTAGCGAATTAAGTCAATTCTTATTCGGAATATCTATGATAGGGAAGAGTTGTAGGAATGACCCTAGATGCTTTGAGAACATAAGAATGTGAATGTGTGCATGGGTCTTTGTGTGAACAGGCGCATGTGTGTGGGTGCGTGTCTTTGACTGTGCGCATTTGTGTGTGTGTGCGCTGGTATGACTGTGGGTTTATGGGGCCCTGTTGTACTGCTGAAAGCCCAGTAAATCACAAGTAGCACATTTAGAAGGAGTGTTAGTGAACTGGAAACCTATAACACCCTCCACTGACTTTTACAGGGATCAAACTGGGTTGGGCTACTGTGTAGATGAACAGAGACAGAGAAAGAGAGAGAGAGAGAGAGAGAGAGAGAGAGGAAGGTAGGGAGGGAAGATGTGTGTTAACTAAACCATGAATCTCAAGGCAGTGTGCCAAGGCAGGGTCCTCTGTAGGGTCCATGGTCCATGTGTTTGTTAGTTTAGAGTTGGCGGGATAGCCGAACAGAGGCACGCACACAAATGACGCCACCGACGGAGAACTGGACACAGAGTTCCCAAATGTGCTATGTTAAACCATCAATGAGAAATGTAGTGGGGGACCGTCCAGGTTTTCACCCCTAGGTACAAAGCATTTGTATAAATGGACAGTTTTATATTGTAGTGCTTAGTATTTTGTGACGTATATATGTCTTTGTCTTGAACGCTGCCACATTTATCAAGGTCTTTCTGGAAGAAGAGACTGTTCATCTCAATGACAGCAACCTAGGTAAATTCATTAAATAATGCTGTGTCTGCCCGTTAGTCATTCCGCAAAGCAGTTTACAGTAGTCAACATATACATTTGCATAGGGGTCACCTGCGAGAACCGACCACCCCTGTGCGGTAAGTGCCATGCTCTTCTAACTGAGGCACTCGTGTCTGTCTGTCTGACTAGTACTGGAGGACAGTAATCGTCTCCATCAATCATGTCACAAACACTAAGTGAAATGAATAGGGAGCAATGGAACCGTTTCCTCCTTGTGATTAGAGTGCAGGTTTTTTCACTGAGAAAATGAGAGGAGGAGGCTCCGGTTGGGCAGACAGTGCTAAACACTAAGGCAGTGTGGAGCAAGGAGATAGAAATGACTCCATCTCTCTCTCTAATCTCCTCTAGTCAGGTCTGCTTGATTCTCTGTGGTCTGTGGATCTGGATGAGGCTCCCACCCGTCTGTCTGGGTCTAGTCCGTCTGTCTCACCCACTCATAAACAAAAGAGGTCAGGTGAGAGGCCTCAAATTAGACCTGATCATGGTTTATTTGCGTAACTGGAGTCCAGCTGGCTACTAGCATGTTATGGTACACTGTTGCTGGTGGCAGGGAGATGTACAATTCTGGACAGAATGCACATTTTCACCTTTCACCAGCTCTGCTGTAAAGTTCCCAGTTGAGGCGTTACCTGCAAACACGTCTATTCTGTGTTCTGACTGAGACATTAACCAATATTAATTTCTTTATCACAAAGTTATTGAATGGTAAGATGTAAGTAAGAAGGACAAAATTAATGAGGGGTTTATGGTAAAGCAGCACCCTATCTCAGCGGGTCACACAAGGCTCTATACAGTCCATCTGTTTCAGACACTTTTTGGGGAGAAGTACATACTCTAAAGTATGAGTGTGTGCAAGTTGTAATTTATAGCACACCAAAAAAACAATTTTTTTATGCTGTTGCTAATCAATGTAAGCATTCTACTTCACATTGTAATTAAGCAATGAGGCACAAGGGGGTGCTGTATATGGGCAATATATCATAGCTAAGAGCTGTTCTTAGGCAAGACACATCACAAAGCCTTGAGATGCCTTATTGCTATTATAGACAGGTTACCAACACCATGAGAACAGTAAAAAGTAATGTGATATGACACCCAGTGCATTTGGAAGGCATTCAGACCCCCTCATATTTTCCACATTTCCTTATGTTACAGCCTTATTAAAAAATATATATACAGGAATATACACTCACCTAAAGGATTATTAGGAACACCATACTAATACTGTATTTGACCCCCTTTCGCCTTCAGAACTGCCTTAATTCTACTTGGCATTGATTCAACAAGGTGCTGAAAGCATTCTTTAGAAATGTTGGCCCATATTGATAGGATAGCATCTTGCAGTTGAGGCAGATTTGTTGGATGCACATCCAGGGCACGAAGCTCCCGTTCCACCACATCCCAAATATGCTCTATTGGGTTGAGATCTGGTGACTGTGGGGGCCATTTCAGTACAGTGAACTCATTGTCATGTTCAAGAAACCAATTTGAAATGATTCAAGCTTTGTGACATGGTGCATTATCCTGCTGGAAGTAGCCATCAGAGGATGGGTTCATGGTGGTCATAAAGGGATGGACATGGTCAGAAACAATGCTCAGGTAGGCCGTGGCATTTAAACGATGCCACGGCCTAAAGTGTAACTAAGGGGCCTAAAGTGTGCTAAGAAAACATCCCCCACACCATTACACCACCACCACCAGCCTGCACAGTGGTAACAAGGCATGATGGATCCATGTTCTCATTCTGTTAATGCCAAATTCTGACTCTACCATCTGAATGTCTCAACAGAAATCGAGACTCATCAGACCAGGCAACATTCTTCTAGTCTTCAACTGTCCAATTTTGGTGAGCGCGTGCAAATTGTAGCCTCTTCTTCCTATTTGTAGTGGAGATGAGTGGTACCCGGTGGGGTCTTCTGCTGTTGTAGCCCATCCGCCTCAAGGTTGTGTGTGTTGTGGCTTCACAAATGCTTTGCTGCATACCTCGGTTGTAACAAGTGGTTATTTCAGTCAAAGTTGCTCATCTATCAGCTTGAATCAGTCAGCCCATTCTCCTCTGACCTCTAGCATCAACAAGGCATTTTTGCCCACAGGACTGCCGCATACTGGATGTTTTTCCCTTTTCACACCATTCTTTGTAAACCCTAGAAATGGTTGTGCGTGAAAATCCCAGTAACTGAGCAGATTGTGAAATACTCAGACCGGCCCGTCTGGCACCAACAACCATGCCACGCTCAAAATTGCTTAAATCATCTTTCTTTCCCATTCTGACATTCAGCTTGGATTGTCTTGACCAGGACCACACCCCTAAATGCATTGAAGCAACTGCCATGTGATTTGTTGATTAGATAATTGCATTAATGAGAAATTGAACAGGTGTTCCTAATAATCCTTTAGGGGAGTGTATACTCCGGAAAAAATTAAGAGACCATGCACCTTTTTCTTTTCTTTCCAAAAAAGTCGAAAAGGAAGGTTTTAAGTGAGGAACAGAAGGGTCAAAATGAACAAAAGGGTTACAAAAAGTTGAAACTTTCCTTTTCAACTTTTTTGGAAAGGCAAGAAAAAGGTGGTCTCTTCATTTTTTCCAGAGCTGTATATATATATATATATATATATATATATATATATATATATATATATATATATATATATATACACCTGTGTATAAAAGAAATATCACATAAGTAATCAGGAACCTTTATTCAATACTTTTTTAAGGCAGCAATTACAGTCTTGAGGCATCTGGGTAAGACACTACAAGCTTGGCACTGTATTTTGGGACTTTCTCCCATTCCTTTCTACATATCTTCTCAAGCTCTGTCTGGTTGGATAGGGAACTTCACTGCACAGACATTTTCATGTCAATCCAGAGATTCTGGTTCAGGTTCACATCTTGGCCCTGGCTAGGACACTCAAGAACAGAGTTCTCCAGAAACCACATTAAAAGCAGTTTGCAAGTTCTGATAAGCTTTTGCCAAAGTTGAGACACAACAAAAAAATAACAGTGCCATCAGCATAAAAGTGAAGTTGGGCATTTTGCACATTGTCTAGTCTATATAAATAAATAGTGAATGAAACCAAGCCAAGTATTGAGCCCTGGGGCACACCATTCAAAAAGGACAAGTTATAAGATGCATGCCCATTAAATTGAGTGCACTGAGTTCTATTAGACAGATAGTTAGCAAACAGTGGAAAAGCATGCTGACAAAGACCTATGGTTGGCAATCTCTGCTTCAGTATAACATGATCTTCTGTATCAAAATCCTTAGAAAGATCAATAAAAAGTGAGACTGTTGTTTTATTTATCAAGGGCATTAGGGATATTATTTAAAACCATTCTGGCTGCTGAAAATGTCCTATGCATCTTCCTGAAGCCTGATTGATACATAGATACATAGATAATATAGTTAGTGTATAACATCTCCTGTTCACTAACAGGGGTTTCAGGTTTTTTAGCCAGAGGTGACAGTTTTTTTATTACTCTATAATTGTTTAAAAGAGATGGATCACATCCCTTAAACAGTGGTAGCACAAAGGCAGAGTACCATATCCTTGGTATTTCATTACATTCCAGGGTAAGATTGCATAGATATGCAAAAGGTTCAGCTATGAAATCAGCTGCCAATTTCAAAAAGCAGGGATAAAGAAGATCAGAACCTGCAGGCTTTCTATGATATAAGGATTTCAGGGCTTTATGTACTGCCAGCACAGAGAATGGCAAAGAATTGAAGGTTTGACCAGCTCTCAGAAGTTCATTAACACAGGGTTGAACAGAAAACTGGGAAATTGAATCAAAAAGCTTACCAGATGATACAAAGTGATCATTAAAACAATTTAAGTTTAATCATACACAGGAACAATTCTTTGCCAACGTCTTCCATTGAGGAAGCAGAGGAGGAGGGCTCAGAGGTGGACTCGTCCATCACCCGGGCTGAAGTCACAGAGGTGGTTAAGAAACTCCTCGGTGGCAAGGCACCGGGGGTGGATGAGATCCGCCCTGAGTACCTCAAGTCTCTGGATGTTGTGGGGCTGTCTTGGCTGACACGCCTGTGCAACATCGCGTGGCAGTCGGGGACAGTGCCTCTGGGATGGCAGACCGGGGTGGTGGTCCCTCTTTTTAAGAAGGGGGACCGGAGGGTGTGTTCCAACTATAGGGGGATCACACTTCTCAGCCTCCCCGGGAAAGTCTATGCCAGGGTTCTGGAGAGGAGAATACGGCCGATAGTAGAACCTCGGATTCAGGAGGAACAGTGTGGTTTTCGTCCAGGCCGTGGAACACTGGACCAGCTCTATACCCTCTACAGGGTGATGGAGGGTTCATGGGAGTTTGCCCAACCAATCCACATGTGTTTTGTGGATTTGGAGAAGGCATTTGACTGTGTCCCTCGCGGCATCCTGTGGAGGGTGCTTCGGGAATATGGGGTCCTGGGTCCCTTGCTAAGGGCTGTCAGGTCCCTGTACGACCGAAGCAGGAGCTTGGTCCGCATTGCCGGCAGTAAGTCAGACTTGTTCCCTGTGCATGTTGGACTCCGGCAGGGCTGCCCTTTGTCACCGGTTCTGTTCGTAATTTTTATGGACAGAATTTCTAGGCGCAGCCAGGGGCCGGAGGGTGTCAGGTTTGGGGACCACACGATTTCGTCTCTGCTCTTTGCGGATGATGTTGTCGTGTTGGCCCCTTCAAGCCAGGACCTTCAGCATGCACTTGGACGGTTTGCAGCCGAGTGTGAAGCGGTGGGGATGAAAATCAGTACCTCCAAATCCGAGGCCATGGTCCTCAGTCGGAAAAGGGTGGCTTGCCCACTTCAGGTTGGTGGAGAGTGCCTGCCTCAAGTGGAGGAGTTTAAGTATCTAGGGGTCCTGTTCACAAGTGAGGGAAGGAAGGAACGGGAGATTGACAGACGGATCGGTGCAGCTTCTGCAGTAATGCGGTTGATGTATCGGTCTGTCGTGGTGAAGAAAGAGCTGAGCCGCAAGGCGAAGCTCTCGATTTACCGGTCAATCTACGTTCCTACTCTCACCTATGGTCATGAGCTTTGGGTCATGACCGAAAGGACAAGATCCCGGATACAGGCGGCCGAAATGAGCTTTCTCCGCAGGGTGGCTGGGCGATCCCTTAGAGATAGGGTGAGAAGCTCGGTCACCCGGGAGGAGCTCAGAGTAGAGCCACTGCTCCTCCACATCGAGAGGGGTCAGCTGAGGTGGCTTGGGCATCTGTTTCGGATGCCTCCGGAACGCCTTCCTGGGAAGGTGTTCCGGTCCCGTCCCACTGGGAGGAGACCCCGGGGAAGACCTAGGACACGCTGGAGGGACTATGTCTCCCGGCTGGCCTGGGAACGCCTCGGTGTCCCCCCGGAAGAGCTGGAGGAAGTGTCTGGGGAGAGGGAAGTCTGGGCATCCCTGCTTAGACTGCTGCCCCCGCGACCCGGCCCCGGATAAGCGGAAGAAGATGGTATGGTAGATGGTATACACAGGAACCAAGTCCTTCAATAGACTATATGGCAATTTGTTTGTATGACTATTACCAGAAATAGACTTAATCACTCTTCTAAAACTTTCTAGGGTCATTCAAGTACAGGGGTAACTGATCAAAAATAATCTGACTTGGCCTTCCTGAGCAGCGAAGAACACTTGTTTCACAGCTGCTTAATATAAGTAAATCAGGAATGAGCTCAATCCTGCTCCATTAAAAATAAAAAAAATCATAAAAAAGCCCGCCCAATAAAACTATATAAATCTTTCTTACAAATGAAGCGTGGGTTTGTCTTAGGGACCTTAGTATTTCTAACAATTACAATAGCACAGTGGTCACTTCAATCATTACCAAATGCACCAACTGCGGAGTATTTATGAGGAACATTGGTCAGTATCAAATCAATTAGAGTAGATTGTTCTTCTGTTGAAACCCTAATATGCAAAGCCAGAAATTCCAACTGTTTACAAATAGTTTGAGACATTGACAGTTGGAGACCGCCACACTTGAAAGGAAATTATTCTTCACACATATAGCCACACCACCACCACCATTCTTTACTCTATCAGTGCGAACAGCTTTGTAACCATTTATACAATTACACAATACCTGATCTTAACAATAAAAAACAAGAAACCAGGCAAGCCTAGTTCAGCTGGGCCGAAATAGAACATGCTTCCATCTCGAGATTCAAACCTGGGTCAGGTGAAAGGCTGGGTTATTAACCACTACACCACAGAGCTGTACAGTTGCTGGGTGTCAGTATAGCCTCTTGTCTCTATCCTGAACAAATCCTCTTTTGACACTCGCTAATTGGCAATTCATGAATGACATTTACTTCCACCACAAATAGTGTCTATGTATGGCGTTGGCCACTGGCCGTTTTAACAGCGTATTAGCCAGTAATAAGCTTTACCGGTATCTACTAACTTACTGGAATAGTCATAAGAATTGAGCAATTGCTAGCGAGTCTGCCAAAGCTATTTCATTTCATGGCAAAATAACGTATTTTCTTCTTTCATGGCAAAACAACTTACTTTTTTCTTTCATTTGTGAATGACATTTATACATTTACTATCAATAAAGGTGACGATAACTAACTTTTTCATCAAGTGAAAAGACAAGAGAATCGTGGAATCTACCAGAAATAATTAATAAATGTCGTTGCTCTCAATAGATTCAAACATAGGTTGTCCACATGACAGGCACTGTCTTTTACCACTATGCCACGGCATTACACGTTTCAGCAGTCGCTAAACTCCATTGAGGATTGTGTTAAACTGACTACCGTTTCTTATTAAGTTGACCTCCACCATAGCGTCTATGAACTGTATTGCTTTTGCCACTGGTCGTTTTAACAGCTTATTAGCCAGTAATAGGCTTACTAGTTCCTAATAGGCTTACTAACTTCCTAGGAATAATCATAATAATTTAGCAAATGCTAGCAAGACTGAAGATGAACTTTTCCATGCCAGAAACAGTCGCAATATAACGGTATACAGTTTCAGTTAAGGCTTACTGTAATGTAGATACTAACCGTTTTAGCCAGCAAAGTTTTCGTCTATACAGAATAATTCATAAGGCGAACATCGTTTCACCTGCAAGGAGATACGAACTCAGGACCTATAGTTCACAAGTCTGCTTCACTAACCACTACACTATTTAACAAGGGGTAGCCAGCCAGCCAGTCAGTCAGTCAGTCAGTCAGTGACTCACTTCCTCATTCAGTAAATGACATTCGCTCTTCTTGCACCTCCTTTTAGTACCGTTGCATGCCGTTTCTTTCTTAATAGACATACTGCCAGCAAAATGTATAGGCGAGTTGCCAGAAAATACAAAACTGTAATTTAAAAACATTTGACTTTGGTGGTGACAAAAGTAAAACATTCATATCCTGAAACAAACGCATCACAGGCGGACTTCAATCAAGTAACATCTCAAGGATGATCAATGGAAACAAGATACACCTTAACTAGATTTCGGGTGTCATAACAAAGGGTCTAAATACTTATGTAAATGTGACATTTCAGGTTTTATTTTATAAATATGCAAAAAAAACTAAGCTTTTGCTCAGTAATCATGGGCTATTGTGTTAAGACTGATGAGGAAAATAAATATATGAATCCATTTTAGAATAAGGTTGTATTTCACCTGAAAAAAAGTTGGAGGAGGAGTATGGGTTAAGTAAGAGGGAAGTGGGGCCTACAGTCGCACCGGGTAATGTTCCGCATTGGTTGTTTCCAAAGCCAGGGGTGGATGTTGGTTTGTTAGAGGGAAGGAAGGAGTGGGATGAGGGGTGCATGGGTCGATGTGTGGAAAGGTATGTTGGTGAGGAGTACTACACGTTTCTCCAGACATATACAGATGGGTCAAAGGATCCGGAGAGTGGAAGGGTTGGTGTGGGAGTGTATGTGCTGGAATTTAGTGTAGAGATGGCTCAGAGACTGACAGACCAGGTGTCTGTCTATACGGCAGAGAAGGTGGCGATGATTCTTGGGTCAGTGGTGGTGTGTTTCGACTCAGCAACGGTGTTAGGAAGCTTACAGACTAGAAGATCAGACAGAGGTGACTTGTTGGTGGAGATAATGGTGTTGTTGTTGGGATTGGAGAGGATGGGTGTGGTGGTTCGGTTCTGCTGGGTGCCGGCACATGTTGGTGTGGAGGGTAACGTAGGGGCTGATAGATTGGCTAGGAGTGCGTGTAGGAAGGAGAGAGTGGTTGTAAAGGTCCCGTTAGGACAGGGGGAAATTAAAACGTTGACAAAGGGGGTAGGTGTTGACTGTTGGCAGAGGAAGTGGGATGGTAGCAGGAAAGGGAGAGGTTATTATGGGGTACAGCGGACAGTGAGGGTCGAGGTGAGTAATATGGGGTGTAAGAGAGAAGAGGTGATGTCGTGTCGACTACGGTTAGGGCATACAGGACTGAACGCGTCATTGAAGGTCATAGGTAAGCATGAAACAGGGCTATGTGATGGGTGTTGAGTGGAGGAAACGGTTGAACATGTGTTGATGTAATGTGAACAGTATGATGTTGAGAAGGAAAGGTTGTATTAGAAGGTTATAGGGGAGGGGAGGAAGTGGGATGTAGAGGGGTTGATGGGGGGCGGGAAGGGGAGTGGGATGGTAGCTAAGGCTGTATGTCGATTTCTCAGGGCTACAGGTCTGAGCGGGAGGATATTGGAAAGGCAGGCCGTGAGCATCCAAAGTGAGAGCTGTGTTCGGGTTCTCGGTAGTAAGTCAGACTCGTTCCAGGTGGGGGTTGGCCTCCGCCAGGCCTGCACTTTGTCACCAATCCTGTCTGTAACTTTTATGGACAGGATATCGAGGCGTAGTCGATGTGGGGAGGGGTTGCAGTTCAGTGGGCTGGGGATCTCATCGCTGCTTTTTGCGGATGATGTGGTCCTGACGGCATCATCGGTCTGTGACCTTCAGCACTAACTGGACCCGTTCGCAGCTGAGTGCGAAGCGGTTGGGATGAGGATTATCACCTCTAAATCTGAGGCCATGGTTCTCTGCAGGAAACCGATGGATTGCCTCCTCCAGGTAGGGAATGAGGCTTTACCCCAAGTAAAGGAGTTCAAGTATCTCAGGGTCTTGTTCGCGAGTGAGGGGACAATGGAGTGGGAGATTGGCCAGAGAATCGGAGCAGCGGGGGCGGTTTTGCATTCGCTTTACCGCACCGTTGTGACGAAAAGGCAAAGCTCTCGATATACCGGTCAATTTTCGTTCCTACACTCACCTATGGTCATGAAGGCTGGGTCATGACCGAAAGAACAAGATCGCGAGTACAAGCGGCTGAAATGGGTTTTCTCAGAAGGGTGGCTGGCGTCTCCCTTAGGGATAGGGTGAGAAGCTCAGCCATCCGTGAGGAACTGGGAGTAGAGCCGCTGCTCCTTTGCATCGAAAGGAGCCAGTTGAGGTGGTTTGGGCATCTGGTAAGGATGCCCCCAGGACGTCTCCCTAGGGAGGTGTTCCAGGCACGTCCAGCTGGGAGGAGACCTCGGGGTAGGCCCAGGACTAGGTGGAGAGATTATATTTCGACACTGGCCTGGGAACGCCTCGGGATCCCTCAGTCAGAGCTGGCAAATGTGGCTCGGGAAAGGGAAGTTTGGGGTCCCCTGCTGGAGCTGCTGTCCCCGCAACCCGATACCAGATAAGCGGATGAAGATGAGAAGATGAGATGAGAGGCCGTGAGCGGATTGTGTGTATTGTTTATATTTTAAAAGGAAAAACTATGTGGGGTAAAATATAAATAAAACAAATTACTATTTAAATAATACATTATATAAGGTAAATAATATTATAAGTTGTAGCACATTCAGAAATGGTTAGAGCTTAAGTAAGTTAACATAGAGAACCTTTCTAATATAAAGAAAATAAAAATGTTCATGTTATAGTTAATTTGCTCTTGCTCATTTAGGTTTCGAGAGGGATTGTGTTATAAATCTGGGAGGTGATTCATGAACAGTTTTAAAGAATGATTAATTGAGGGAGAGTAATTAGGTTAGTAGGGAATGTTGTTGAATAATTATTGTCAAATAATTTAAGGAAGAGAGACTGATGTAAAGGGATGACGTTATTGCAATACATAAAAAACAGTATGCAGAAACAACTAATTTGATATTGGAAATAAAACGTTTGTATTCATGACACAAAAAATAAATTATTATTTTCACCAGTAAAAAATGTGCTTGGCTGGTGGATATGCTTGGCACCTACCAGTCCCCTTGGCAGGTGAGCCAAAAAGTTCATTTCAGACAGTATGCCAGTATTGAGACTGATTGGGACACACTAACTTATAAAATTGCGTCTCAACATTAGATCATTTTGTAAAGCATTACCATCACGCCAAGTGAATATTTTGCATTTCTTATGAAGTTAACTTCCACCCCAAATAGCATCAATGAACTTTATGGCTTTTGCCACTGGCCGTTTTAATAGCTTATTAGTCTGAAATGGGCCTACTAATATCTTACTACTTGGAAAAGTTATAAGAATTGAGCAGTTTCTAGCAAGACTGAAGAGAAACTTTACACTGACAAAGCTATTTAGTTTTGTGGCACAAATATAAGTGCTTGTACTCAGTCTGAAAAAAAGTGGTATCGGTGCATCCCTAGAAAGCGGGGTTGGGGATCACATGTCTTCACTGTATTCTGGCATGAGCGAGCCGGTTTGTTTGATTTATTGAGCTCAGCCTTCATTTTCAAATATTCCAGGTTTATACCAGCAAATATTTACTTGTCATGCTTATTTTTATGTTCTGTACTTACGCATAAGTAGTTTACAATAGTTTTGTTTGTCTTTACTTCTATATTAAAAGCCTTTACAGAGCTGCACTGGATCCAGCTGTCCATCTCCTTTTTGTAACCTCCATCGCTTCAATTTGTCTGTCTGTCTGTGCAGAGGTTGTATATAGTTTGAGGCCACCGAGTTAGTCATGGAGCTTTACAGGCTGTGAGTGGCATTTAGACTGGTCATCTTACCAGGCTGTAAAGGTCTTTACGAGCAGTATGACCACTGGTCCACATTGGATCCTAGCTTCAGGTCTGAGCCTGTGTCCATTTACAGCCAGGTCAGCCCTGCCTTACTGAACTGATTCACCAAGACAAGATATGTGACTCTGTCACACTGACTAAAATAGAGAGCCACAACATACCCCGTACCTCTTCCTGGGGTAAAGGACTTTACTGTGTCTCTCTTTACCTATCTTTCTCTCTATCTGATTAGGGATGGTGGGGCCCCTGCCTGAGCTCTGTCCTGCTTTTATGAGTGCTTGTTTTACCTGGCAACATTCTCTCTCGTCGGAGCGTTTAGACGGCAGGCTTGTTAAGTCCCTGTGGAAAGGACAGAGATTTTAAACCCCTGTTAAATGTTAGGGGAGAGAGGCAACATGACTGTCTGTCATGTTGTCTGAGGAACAGAGAGAGCAGAGAGTAGGAGAACAGTGTTATATCGATGTGCTTGTAATATTGCAGTGTAAGGCAGTTAGGCATATTCAAATCTGTCTGAGTGACTTTTAGCATGTCTGACAAACATATAGGTCTACTCTGTAGACAGGCCTACTGCTTATTTTGTACAGCTTAGTTACCTAATAAATGCATACAAATACCTTTCTATTGTTAATTACCTAAAGCTCCCTCAATGGCCTCCCCTGCCCTCTCTATGCCTCTCATTATTTTACCACTTATGAAAAAATAATTAATAGTGAGTGACAACAGGGGAGCCATGAAAGTTAAACGCATTGCCCAGGGACAGAATTACAGATTTTTCACTTTGCTGGTATTCAATACAGCAACATTTCGTTGATGCTCAAACAGCTAAGTGACCCTAACCCTAACCCTGATGCTCACCTTCTCCAACTTTATTCATCAGCCAATGAGTCTATCTAAGTGATTTAGAGTCTAAAGCGATCAGAAGAGGAGTAATAAAGAAGTATTTTTTTACCTGATGCACATTGCTTCACATTTCAGTCAGTGACTCTTTACACTGTAGTTGTTCATTTTGATGTCCAAACGAGGGGTAAAAAAAAATTACGTCATTTGGGTCATCTCTAACTAGACAAAGTATCGAAGCCAATTTGCTTCACCCACGTGTGTTCTGGCTCTGTGCCAACACATTTATTTCTAGGACCAATCATACTGAACATCAGTTTCTGAGACCAATCAGAATGTTGTTTAGGCAATCCAATAAGGTCCATTCCCACAAACATTAAAAGATGGTTGGAAACTGTAATTTTAGCAGCCCCAGCTAGCAACCATACGATATAAAACTGTTGCAATTTTAAAGCTATTTGACAAATATTGTTGTGTTTTGACAGTGCCAGCTCTAGCCTTTTGGGGGCCCTAAGCAAAATTAGATTTTGGACCCCCTCTTCCTGACTGGCGGGGCCCTAGCGGTAGGGGGGACCCTAGCTGTCCAGGGCCTTAAGCGAATGCTTATGTGACTTATGCCAAGAACCGGCCCTGTGTCTTATACAGTATGTGTTCATATAATAACAGCGGAATTTGTGACTGAACAGGATCCACTTGTTGAGTAAGATTGATCTAAAACATTAAGCAAAATCTGCAGTACTTTTCCAACTCCTCTGGTTCCAGTGGGTCTAGTGAGAAAAAATGCATGATTTATGTACAATCAAACTTGTTTTAACCCACCACCTCTCTAAGGCCTTACTATAGCAAGCAAGTCTGCTTGCTGAAGAAACATCTGTTCAGGGCTCTACCAAGCAGATGCCATCTGCAGCATCCTTATCTGACAAGCCTAAACCATCCTACATATATTTCTCCACAAAATGTTTTCTCAGCTGGATTTCACAGCAAATCTAAATTGGACTAGTTTCTTTGTTGTGGCCCAATTTTAGCTGATTTTCTTTTCGCTAAATTATATCTCAAAAAAGGTTTTTGTGCTAAACTGACAGTAAATGTAGCAATTACACCGATCAGCCTTAACATTATGACCACTGACAAGTGAAGTAAAAAACACTGATAATCTCGTGGCACCTGTCAGTGGGTGGGATATATTACGCAGCAAGTGAAAATTCTGTCCTCAATGTTGATGTGTTAACAGCAGGATAAATGGGCAAGCGTAAGGATCTGAGCGACTTTGACAAGGGCCAAATTGTGATGGCTAGACGATTGGGTAAGAGCATCTCCAAAACTGCAGCCCTTATGCGGTCCAAGGAAGGAAAAGCGGTGAAACGGCGACAGGGTCACTGATGCCCGTGGGGAGCGAAGGCTGGCCCATGTGGTCCAATCCAACAGACGAGCTACTGTAGCTCAAAGTTCTGAAAAGGTTAATGCTGGTACTGATAGAAAGGTGTCAGGACAAGGGTGCCCATGCTGACCCCTGTCCACTGTCGGAAGTGCCTATAATGGGCATGTGAGCATCAGAACAGGCCCACGGAGCAATGAAAGAAAGTGACCTGGTCTGATGAATCACATTTCCTTTTACATTACGTGGATGGCTGGGTGGGTGTGCATTGCTTACCTGGAGAACACATGGCACCAGGATGCACTATGGGAAGGAGGCAAGCCGGCTGAGGCAGTGTGATGCGTTGGGCAATGTTCTGCTGGGAAACCTTGGGTCCTGCCATTCATGTGGATGTTACTTTGACACCTACTACCTGCCTAAGCATTGTTGCAGACCATATGCACGCTTTCATGGCAACGGTATTCACTGATGGCATTGGCCTCTCAGCAGGATAATGCACCCTGCTACAAACAATAAATGGTTCAGGAGTGGTTTGAGGAACACAAGTTCAAGGTTTTGACTTGGCCTCCAAATTCCCCAGATCTCAATCCAATCGAGCATCTCTGGGATGGGCTGGACAAACAAGTCCGATCCATGTAGACCCCACCTCCCAACTTACAGGACTTAAAGGATCTGTTGCTAACATCTTGGTGACAGATACCACAGCACACCTTCAGAGGTTTAGTGGAGTCCATGCCTTGACAGGTCAGGGCTGTTTTGGCGGCAAAAGGGGGACATACAGTACACAAATAGGCATGTGGTCATAATCTTATGGCTGATATGTGTATATTAGATGAGGAAACATTACATTACCAACTTGTCCATTGATAATACTTTAATGTTGCTCATATTCTTGATAAGGAATGTTGGCAAGTTCATAAGTTCAATGGACCACTGAGTCTGGTTAAGTTGCTACTACATGTAGCTCAATGTAATTGATGAACATTTCTAGGGGGAGAATTCTGTTGCAGCCCTGGACAAAAAACGGATTCAACTTGTCAACCAGACATCAAGCTCTTATTCTGTTGAATCAGGAAAGCTTGTCTAGGAATAAAACAAAAATGTATCAGATATCTTGAGTTGTGTTTAAAAGGCACTCAAATGTTTTTCCAGCAATTGATTTTACCAATTACATAAGAACTTTATTACCATATGTAATACAGAGCTGATTTGTCAAAAAACTATTATAAAAGTAGTCCCCAGTACTGGGCTACCAAGTTCCCCTGTAGAGCGTCCATCTTCTTTTCCCCCCTTAGAAGAAACTAAACAGACAATATCACTATGACAGCGGCTTTTACTTTGGATAAAGACAGAGAGAGCGGCAAGAGAAACAGAGCTCGAGACAGTTAGTCAGGGCTGTTAAACTGTCATGTCTACATTTAATTGATTTTTGCTAACATTTAAACATAAACACTGGCAAAACACGCTGCAAGTTTAAACTAGAGGGCCTTTGTTTTGTTTGATTGCACTTGTATAAACCTTAATTTGGACATGATGAGGATGTGCTTGACACAAAGAAAAAGATGGGGAAGGAGCAAAGGGGGGAAGGGCAGAAAGAAAGGGGGTGATGAGAGGAGTAGGAAAGTCAAAGAGTGGAGTGGGGGGACAAGATGGGGGGTGGAAAGGAGGGAGGAGGAAGAGGGGGATAAATAAAACCGATTCCTTCCAGCTCCTCTGTATTTCATCGCTTTTTCCTCTCTCTAAAGGGATTTTAGCAATAGCCCGTTGGCTAACCCCACCAATATTTCTCCTCTTGTTCTCCCCTTGCTCCATCAGCATTGTCATGCTGGAGTTTTGACATTCTACTTTTCTGCAGAGCATGTCCCGCTATGAGGACGAAGAACTCCAAGCTCCAAGGAGTCAGAGCTAGCAGAGGAGTGAAAAGAATGCATCGGAAAGAAAATAAACTCGCCTGAGCGTCTGCAGACGTCCACAGCAAGGCACCAAACGATCTGCATATTGAGCCCAGCTGTGTCCACGGCCAAAGCAAAATAAACAAAAGTCTAAATCAAAAAGGTTGATGAGGAATTTAACAGGGCTGGCCTTTAATCAGAGTGCAATTAATCAGAGTGCAACATTTCATTGCCATGTATATGCCCACTCTACTTCCCCTGCATCTCCTGTCTTCACTCAGCCCTAGATTATTATGGTTTTCTCCTGCAGTCCTTACTTTTCACAACTACTACCCACCCTTTACTCAGGAAACCAACTACTGCCTTCTTCCAGAGGTAACAATTGGATCCCGCTCAACGCCCCTGTATTCATCGAGGCTGTCGTCGCAAATGGTCAATGCTAACACTAGTAACAACATTATATCTCTCTGGTCTTACTCCCGCCCCCAACCATATCCATTATCTCAACCTGTCAATCCCAGCTGGTTTCGCTCCCTCCAATCTAGCTCGGGGGGGGGGGGGTCCTTAACCTCAGTTCTACCAACTTTGCTCTCTTAAATACCCATTCTATGAACAACAAAGCTCCCCTGCTTCATGAACTCATCTTGGACAATCACTTGGACTTCCTTTTCCTAATGGAAACCTGGCAAAAACCAGATTATTTTCTCTCTCTGAATCTACCTACTCCCTCTGGTCATAGATACCAGTGCCATCCCCGTCTCACTGGCCATGGTGGTGCCCTTGCTGTTCTTCACAAATCCAATTATAAAATAACCAACCTGACTCTTCCCTCATCCCCATCAATGAATGCATTGCTTATGAATCATCCTGTTCCCTTACCACTATTCTACTCTACTTTTCTCCTATAATTTCACTCTGAGCAGGCTGAACTACTCACTATTGCAGTATCACTTTCCCCCCACCTTCTGCTGCTTAGCGAATATCCACATCGACTCTCCAAAACTACAAACCTACCTCTGATTTCACTGCCGTCCTGAACTGCTTTAATATCACCCTACATGTTAATTTCCACACTCATACAAAGGGACACATTCTTGACCTGGTCTGCTCTATTGGGCTCCACATCACCCACATCACACCTTCACTGATCCCGCTGCCTGACCACAAGATCCTGAATTTCTCTTTTTCATCAAACATACCCCACAATACTGAGACATTTTTCACTTCTATTTGCATTATAAAAGCTATCGACCCCCTGAAACTCTCAGATGCAATCTGCTCTGCTCTGCCCTTCCCCTGAACCATGTCTCAAATATGCCTGAAGATCTAGTTAATCAGTTCAACACTACGCTCTCTGTCTCCCGCAACTACATGGCCCCAATCCAAACAAAAAAAATGTCCTTCCTCATCACCGGGCCATGAAGCAGGTGTGCCGCTGTCTTGAATGCCGGACTAGAACTGGTTTAACTGTCCATGCTGAAGCCTATAAGCTTCACCTCTCCATTTATAGAGATGCCCTCCACATCCTATTCTTTACTTGCACACTATTTTCTTGAGTTTATCAAGGACAAGATCACACATGAATTCATCCTTGGCTAATCCTTCTCCCTCAGCCTCTTCTTCCACAGTTCACTACCTCCTCTCTCCACCCCGTTCTACAAACCCACCTACATACTTTGACCCTGGTTGACTCAGCATATATCTCCAAACTTACTGTGTCATCAAAAACAACTACCTGCACTCTGGATCCCCTTCCTGTGACTCTCATCAAGGCTTGCCTTCTCTGTCCGTACATCACTCAAATAGTCAATCTCTCTCTCTCCCACGGCACTGTCCCCTACAAAACTGCTGCAGTCACACCCATCATAAAGAAACCTGGTCTGGACCTCGCCAATCTTCATAAGTTCTGCCCCATCTCCAACCACTCCTGCCCCATTTCCAACCTCGCCTGCGAAAACCCTCGAAAGGACTGTTGCCTCCTAACTGCAATGTCACCTCCTCACAACAGTTTATTTGAGCCTCTTTAGTCTGGATTCCGACCACTCCACAGTACTGAAACTGCCTTCCTCAAGGTTGTCAACAACCTCATCTTTGCTGATGCTGGTGCCCTCAACATCTTTGCGTTTGACACAGGTAGTCATTAGTTCCTCTTCACCAGGCTCAAGGCTCTGGGTGTTGAGGGAACCACACTCTCCTGGCTACACTCATACCTCACCAACCATACCCAATATCTCATCTCCCTCATTCGCCATAATTCGTATTCAGCTGCAGTCACACAGGGTGTCCCCCGGGCTCTGTTCTTGGCCTCTTAGTCTTCATCTACATCCTCCCCCTTGGACATAGCAGTAGATTTTACTTCAACTGCTATGTCGACAACACTCAAATTTACCTTAGCAGCAAATCTTTCAACAACCCACCTTTGGTCCACACTGAATCCTGGGTGTCAATAATAAAATCATGGATACAGCAAAACGTCCTCAAGCTCAACAATGATGAAACAGAACTACAACACATAGACACTAAATCCACGCTCACCAAAACTGGCACATTAACTCTCGACGACACCATTGTCTCTCCTCCTCCCCATGCACACAACCTAGGTGTCACCCTGGACTCCGCTTTGAACAACACATAAAACACATAGTCAAATCCTCATTTTTTCACCTCCGCAAGATTGCCAAGCTAAAGTTGTCCCTCTCCCATACCGCCACTGAAACCTTAAAACTATGGATGTGCATGACAAATATTTTCACTATCGATAATTCCTCAGCTTTCATTGTTGAATAGTCAACCCCACCTACTCCTGCCAAAAAGAAAGGTATTAAATGAAAATATGTTATGTAATAAATTCAACGTTATATTTAAAAATGTAGTTAACAACTTCAATAACATTTCAGTATAAACAGTTTGGCTAAATATACTTTTACTCGGGAGACATTCAGGTTCAGAAATGCCATAACAGCAGCAAATAACCAAATGCATAGGCCTGTCAAGTCGTTAGTATGTTACAACAAGGGATTTATTTAAAATTATTGTTACAAGCTTTTGCATTAATTACTATTGCAAATTAACTATAAATGTTCTCAAAGAACGTGATTTGCCTCCCATGAATTGGCGCAGAGATATATGTGAATTGCCTTACATTAGTTAACGTCCTTGTGTCAATGTTTTCTGGCCACAACAACAAAATACAAAATATATTAGATCATCTAGCAAGCACATTTTTTTATATACATTCCTTTAAAACTATACTTTCCAAACAAAACTACACCTAATATATAGAAAAACAGTCTTTAGTTATGTTACAGTTTGCATTACAAAACCTACCGATGTGTTCAAGTTCCAGTGAATAAGAAAATATCCTAGGAAGGAATTTAGCCAGAGTTGTTTATAAGAAATAACCCGTCATTTCTTATGAATCAATCGGTAGTACAGAATTTATTTTTGGTAACTTTCGAAAAATAGATAAACTTGTCGATAAACGGCATCCATGTCAAAATGTCGAAACTATTTGTTCTCACCCCTGAACATCAATCAATCATCAATCAATCAATCAAATGTATTTATAAAGCCATTTTACATCAGCAGATGTAAAAAGGGCTTTTACAAAACACCTGGCCTTAAACCCCAGGAGCAAACAACAGTAGTGTTGAATTTCTGTGGCTAGGAAAAACTCCATTAAGTATGCCAACATTTTGGAAGAAACCTAGAGAGGACCTGCATTCATTTCCTCCATACTAGACTACTGCAACTCTCTTCTTTGGCAACTCTAATTCTCTCCGTAAGCTACAAATGGTCCAAGACTTCTCACCCACACCAAGTCCTGGCAGCACATCACCCCTATCCTCCGGGAGCTCCACTGGCTTCCCGTCCCTCAGCACATTGGTTATAAAATTATTCTGGTCACCTATAAAGCTCTCCATCAGCTTGCTCCACACTACCTCTCTCATCTTGTTCCCCATTACCAACCCTCTCAGTAACCCTGCTCTGCTACAGCTGGTCACTTCATCATCCCCCGGTCCAAGCTACGGAGCATTGGAGACAGGGCTTTCTCTAGAGCTGCTCCAAGGCTTTGGAAATCTCTTCCACAATCAATCCGTGACTCTGAATCTGTTACCATCTTCATCCACCGCCTCAAGCCTCATCTGTTCAAACAAGCCTAACTCTAGCTCCTGCCCTTTCCCTTTGTCCAGTGTCATGTCCAAGTCCTTTTCTTTACGTTTGTCTGTGTACTGTCCAATTGCTCTCCTAGGATGTTGTATGTTTTGTATCTGATGTAAAGCGTCTCTGGGTCCATATAAGTTCAATGTATTATTATAATTTATAACATGTAACAGTGCCAATTTTCCACATCCCTATTTTCCAATAACACTTTTGAGTATACAGACCCAACAGGGCTTCTGTCCAGCCGGCTATAACCGGCATTAGGTTGATAAAAAAAATTAAAAGTGTGTAAAATGATTGGCTGCTGGCCAAATTGTCCGGAAGAATTGTGAAGTATCCAAAACTGAATAACTGCCTCAAGAGCCTTTCTTCAGTAGCAAAAAGTAAGCAGGCTAATGTACATTTAGAGCTGCTTGAAGAAGTTGTACAGTTTCGATTTCCCAGGACAAGATCTGCCAAAGACACAGACATGTTCCATTGATATGACAAATAAGTGCGCAGCATGAAAAAGCACTGTATTAATGTACCGATTCCCGAAAGCCAGGGATGCTGAAATGTTTTACTCTCAAATAAGATCTGTAATGTAATGCGATTATTATTATTTTTTTTTACAATACTTTATCGGATGAACATGCTGGCTAACATTATCACATAGAGCTAATAGCCTTTTAATTACTTAATAGTGCTGTAGACTAAATGTGTCCAGTACAATTGTCAAAAATCTGGGAAAATGTATTGTTGCCAGTCACATTTTCCGGAGACACATTTTTCTAATGGAAGGCCTGAGCCAAACTATAAAATATCAGGTCAACCACAGTCTAATTTAGCTGACGTTCTTATCCACAGCAACTTCCAATATTGGGTAAATACATCTTCAAATTTGTTTTCATAGCTGTGGGAATCAAACCCACAAACCTTTGTGGCAGATGGCAGGGAGAGGTGAGGGGAGTGGTGATTCAGGGAAGATATCTGGTGGCCCACTGGCTCCACCCCCGAGCCTTATATGGAATTAAAATCCGTTTTTTGGATTACTGGATAAACGACAACGAATGACGAGAACAGAGTGAGGATGGTGAACTGGTTGATTAATTCCCCTTTATTTTCTCCAACACTGTGTACAAACATCCCTAATAAATACTTCAACTGCATTCTGGTTGTGCTTTCTGTGCTGTTGTTGTTATTGAACTTGGTGACATGGAAACACCACACCCCTGAGCCTGCTACACCTTGTTCATCTGAAGCAAGCTCTGGTTAGTAAATAGGAGACTTTGTCATATTCCTTAACGGAACACAGTTACAAAACCATGCGTTTCACACAAACAACGTATCATGTTCAGAGGAACTATGTATATAAAAAGGGTGATGTCATACAATTACTCTCTTAAATATATTTTTAAATTCATGGTATGACAGAGTGGATATATATATTGCTGGGTGACAGCTATAAAAGGATAGTGTGGATAAAGATAGCTGACACAAACTAGAAAGTTGGATTGGGGAATTGAAATGTGGTCAAACTGTTGCATTTGAGCGTAGTCAAGAGTGTTACAACTAGGCTTGAGGATCTGTTGGTTTCAGTCTCCAATTGCAATTATAACCCTCTACATCCGTTTTTTGCCAAAACATTATGCAGGCAACCAAACTTTGATTAATACTAAAGTGTATTCCCGTGAATCCCCAACAAGCCACATGATCTTGTGCCATTTATTGGAGTACCTCCTGTAATAATCTTTTGTTAAAATTGCTTTGAAAGTGCAGTTACATGTTGATTTGGGATTAAACGTGTGATTTAGGTTTGAAATTTGGTTTTACAACAGGGAAAAGATTCCAGCAAAATACTGACAGTTGAGCTCACAGCTGGTGATTTGCATAGTAATGAAGTTTTCGAAAAAGTGAACTGCTTCACGCCTGAATTGCGCAGCACAGCTTTGTGCTGCATTGATTGCTTATTGACACTACGTTGTCACTGAAAATGAATGGGAGTAGGTGCATCATGCCATTGAGCCACACAGGGCTTTCGTGTGCCGGCTGATTACAAGGCACCATCATCGGAGCTGTATACTGATCTTGTTTACGGCAAGAGACACAGGCAGTGGCAAAACCCAGCCAGACTGTATTCTCTTGTCATTCACAGAATAAATTAGATTTTCATTCTCAGCCCCTCCGACCGTAATCCCAGGAAAACTCAGTCTGTTTGTGTAAAAATGTGTGACAGGTGACAGACCCTTACAGTTTGTGTTAGATTGTGGCTTTATATACCGTGTGCTGTTGTTCAACCTGTATAGTGACTGGGACTCTATGGCTTCAAAAAATGCAATCTGTAAAATTACTGTAAATCTCTAAATCAGAGGTCTCAAACCGGTTCCACGGAGGGCCATGTATCTGCAGGTTTTTGGGTTTTCCTTTAAATTGGTTCCCAGTTCAGACCTAAACAACCAGGTGGGGGTAGAAACAAACCAATTAGTGACCTAATTAGTCAATTAAGTACAAGGTGAGAGCGAACACTTGCAGACACTCGGCCCTCCGTGGAACCGGTTTGAGACCTCTGCTCTAAATCGTACTCCTATATCATGACTAGGGATTGCAGTATTCAGAGAGATTTGTAATAACGGTTAACAAAAGTGTAGACACTGTTCCGAGTCATGTCACTATGCAGGAACGCAAACATTTGTTATTCTAATTGTTAACACTGAAATATTCCAAATATATTGCTGGGTCACTGTAAAACTCCTCACACCCAAAATAGTATCTTCATAAGCCCCTAAAACTCTACCAACGATGACATTCCCTAATAAACACACCTCCACCACCCCTGAACACCCCTAAATTCACTTACTCTCATTAGATTGGTTGAAGAGTGCTGATATTCAAAACCAGTATCGAAGACAGCTAGTTTACTCCTGCTATCGTAGGTTGAACTTAAAGCGACAATTGAGTAAACAGAATGTCACAACACCAATAAAAACAAGCGGCATTACTTGAAAACCACATTCATTTCTTCCATAGGGGATTTTTAGATCCACTTCAAATAAGGTCTGTGTTCAATGTAGGGTAACTATGTAAATATCGATAGGTCATTCCCTGTACAAGATAATGCACTTCCAGAATTTTTTATGGGGGTGGGGTTTGTTCACATGCTTGGTAGTTTGAGTGAAACCTGCAACTGACCACAAGTGCTCCCACTGCTAACAAATACTTTCTGAATGTAATACTTCTATTTTAATCAAACTCCATTTAGACTCTGGTTATGAGAGGGTCCCTGATGGACTGGCTTTCACAAAAGGGGTCCCCAACCCCAAAAAGTGTGAGTGTTTAACTTTCTAGTCACCTGCAATTGTCACCTCTGTCTTGTCAAAGCCCAGCCTAATGGCACCATCCACTATTCTCTCCCACTATACTCCACCTCTCCATCTTAAAATGCAGAAAGGCCATTCACCCATCAGATGTATTGGTAGCGATTGTGTTCCTATATTTATATATATTCTTTGCCGAGCTGCTGTCTGTCTCACAGCTTCATGCAGGAAAAGTGGGTGGCTGATTGACTGGGGAGCAGTTAGCTTATGTTGCAAAGCAGGGTCAGGACCTCCCATAATGGGGTGTTTTCACACTTCCCTTCATATGGACACTGTGACCTCAGCTTGGCTTACTGAGTGTCAAATCAGGCACCCCTCACCTCAGCATAAATTGTTAGAGGATGAGCTAAGAGGAAAATGGAGAAGGCACACCGTGAGGACCTAATAAAAGAATCTTCCAGAATGACCAAACATCTCTCAAAGAATGAGGATTTGGCAATCCGTTATGAGTGTTTGCCATAACTTGAACCACTCCTGAAGTTTCTGACTGTAAAAAATATGATTCACCAAAAAGTAAAAGCTGCATCAAGGGGAACTGTAATGACTGCTGATAACAGTTAGAAAGAGAAAAACAGAAACAAACATCAGGGGGAAACTTGATAAATGTAAAGGATAAAGGAGATAAGACAAAGAGCAGGACAAAGGGAAGAACGCTGGGATATGAAGAGCGAGAAAGCAGGGGAGCTATTGGTAGCACTAGAGGGCTCTGAGCAGTATGCGCTGGCCCTTGGCGGGCCTCCCTATGTTCCCAGCCTCATCATGATTCTGTGTAATATTTCAGACATTCCACAATAAAGATGTCCAATAGAGAGAAAAGTACATCGCCTCTGGGGAAATTACTTGGACAGCATCCAATTTACATACACCGCCAAAATAACCAATGGACTACTGAGAGAGAGGTGAAGTAGTTGGAGAAAGAGAGAAATATAAAAATAAATGAGAATTAGGTAAGTATTGCCAATTAATAACAGCGGAATTAAGATTAGAACCAGGATTATTAGTCACTCAAACGCAACAAGTTAAAATTTTAAACACAAAACACTAAAGCAGTTGGCATTGAAGGTTGCTTATATTTGTTTTTAATGACTACTTGTAATAAAATTGCATCATAAATGTCTTAACTGCAATCATAAACTTCCATTCACCGGTATTCGATTTCACACTTGACTGCTTTCCGATCCCTCCCTTTCAAGTCTGAATTCACAACTAATCCATTTATTAAAGTACATTTTTATCAGTGTAGCCTGGTAAATTGCTTTTTAACAGACATGTGGCCAATTTCCCCAATCCAGCTGTAGTGGGGCAATGAGGGTGATGACTAGAAATTGGTTTCTGTAACCACACTGTCCTGGCTTCAAGTAGTACTTGAAATCACTTAAAAATACTTTAAAAGGCTTGATCCTGCCTGACAATAGAACCAAAAGAAATCCGGTCAAAGATTGAACCCCTTCGATCTGCCATCAGTCTTGAAGAAACGCTGAACAGTGGTTGAATCCAGTGGTTGAATCCAGTGGTTGAATCCAGTGGTTGAATCCAGGGAAACTGACACATAGCCAGCATTAAGCCCAGTGAATTTCTATACATGTGAATTTACCTAGCCAGCCCTATTCAAATCTGTTTTTTTAGAGATCAATCAAATCCGTTCTAAAAAAGGTCTGATGGGAAAATTTAATTCGCAGCCACAAAGATATTATTCTTGTGACCACAAACATATAATTCTTTCTAAACCCATGATCACCCAACTAGCCTTCCACATCCTGTCACTGCCAACATATGAGCTGCATACACTTAAAACAATAACACAGACAGACAAGCAGAAAAAAACACAGTCCCCACCAAAGCCCTAGCTAACTATTGAGCAGATCTTGAGGAACACCTACTCCGCTTTAAAAAAAATAATTAAAAAAAAATAAACACAGTGTGAAATAAAATCTTTGAACTTTGTGAATAAATTACAGAGTGGCCTAAAATTATACATTTCCAAACTGACATTCATCAGTTCTTTCTGTCTTTTTGCAACCAGGAACATAAATATTAACATGCCAAGTGGAATTCTGAGAAGTCCATGAAAACAATTTTAAAAGGGGTGACATTAAAGTGAGGTTAGAAATAATAAAACATTTGATTGCTGTGGACACTCCGCTGTTATCCTGCTCATAACAGATGGTGGGTTACAGGGAAGAAGACAGACCTTCTGTGGTACCCTATGAGTAGCTTAAAACGTGTTTGTTTATGTTTATGGCATTGGGGTGGGGGTGGCGGTTTCATAGCGGAACTTGGGGTGGGAACAAAAACGCAAATGATGATTCATCAGCATCTGGGCAGGCAGGCTAGGAGAGGATGCATCTGTTTACATCCCATTCTTTTTCAGTGGCCTAAATGTTACTTAGGCCTGAACAGAAAGGGGCATGTACAAAGGCCGTGTAGAAAATAGGTACTACAATTAAGAAAAAGTTAGGAAACCATTGAGAAACTGGCTGAATTTGTCCATTAAGAACAGACATTCTAGTTTGATGTATCTGGGTTTTTACCATTATGTGGTTACTGTACACGACATTCATCTCTCAGTCAGAGTCAGTCAGCGTTGATATGGTTGGTTCTGTAAAACGATCGCACTGTAATAACATATTGCTGAAACACACTCAGGAGAATCTGGCCAAGCCCTTTTCTGACTACCTCTTATGGCATGTCCCACCCTCCCTCCCTGGGTGATTTAAAGGGCTTTGCAGAATCCGACATAATACTTACAAATGCCAAAACATGTCCCACCAAAGATGTTTGGGTTGTGCACAAGGGTATCCAAACAAAATATTTTCAATTTCGCTCGCATCTGTCAGCAGACGGGGAGTGAACTGGCGTGCTGCAGGAGAGCAGAAAAAACATTTGCCTGTCTGACCCTGAGTCAATAGGGGAAGCCTGAGACTGTATTGAGTGGATCTGTCAGTTGGCGCACACTGCAGACATGCCAGATGGATCTCTTTAGGACATTCTAACGGAGAGAGCGGAGGAATCCTCAACCCAATGGCAGTTTTGCCAACGAAACAAGTGGAATGAAATGAGGAAGAAACAGTAGAAAGGATAAAATCACTCTAAACGATGAGACAATCTTGGGGAAAACTGAGGAATTCAAAAGCGGGATGGAAAGCATGGTATGCTCACACACACACACCCACCCGCACATGCACATGCCCGCATGCACATTAACACACACAGATCCAAACACTCACACCAAGATGAAGAGTGCATACACACACACATACTCAGAGACACACACACA
Organism: Esox lucius; assembly: GCF_011004845.1. Lineage (NCBI taxonomy): Eukaryota > Metazoa > Chordata > Actinopteri > Esociformes > Esocidae > Esox > Esox lucius. The sequence continues at coordinate 2,335,753 of NC_047591.1, forward strand.
TGAACACACAAACAAACATGCACATTCACAGTGTATATAATTCTCTATCTTCATGTTCAACTTAAAAGTCTAGGAGAGGTTATCCTCTTAGTTTAAAACGGGGGGGATAGAAAGGTCAATTCACTCACCCAAACAGTTGTGCCCGTCGTGGGCCAACATGAACCCATCATAGCAGGTGCACCTGTAGTTGCCTGGGATGTTGATGCACTCATGGACGCAGCCCCCGTTGTAGTCATTCTCACACTCATCCATGTCTGAAACAGAGAGCCGTGGGAGACCAATTACTAGGAGGTTTTGGAGAGGGGACTGTGATTTAGGATCTAGGTGTAGTGGAGGAGGGGGCTGTATGTATGAATGTCAGCTGATGACTCTGTGTCAACGTCTCCCCACAGGGCTCACTGGCAGAGCTCATGGTTAGTGAGCAGAGTAAACCTGGGGTGTGAACAGGGTGTTTGGAGAAACGGATAAAGCATTGAGTGTCTAGAGTGTTCCCAACTTGTGCCGACGGAGGAGTCTTTCACAGGAGAACACTCACAAGTGGTTGCCATGCGGACTGAGACACTAAAACAAACAGTGCCCCCCTCATGCGAACGCAGCCAGCCAGGGGATCCATCCACCCCGACAAAAAGGCAGTCAGGCAGACCTCAGCCAGACTATTCTAACCCTCCTGCTCTCCTCTCCTCCGACTGGCCTCCTTCCCCTCAACCGTTCTGGATAGGCTCGAGCAGGTATCTGGTTAGTGTCAAATACTGTAATACTCTCTCTTGCCCTTGCCAACCTCACCAACACTCTCCCTCTCCCTCCATCACTCCCTTTGTCTGTCGGTTGGTCTCTGTATGTGCATTACATTAATATCCTCGCTGCATCTTTCTTTTGTCATTCCTTTTCCCTCTTTTCAAATCGCAATAATGGCCTTGCCAACTCTCCATCAGGTTTGAACATTCGACACGTGCTCTCCGGTGCAAATCTAGCCACGCCGCTCTGCTTTTTATCACAGCAATCACACAACCAAAAAGGATTGTCAAGCACATACAGATTTCCAACATCCTACAATCCTCCACAGAAAGTGATGAGAAAATGTTCAGTGCTGTCTGTGGAACCCACTGTCACCAACTAGGATTTGAACTGTATATTAATGACCCACAACGCTGGTTGGGTCATTTGCAGTGTTTTTTTTAGACATGCACGCAGTGTCTTGCCTCTGCCAATCCAAAAGTGGGAGACAATAGGTCTGGTTCTGTCAGATGCCATCAGCTTTTAGAACCACTCTTGTCTCATGTTGAGTAGATGGAACCCAGACCTGGGCTTCCTCCCATATACAATCACATTCTCTATTTAGTACACTACTTTTAGGCTAGGGCCTATAGGAACCGAGTAGTGCGCTAGAAGGGAATAGGGTGCTATTTGGAACAGTCCAGGATACTGCACAGCATACCGCTGGTACACCATCGCCAACACACTGACAAATTCCACTGTCAGTGTGCCCGCACAGATCCCTCACCAACCAAACAGTTTATTTGTTCCGCATCATCCTTTAGTTGGTTAAAAGCTCTTTTTATGTACCTTTATCTAGAATAAAGACTGTGCCCATCTAGTTTGAAAAATTGACTTATTCAAGAATTCTTTATGTTGTAAAAAAAACACTAAATAAATATTCTTTGTGTCCATGTCCATTTAAAGACATAAAGGCTGAGGTGGAATAAATGAACGGAACAATCTTTCCTTCAGGGATGTTTTGGAAACCGCATGTTTACCGAGAAGATAATTACATCAGAGCATTTTTAATCCCATTTGTATTCAACTCTCTATCCCACACAAAACAAAGGAACAGCATGGCCTTTCTGCACTTTAAAGACAGAGACTGGATCCTGGTACTCATACACAAAATGGACCAAGTCATTACTCGCTCATCCTTTGAAACAGTTAGATGGAGCTGGAGGCAGAGAGCTGCTGGGTAGTGACATGTCCTGCTTGTATGTATATCAACCAAGTGCCAAAAAAAGGAGGCACAAGAAAAACAATCAGAGAAAAAGAGAAACCATTTTGATAACAAGAAAGACAAAAAAAATTGAAAAAGAGAAAGAAAAACAAAGGGAGGAAAAAGAGAAAGAAAAAGGGGTGAATAAAAATCTTCCAGTAGATAACTGATAATGGGTGAGAGCTATGTCTCCATCAGGTCAACCTGGCTTGGCGGGTGTGGTGTTACATAGCGGGGCAAGGTTAGAGGGCACCAGAGAGCAGGAGGGATAGGGCTCACCAGCCCTGGGAGCGAGGGGCCGGGGTGGACCATGGATCAGGGCTCTGAGCCTAGTTACTGTAGCTGGTAGGGCTCTCTTGCCCTGGAGCTGTTGGTGACATCCGACAGTGGTGCCCAGACAGCTTGTGGACTAGGCCCGCTTGCTGCTTCCGCTGTCCAGACACGCAGCGCAGCTTTCACACAGCACTTGCAATGGTGTGAAAAAGTGAATTAGCCACCTTCACTGAAGGCCCCCATGCCCTGGGGATTAGATGAGTTTGAGAGGGATGAAGGACGGTGGGGGAAAAGGGAACCAAACCCTTTTAGAGGTGAGAAAAAGGGGACAGAGGAGGGGGTAGAGAGAGAGCATAATCCTCCCCCCACTGCAAATCTCCAGGTCCAGAGACGCATGTCTGCATTGGAGAAAGCACTCTGCTCAATGAGGGGAGACTTCCAATTATAATGGCACCCGCATGTAGAGAGAAGACACTAATGTGGATTATTGTGATTACCTTAGCGGAAATAGACATTTCTCTCTATTGTGTACATTTTTGGAGGTGTTAATTTCACCTGACTGAACCATTTTGAACAATAGAATAGGGTTGTTATGTTACCTACTTTTGACCATGGCCTACAGGTAAGGACTATATGGCATCATTTGTGAAGCAGAAAAGAAAGTAGAACTGAGAAGATATCACTTGGCTAATCTGAATGTCGCTATTACACAACCAGTATAAGAATGCTTCAGCCTCTCAGAAAATTACATGCATGCCTTTAAACCCAAGGTCAAATGCTCACGTAAAACCTGCAATAATACAAACTTTATGAACATTTCTGAAGCTGTAGTGTCAGGGTTCTTTGTGGAGGCTAGCACAAAACATTACGCGACAGAAATAAGAGATTTTCCCAACTGCAGAAGTACAAACATCATCCAACCACAGACAATCATCTCTGAAAGCTGAGGAGAGCCCAATGTTTTGTGCCCCGTCAAAGCCAGCAGTTTTCAGTGACTGTTCCAATCATGTCGCCAGGGTCCAAAGGGAAAGCTGTGTGTTTGTGTGTGTGTGTGTTTATATATTGACAAACAGGTGTAAGGGCTTCTGTTTATTAACTGTGAACACTAGCTGTATAGTACTTCAGCAATAACGTTTCTGCTCTCTCATTTCTTGTTCTGTGATCTGTGTGAGTTTATATGTTTGTCTGCTCTCAGGGTTTTTTGGCCCAGAAAGCTACAGCTATATAAAGCCCCAGCCTCCTGGAGCCGTATCTGACCTGCTCCTCCAAGTGTGTGTGTGTGTGTGTGTAAAAGAGAGAGAGCGAGAGAAAGGAGAGCCTGTTAGAGTGATGGAGTAGCAGACACCAGGCAGACAATGGCCTAGTAATTCTCTTCCCCTCTCCCTGAGTGCTTCCCACACACAATTTTTCACTCAATCTATTTCATGAAATATCACTCTCGCTCTCTGTCCCCCTTTCTCCCTCTTACTCTCTGTCGTTACCTCTCCTTTATCTCATCCCATCTGATCATCTGTCTATTCTCCTCATCTCACTCTTTCCCTTCATTCTTTACACCTGTCTGTGAGGCAGGTCAGGTCACTGTTGCTGCTGATACTGGGAGAGAAGCCTCACATGGCTCTGTCATTCTATCATCTAGCTATTTCTATGCCTCTGATTATATATATTTCTGGTTTTATCTGTGTTTATCTGGGATATAACTTTATTGACATGGACATTTAGGTTACTTACATTGTTAAAGTATACATCAACTAATAGTAGTCAGACCAATGATAAAAGGAAATAATAATGGTAAATATATAAAATAATATCCTGTATATGTAAATGCAAATGTATAAATCTTTTCACTTTATCAATATTCGGTGTTGTATGTAGATTGAACTGGTGTTCCTCCAAGTCACTTGATTCTATCATTGTCTCTATCATTGCTCTGCCTTTATATAAGCAAATGGACAAAATTATCAAACCATTCATGAAACACAGAGAAAAGGTAACAAGCACTTCAGTAAGGCTAAAATAGAGGAGGGGCTATCACTATTAATGTTAATGGACATATTAATGGACTGCTAAAATTCACACCAACATATTTTGCACCTTGTAATTCAACTGGATTAGAATGGACTGTGACAATAGCCACCCTTTCTCTACTGGCGCTGGTATCATATCCCTTCTCCTGTTAATAATGTATTGGGTAATTGAAAATAGTTTTTTCTACCTTTGCCGTAGTAATGGCCTTGTTAACCTCATCTTCAAGCTATTGCACACAGTGCATACGAGCCTGGAACACCTTCCATTCAAAGTTGGCCATGTGGGAGAGACTTTACTACCTAATGGTTTTGTCATCCTTTTATTTTAGTAACAACAATACTGCAAGGTAGGCTCCAAATGGAGGCAGGACTCTAGAAGGAGCTGGTGTTGTAAACTAGCAAAAACTTTCCCAGTGATTTATGACCACGAAAGAAATATGCCCTATTTTCCAGCTACCTAATTAGCAATGACATAACTGAGCTGGCAAGCTTATGGCCTCACAGAGAACAATATTGGTTAAAATAATTGGTAGATATGCACCTCATATATCTACCAAAGAAGTACAAACACTATCCCCTCATTGGTCAGACATTGGACAGATACAATTATCCTAGGAAACTACATTGTAATAATCTTAAATCAGTCTGCAAAAATGTTAACATGGTAACCTGGAAGTTGAATTTGGGAAAGAATCCTTTCGCCACCCTCCCCCCAACCAAAACCTTTCTTGATACAGAAAAAAAACCGATATATATACATGAAGATAAATTCAATCATTTCAGTACGTTCAGTAAGTTTCAACCGCTTTTCTTTACATCTATGATTAGGCTACTAGCATGGTCATCATGATTTAAGTTTGTATGTTTGGCTAGACCTAATAGAGCACATTGCAGAAAACTAATATTTTTCATGGTTTATTTAACAATAATAATCCGTTTTTTGTAAATCCGTTTGTGTGTTGGCATTCTAAATATGGCCAGTAAGGAATAGTGATGGGAAGTTTGAAAAAAGATTTAGACTAATTTAATTGATTTGAATTCATGATTCTACATACAAGCCTCTCGTTCGGAATAGGTTAGTGCAGTCATTTTGTGAATGATACTAGTAAGGTGTGCTTTAAATTAGGTAAATGTCTGACTGCTAGGCATGCAAATTAATAAATGTTCTTGATATATTTAAAACTAGGTCTAATTACAGCTATGACTGCTATTTTAAATTAAAAGTAATTTTATTTGACCTCTTTGAAGGTTATGTGTGCATAGTATGCCAACTGCACATCACTAATATAGACATTGACAGGTTTTTTTCCCCTTCATATGGTCTCTGCGTAGACTCACATTTCTTCATCCTTGGTCACCATCTATCATGAATGATACATAGGGGGGCCGAGGCAATGATACATAGTACATTTGGTTACACTTCAGTGTCCCAATTATCATCTGTAGATATTCTATAAATACTAATACTATAAAAACAGTTCAACAAACTATATGTTGATTAACAGGTGCTTGCTTATATTATGGTTAGGTTTAGAATAAGGTTTAGAGTAAAGGTTAAGATTAGTGTTAGAATACAGGTTAAGGTTAGAGTAAGGGTTGGGGTTTGTAGAGCATCTACAGACACATTTTTGGGACTCTCAAAATTAAGTGTGAACATTTACTTTTAATTATGCCATCTATGATGCCAATATATAAACGGCATGCTGTGTCTTTATCACATATTGAATTGAAAAAGAAACAGTTGAACAATCTCTTATTTAGAACATGTAAATGGCATCTCCTCTTTAGCAATATTATAGGACATGTTGTATTTCGCTATAAGTTCAGCTCTTTGTATAGTCTGTTCTGGTTTGGATTCTCTGCTAGTTAAGCTGCTAAAAAGTGGGCATGATTGAAGGTTTGCTTCATTTATAAATCAATATCATACTAATCATGCAGGGCAATAGATACAGTTGTGCTCAATAGTTTGCATCATTGGAGAAATGGTAATATATGTACCATTTGTAAAGAAAACATGAGTGAACAGACAACACATCTTATTTTTTACAGGATTCACAATGAACTGTAGGTTATAACAGAATGGCACTATCATAAAACAAAACATGGCAACAAAGAAAAAGGTAAACTGCCCCCTGTTCAAAAGTCTGGATACCCTTAGTTCGTAATACTGTGTATTGCCCCCTTTAGCATCAATGACATCATGCAGTCTTTTGTAATAGTTGTCTGTGAGGCCCCGAAATCTTGCAGGTGGTATAGCTGCCCATTTATCTTGGCAAAATGCCTCCAGGTCTTTGGTCGTCTTGCATGAACCGCACGTTTGAGATATCCACAGAGTGGCTCGATGATATTAAGGTCAGGAGACTGTGATGGCCACTCCAGAACCTCACCTTTTTCTGCTGTAACCACTGGAGGGTCAACTTGGCCTTGTGCTTAGGTTCATTGTCGTGCTGGAAAGTTCAAAAGCGTCCCATGCGCAGCTTTCATGCAGAAGAATGCAAATTGTCTGCCTGTATTTCCTGATAACATGCTGCATTCTTCTTTCCATACATTTTCAGAGGATTCCTTGTGCCTTTAGAGCTCACACACCCCAAAACATCAGTGAGCCACCACCATGCTACACAGTGGGGATGGTATTCTGTTCACTATAGGCCTTGTTGACCCCTGTCCAAAGATAGCGCTTATGGTTGTGATCACAAAGCTCTATTTTGGTCTTGTCACTCCAAATTACAGTGTGCAAGAAGCTGTGAGGTGTTGTCGGGCATATTGTAACCATGCTTTTTTGTGGCATTGTCGCAGTAAAGACGTCTTTATGGCAACTCGACCATGCAGCTCATTTTTGTTCAAGTATCGTCATATTGTATTCCTTGAAACAACCAAACCATATTTTTACAGAGCAGCTGTATTTTGCCTGAGGTTTTTTCTTTGTATTCCGAACAATTCTTCTGGCATTTCTGGCTGAAATCTTTCTTGGTCTACCTGACCTTGGCTTGGTATCAAGAGATCCCCGAATCTTCCACATCTTAATAAGTGATTGAACAGTACTGACTGGCATTTGCAAGGCTTTGGATGTCTTTTTATATCCTTTTCCATCTTTATTAAATTCCATGACCTTGTTATGCAGGTCTTTTGACAGTTATTTTCTGCTCTCCATGGCTCAGTATCTAGCCTGCTCAGTGCATCCACGTGAGAGCTAACAAACAAAAATGTATACACAGTCACCAGTTGCAATTAAAAAAGCGACAGGTTTGGAAAATTCACATTAAATTGCCATTTTCACCTGTGTGTCACCTTGTGTATCTGTAACAAGGCCAAACATTCAAGGGTATGTAAACTTTTGATCAGGGCCACTTGGGTGATATCTGTTATCATTATGATTTAAAAAGGAGCCAAACAACTATGTGATAATAAATGGCTTCATATGATCACTATCCTTAAATAAAATACTTTTTTTGCATGATCAGTCACATTTTCAAAATCAATGGCAAAATGTTTGCTAGGGTCTGCAAACATATGAGCACAACTGTATCAAGGACCAGTTTCATGTTCCAGAGGCTTTTTTCGCCGTTTCATCAGTTGGAAAGGTAAGAGGGAGAGAGTGTCTCACACATGCAGCCACACATGCAAATCACGGAACAGACACAGGTTGAGATTTTAGTAACAGGACAAAAATGATTCACATTACCGTTTGACCAAATCATGAAATCTGTTAAATAGCTAATTTGATGTGACCAGTGACTAAAACAGACTAGTAATAAGGTTGTAAAATTTGACCATTTGGTCACACCCAGCAGCCCTGATTAAGCATTAGTGACATTTTGATGTATTTTATAAATATACACCCAAATATACACCCAGTGTTCCAGATGAGCCAATTGGCACACAGTGTTTTGGACGTAGACTGCAGAGTTTAAAAAAACTGTGAGTTTTTAGTGGTATTTACCGTTGAAGACCATAAGAACTACAGAGTTAATGGTTCGCTTGTTCCCAGGGAATGGTCTAATGGCTAGACCCTTTTTAAAGTATTTAGTAAAGACTCATCTCTTCAGTAGTGGCCTGTGATTGAGCATAGTCTGGCTCAGGGGCATGAAGGTGAACAGCAAGACATTGGACTGTCTCTGCCGGGCAGGGTTCTAACTCTCCTCTGGGATACCCTCCCTCCAACTCTGTTACAGGGGCTTATTCAGTGTTCCCCCAAGCAGTCTCTATGAGAGTTCAAAACGTCATGTCAGGCGTTTTTGTATTGCAACCTGATTATGTTAGAGGGTTAAGATTGCAGTTAACTTTTTGCATATAGCAGTAACTACGCAAACAGTAATGGTTGTAGAGTTAATTGCCTATCCTGAAAAATACAGTAGGTTGTCGGTAGATTAGCGATAAGGCAGTGACGTATTATTGACATGAAGTATATGAAAAATTTAATTTATAAATTAAATATAGATAATTGGCCAGAATTATGAAATTCAATGCTCTTTAGTTAATACTCTGAAAGGTGTTGTAATGTTGCAAAACATAATCTAAAATGAATTCAAGTTTTTTCAGCATTGGTAATCTAAAACAGGTCCCGAAGAATTGTGTGCTATGTCATCAAAACTGCTTGCTTTCAAACTTAAACTTATTCACTGCAAAGTATTGTATCATTGTGATTCTACATAGATTATGGACAAATAAACAACATATTACACATCCAGTCCAGTTTAAAAAAGGGAATTTGCAAATTTCCCAGACTGCATTCTTTAGATTAGATTAGATTAAACTTTATTGTCATTGAACAGTACAAGTACAGTACAACGAAATGCAGTTAGTATCTAACCAGAAGTGGAAATAGGTAGTGGTAAGTGATGGATCACTAATGCCACGTTTCTTTTGGTGCCAGACACTGGTGTTTTCCCCTAAAGTCCCAATTTTTTTCTGTTCCCAATGACACGGTCCAGGGCCAGTTGGCCACAAGGCCATGGCCGAATGGCCGGCTCTCACTTGGTGCCAAGCCCCGAACTAGGGCGGGATTTGCGGATTGACGTTTGACGTGGTGTGAAAACGCGGCATGCTGTTCTATTCGAATGGCAATGTTTATCGTTTGCTTCAGGCTTCTCGTAATGGTTTTCATCCGATCTAACAAACAGATCCCTGATTAAATAAAGCAATAGAACAGGGCAGGAAAGACTCAAAACGGAAAGAGTTGCAACGACCAAAGGTGGTACGATACCACTGACTCAATAAAAAAACGGAACACTGAGTCCGAGATGTTGCATTCAGACCCTATTACAACATAAAATTACCTCAGAATTCTCCCAAATCCTTCTATTAAAGGTAGATCGTTTTGACAAAACACTTATCAAAATAAATAATGAATACACTGCCCTACAGTTTAGCTGGAGAAGGAGCCGGTCGCAGGAGTTTGAGGAAGAAATTAGTTTTATTACTTTAGTTCAAATGCTGTATTGTAAAGAAACTGAGCACAGCGTTACTGTTTATTTTATTTTAACCATAAAACTAAATTGCGTTAATAGTTTACTTCTCCCTCCCCACCTGAGCCACTCCGTAAGTCCTTGGTACCAAATGTATAGTCTAGAGCCAACATTAGCATAAATAACTGGCGTGACCCTGGTGCCGGGGTAAAGCATCAGTGGAAACCCATCAAGAGTTCACAGAGTTCTCTGGTTCACAGAGTTCAGCAGGGTTACAGTGGATGGGAAGAAACTGTTCCTGAGCCTGCTGGTGTGGGACCAAAGAGACCTGTACCGACTGCCTGATGGTAGGGTGGCATGGGTGTGAAGTGTCCCTGATGATCCTGTGCACCCTGCGCCCCATATGCCCTTTAAAGTTGTATTCTCATTTTGCTTAGCATTAGGTAGATACTTGAACTAGCTTCACTTTGTTGGATGGAGTTACGAACTATTATGTAACATTCATGATGATAAATAACAAGCAAACCTTGTTTTTCAACGTTGTTTTGTCATTTAGCATTTAGCTAAAGCTCTTATAAATAGCAATGTACAAACATTATTCAATGCCTATGTTTAGTATTTTACATGACACAATTATTTTATGGAAGGAGGCTGTTGGAAGCTGGGGATGATTAGGTTGCCATGAACATATAAGGACCTGTTTGGAAATGTAGGTCATCAGTGTTGACACCCATATTTTTATTCGTTCCATGTGGTCTTTAATGACCCAAGTAAGAACACAAAGTTTGAAATCCCATCTGAAAGGTGGCACTCTGCTTAAAGCAATGTCCACTTTATTGCATGGGATTTGATCTTTACGGATGAGTACGCTCTACTGGACCTCCAACAACACTTCCAGCAGCATTTGGGGTTGGCTGTCCGGATCTGTGGTCACTAAAATATCACATGATACCTAGCGTAAGAGCAGTGGTGTAAAAGAGCTACTCCACTCACATGATCCATCTGAAATCTCCTTCCAGCTGAAAAGTTACATCTTGCAAAGTTAAGAAGTTGCAACCAATTATATCCCTCTGAATTAGATACAGTGAGCCATCCCCCTCCAACTGACCTGCTGCATACCTGAATGTCGCTGTGGTTGGCACTGATTGGGTGCAATACAATATTTTGACAGTGACACAAGTACATCCTGGTCATAGTAGACTGTTAAAAAGTACCGGGAAGCCATCTCCCTTAGAAACATGTCATCAAAGGCAATCACAAAGCTGCTTATCTCAAAGAGTAGGTCTGCCCAGCACCATCCTAACCAACCTTGGCACATCTTTCATGTATTGGCTGAAGTGAGACCTCTGCAGGTTATATGAGGTCAATCAAATACTCACCAGCGTTTATCATCCTACGACGAACAGGCTTTGTGAAAGGTCAACAAAACAATAAAAAGTAACCTATGGAGGGTGGTCTCAAGAGATGGGATGGACTGGGACATGGGTTGCTAACCCATTTGATGCTTGACGTACATGAGGTCCCAAAAGCTTCAATAGGCTTTTTTCCGTTTTCCGTTAACCTTTCACCCTAACGAGAGAGTAAGCAGCGGTATGGCCCATATTAAAAGAAAATATGAAGAAGGCGCAGGAACACCCCTACAGGTTGTCAAAGACAACCAGAGAATTTCAAATAGGCGAAAAGATGCTCCTCGTTGTGCCCACCATGGAACATCAGCTGTTGGATTAGTGAAAGGGAACTCACAAAGTGGTAAAGAGACTCTCAGCTGTCAATTATCGCATCCCCTGAAGAAATGTCAGGGAGGTGAGTGCCTTGATGTTGGCTGTGCAGAAAGAAAAGTCAGTAAAATCAAACTCCATAATAAATCCTGGGTTTGCATTTCCATCTAGTCAGCGACGGGAGTAGCAAACCAGCTATAATCGGCTATAACCCATAACAAATTCAATTTAAACTGTTAAGAAACTAATTTGAAGCAAAAACATGTTTTTATAAAATCCGATAATATAGCAATTTAGACATTTTCTATAGTTTTACCTAAAGCTGTTTCTTTAATGTATGCTTTCAAATAAATCATCAGAATGTTGTAATACAATTTGTTTTATCTTCTGAAAAAGTGGGGTTCTGGGGTGCTCATCCTCAGCATCCTCCCTAGGCCCACTTCCATTTATTAATACTTCCATTGTTTGACCACCTCCATAATTGCAAATAGCCCAATTGGCCATTTACCCAGTGATCTATTGTCATGTCCTCCCTCCCCAGAGGTGCTCTGTTTTGGTTACTCCAGGTTGTCGGGGCAACGCATTAAGGGGCGTGGCGTCACTCTTTTGAATAGAGCCGGTACCAGCTGTTCCCTATACCCAATCACACACCTGTTCCCGCTTGGCTCATCACCGGCTGTATATCTGAGGAGCCCTGACGACCCGTCCCTGCCGGATCGTTGATCCACATTCGTATGTGTCACGGCTCACGACTAAATCCCTGAGATAGCGTTGCTTTTCGAACCCATTAATCTTGTCTCCCTGTGCTTATAGGAATCTTCCTGACAACCTTCACCAGCCCGTGTACCGACCTCCTGCCTGTCCAAGACTGCTCTTTCTACTCCCTGTCTGTACCTCTGCCGCCAGCCTGTGTGCCTACCTCCTGCCTGTCCAAGACTGCTTTGCCTACTCCCTGTCTGTACCTCTGCCGCCAGCCCGTGTGCCTACCTCCTGCCTGTCCAAGACTACTCTGCCTACTCCCTGTCTGTACCTCTGCCGCCCGCCCGTGTACCGAACCTCTGCTTGCCAACGACAACCCTCTCATATTAAATTGATTTTCGCACCGCACTCATCCGGTCTGCGTTTGGGTTCCTTTCAGATCTGACATCTATAAACCAATGACATGCAGCAAGAGGTCCAGTAACAAAGACGGTTTGCCATTCATTCATTTTTGCCGGACAGCGTTACCAGAGCCGGCCTAGAAGAGCGAATGTCACTGACTGACTGACTGACTCACTGACTCATAGACTGACTATCCTTTTTAAATAGCGTAGTGGTTAGAGACGCAGGCTCCGGAACAACAAGACCCACGTTCGCCTTCCGTGACAGTCAAAACGCATTATGCCTGACATTCAGGACAGGCAAAAACGTTGCTGGCTACATAGCTATATAATAGGAAGCCTAAAATAAAACAGTTCTGGTAGATATTAGGATTTGTTCTGGATAGACAAACACTTCGCTGGCTACACGATTCTCTCGTCTTTTCACTTGACAAAAAAGTCAGCTATCGTTAGTGATGGCCATTTGGATTCATTACTGTTCTTCTAGAAGCAGGATATAATGTTAGCAGTGCTAACTCAGATTTTCTTTTTCTAAATAAAAGCCATCATTGAAATATATAAGTTAATATAGTTAAGAATCTAGTCTTTACATTTTATGTTTAATTAATGTCCGTCCGTTGTCTGTTTCTTTTTCACAGACTAGATTGCCAGCATAATATCCTACTGCTAAAATAACACTAATGAAGCCTCGAATGGCCATTACTAGTTATGGTCAGCTATATTGATAGATACTGTATCTATGTCATTCACAAATGGCTAATTAGCAGTTCAAACAGCCAGTGGCAAAAGAGGATTTGTTCAGGATAGACAAAATCCTCGCTGGCTACACGATACTCTCGTCTTTTCACTTGACAAAAAGGTCAGCTATCGTTAGTGAAGAAAAAGTCTGTTATCGTCACCTATATTGATACAGTAGTTATTGTATCAATGTAATTCACGAATGGCTAATAATCTAGCGACATATTACTTATTAGTAAGCTTTTAAAACGGCCAGTGGCAAAAGTCATACTGTTCATAGAGACTATTTGTGGTGAAGGTAAACTTAATAAGAAATGTTACTCAGTTTAACACAATAATTAATGGTGTCTAACAAAATATTAAAACTTTAGGCTATACTGACACCCGGCAAATGTACAGCTCTGTGGCGTAGCGGGTTAATGACACTGCCTTTCACGTAGGTGACCCAGGTTTGATTCTTGAGAGGGCAGCCACGTTCTATTTAAGACCAGCTGAACTAGGATTGCCTGGTATCTTGTTTTAAGGTAATTGTTACATTCTGGTTTCACCATTTAGATCTGAAAACACTTTTTAAGGATAGTCTCCCAATTTCTGGCCACCAAAAGTACTAATACATATTAATACAGTGGATATAAAAAGTCTACACACTCCTGTGAAAATGCCAGATTTTTGTGATGTAAAAGAATGAGACAAAGATAAATCATGTCAGAAATATTTCCACTTTTAATGTGACATATAATGTGAACAATTCAATTGAAAAACAAACTGAAATCTTCGAGGGGGGAAAATGAAAAATAAAAACCTGGTTGCATAAGTGTGCATACCCTCTTATAACTGGGGATGCGGCTGTGTTCAGGATTAACCAATCACATTCAAACTCATGTTAAATAGAAGTCATTACACACCTGCCATCATTTAAAGTGATTCTGATTAATCAAAAATAAAGTTCAGCTGTTCTCCTGACATTTTCTTAGTTGCATCTCAGAGCAAAAGCCATGATCCGCAGAGAGCTTCCAAAGCATCAGAGGGATCTCATTATTGAAAGATATCAGTCAGAAAGAGAAGGGTACAAAATAATTTCCAAAGCATTAGATATACCATGGAACACAGTGATGACAGTCATCATCAAGTGTAGAAAATGTGGCACAACAGAGACATTACCAAGAACTGGACGTCTCTCCAAAATGTATGAAAAGATGAGAAGAAAACTGGTCAGGGAGGCTTCCAAGAGGCCTACAGCAACATTAAAGGAACTGCAGGAATTTCTGGCAAGTACTGGCTGTGTGCTACATGTGACAACAATCTCCTGTATTCTTCATATGAATGGGCTATGGGGTAGGGTGGCAAGACGGAAGCCTTTTCTTACAAAGAAAAACATCCAAGCCCAGCTGAAGTTTGCAAAAACAAACTTCAAGTCCCCCAAAAGCATGTGGGAAAATGTGTAATGGTCTAATAAAACCAAGGTTTAACTTTTTGGCAATAATTCCAAAAGGTATGTTTGGCGCAAAAACAACACTTCACTTCACCCAAAGTGAAGCATGGTGGTGGCAGCATCATGCTTTGGGGCTGTTTTTCTTCAGCTGGAACCGAGGCCTTAGTCAGGGTGGAGGGAATTATGAACAGTTCCAAATACCAGGCAATTTTGGCACAAAACCTTCAGGTGTCCGTTAGAAAGCTGAAGATGAAAAGGAAGTTCAACTTTCAGCATGACAACGACCCAAAGAACACATCCAAATTCATAAAAGCATGTATTCACCAGAAGAAGATTCATGTTTTGGAATGGCCCAGCCAGAGCCCAGACCTGAATCCAATTGAACATCTGTGGGGTGATCAGAAGAGGGCTGTGCACAGGAGATGTCCTCGCAATCTGACAGATTTGGAGCTCTTTTGCAAAGAAGATTGGGCTAATATTGCCACGTCAAGATGTGCCATGCTAATAGACTCCTACCCAAAAAGACTGAGTGCTGTAATAAAATCAAAATGTGCTTCAACAAAGTATTAGTGTAAGGGTGTGCACACTTATGCAACCAGGTTATTGTAAGTTTTTTTGTTTGTTTTTTCAAGAATTTCTGTTTGTTTTTCAATTGAATTGTTCACATTATAGGTCACATTAAAGGTGGAAAAGGTTCTGACATGATTTATCTTTTTCTCATTCTTTTACATTACAAGAACCTGGCATTTTAACAGGGCTGTGTAGACTTTTTATATCCACTGTATATGAGATAAGACTAGTATTTGCTCTGCCAGCCCTGTACTCCATCAGTTAATCTTATGAAGGGCATTGTGTATTTAAACCCTTCATAGATGTTGTGGATTTTGACCCTATTTTCTATCACAAGCAGCCCCGATATACCAAATAACATTCTGTTTATGTGTACCTTTATTGAGCGAATTAACGTGATTCTGGTCATGGTTCAGTTTTCCAGCATTACCAGGATGTCCTACTGTCCTGAATGTTCTCAACTGAGGTAATAGGAAAGTGTAAAGAAAAAGAAAGGTTGTTGCAATGAGACATACTATTATTTATGGGAAGGAAGATGGAGGATAAATGCTTCAGACAATACCAGTGGGAAACAATCAATTAGTCAGGGAGTGACAAATGCGGAGCAAACATGGTCAACCTTTCACAAGAACCTGACAACCCCGTGGCAGCCAGCCCAGTCAACTCTTCTAACATCCGACAAATCTACCAGTGGCTTCTACTGATGTGACCGTGGCCATGTGACTTTTTGAGATGCCGGCATATAACAATCAAACAGCACACTGTAAGGTAGGAAATGGGAAATATCTTTTTGCATAGATTCAGGTACCAAAAACAAGAATTAATCTCAAAAAACAGTTTCTGTATCAGTTTCATGGGAAACAGAAAGTTAAAACTTCCATGCACAAAGGATAGTTTGCCTATTTTGGACACCTAGTTATTAGACCCAGTCTGAGATCATTATATCCAGCATTGTGAGGACAGAGTCTTCTGAACTAGCATTATCCACAATGTGTTAGGCTCTTTCACAGGCTTCCATTTTTTGTTTGACAGGGCATGGACCAAAGTTCAAATTTTTCCATAACAAGCTAGCGATATCAGTGCATGGAAAAATCTGCAGAGAGCAGCATTCATAAAAGCGAGATCAGATTTCAGAGGGGAGATAGCAGCATTTTGAGGAGCACAGATGAAGAAAAAGCGTAAACTTTGAGTGAAGGACCATATTCTTATAGGAGCATTATGAACCAAATTAAATGCAACTAATAGTGTTCTACTGTAGTTCATTACAGTTGCCATGACCTGGTAAAAGCTGGCAGTATGGAAAAAAATCCATGTTGTGATAAGCGTCAGAATTGATGTGATTCTGAAACTGTCAGTTTCAGGAAGCAGAGAGTGAGAGTTGATGGATAGAGAGAACAGCTCACTGCCTGTCCTAATGACCTGTACCATCAAGCTAATTTAATGTCTGCTGGTGGGAAACATAGCCGGCCAATTACGCAGCCCCTATCTAATCTCAGAGGTCAGGGGTCACCACAACCCCTCCATCTGTCTTCATTCTGTCACCCATTTGCTGGAGGTTGACTGTGCCAAAAGAGCTTCAATAGGAGAGACATTGACATCAGGACAGGACACAAGTGCCTTGCATCTCAGATACTGAGGCATAAATCAGTAGTTCCTGTATCACTACAACACACGTACCTGGCACATGCACGCACACACTCTTCAGACCCTATCTTGAGACAAATACTGCCTATTCTAACGTAAAAATTAAGTATGAACACAGCTCTTTGAATTTCTGTGAAAAAGTTAAAAGCACAATAAATCTGTACACCCCGACATGCTCTCTCTCTCTCACACACACACACACACACACACATCACACACACATCACACACACACTAGGATATGCTGGGAATCCTTTCAACAGGACTGTGATGGAATTCCAGACGCCAGTTTGGCATGTAATGTGATCTTATAAAAGGACAGACAGGCTGACAAACAGGCAGGCAACAAGACAGACATTAAGGCTAACAGACAGACAAGCAAGCAAGCAGGAAAGCAAACAAACACACTGGCAGACAACATGAGAGGCAGTCAGACAGTCAGCCAAACAGAAGGAAAACAGACATAAAGACAGACTGTCAAGCAAGCAAAGGATCAGGCAGATAGACAGGCGGACAGACAGACATGTCGGCTCCCTGATGAGATGGCTCTTTTACCATACGAGGACTATACACCTAAAAAGATTCTCAACCTTCTGTATTATACTCCCTATGGACATAAAACTGGTATTATTCTAGGCAGCTCTGTGTGTTCTAGGCTTAAGGACAACTGTGTATTTGACTGAAGAACATCCAATGTGTAGCAGCGCTGCTGGTTCAATATCATCTTTTAGTATAGCGATTCCAGAATGACTCTCTAATGTCATGGCCTTGGTTCAACAGCAGAAGCTTGCCAATAGAATTAAAGCTGGGCAAAACAACTCAAGACAAAGCTGAATCGAGTAGATCAGATTGCCGCCAATATTGATATCCAAGCAACTCAACAGAAATAGTCATGTAAAAAGGATTCCCTTTCTCAAAGCCAGGTGTGTGGTTCCATTGGGCCATGACTCAGAAACCAAAGACAGTCTCATAAGGCCTTATGCAAGTGATCTAATCAAACAGTCAACTTCAGTGACACAGGTTTGCATTGTGTTCTCACTGGTTTGACCAAATTAGAGGTATAGAATTTCAGAACAGGTGAGTTCCTCAGACACAATACCAGCGAACTCAATGTTTGGGTGTATATGTGAGGGTGGATTGGCCTGGGGAGACTGGTACACAGCTGAGCAAACAGCGGAGAGTGTCGGATATCCTCTGGATTAACTCAGAGACATACGCACAAATACCTAAATAAACAGGAGACCCTTGAAAAGGCGGGAGCCCAGAAACAGATAAACTCCTATAGAAGAAGTCTTGTCATTAACACAATCCTCATATTGTCGTCTAACCTGGAACACGAAAGCATAGGCTGCAGTGGCCAAAATGACTGATGTACAGCATGTTAATGCTAACATGCTGTGGTAGCCTATAGGCCGAACTGATAATGCATATGTGCATCCCTTGCATCTTATTGTTAGCTACAGCGGTGGGAGTGTGTGCTGCTTGCTAAGCAAGACCTAGCTTTGGCTCCAGCTGTGGTGCTTTGAGGCAGAAATTAGCAGAGGTGCGACCGCTCAGCCAGGTGCCGCACCCCCCCACCCCCACCACACACACACACACCTTCCCATCGGACCACTTCCTTCCCAGTTAATTAGGAGAGCCGGCGGGGGGGCCACAGTCAAGGGCGGGGGTTAGGGAATGGGGAGGTTCCTGTGAAACAGCTGTAAAACCATCCATTACTGCTGATCCTGTCAGAGGGCTGGGGGGGGGTTGTGAGGATGGAGTAGGGGATGTAAAGGGGGGGTATAATAATGATGGGTGGACAGAGTGTGGATGAGGATCGCGAGGCAGTACTGAAGGGAGATAAATCACACTGAGGCTTGTGATAAGACAGCGGGAACTTGACTCACCTTCGCACTGCTTGCCGTCTCCTTTGTAACCCGGCTTGCAGATGCACTTGAAGGATTTGGGGGTGTTCTGGCAGAGGGCGTCGATGTGACAGTCATCCGTGGCTTCAGAGCACTCATCTGCATCTGGTGAAATAACAGGAGAGACATATGTAAACCATAGGTCACTGAGGGCTTGTCAATATGACTAAGGGTAAAAAAATCTATGAGTGAGAGGTGATGGTAAATTAATTTCAATGTCATATTGAAGGCTCTATCTGAGGTAGCCCAGTCCTCTTTCAATATATAACCGGCGGCCTGCTATCCTACATGCAACTGCTGGCTTGCCTCTAAAAGGGCCAGTAGGAAGCACTCTTTGCTCTTGTCTTTTCTCTGGCAGGGCCAATAGGAAGCACACTTTTCTCAGGGTAGTAACTCAGGGACACTGCTATTTTTTAGATGTGATGCTAAAGGGGTGTACTGACTACATGGTCCTCTCACTTGGTAACAATGTGGCACATGTAATGCCAGGGTTGCGATTTAGAAATGTCAGGATAAGAATGTCAGCTAAATTACTTAAAAGGTCACTTAAGATCACAGTGTACTTTTTGTAAGATATATATTAGATATATGTTCAGGCTGCTGGACACGTTTAAAGATGTCAAATGTTTTCAAACCTGTTGTATAGGCCCAGGTAGAGCTATATTGGATTGATGTGGAGATTGTTTTGCCTAATCATTGATACCAGTCCAATAAGCTATATCTGACAACACTCAAAAAAGCACAAAACCAATAATAATTGACATTAATCAAATACCATTATCAGAAAGGTAATACCAAAGGAACAAGAGCAATCGTTTCCTAGAATTGATCAAGCCATTGATAGAGAGGCCAGTCACATCTGGGGCTGTATCCAGAGGCCAAGGTCCAGTTAATTACAGAGGAGAGACAGAGGATATAGAGAGAAACAGATGAGTTTCATCTATCCAAATTAAATTATTTTCTCTTTCTCAGGAAATGTATCTTGAGTGAAGGAGCAACCCTGCCTCCTGTCTTCTTTCCCTCCATCATGCACAGATAACCCATGTTTTTATTTCTCTAAGCTGCCTGCTCTGTGCTCCACGGAGGGGTTAAGCCCTGCTGCTTGGCCCCCTGCCCAGCTCAACAAAATACAATAAATAAACAATAAAAGGTCATTAGAATAAATATTTGTTTTTATCATGAAGATGACCACTTTTTCCTCCCATGTGAGTCCCAGGAAGAAAGAAAAATAGAGTGATACTGGAGCCTGGATATTAGCCTGTAGAACCTGGGCAGGATAGTTGAACTGCTAGTTCTCATTATATTTTTGCAAAGCAAATAGATGTAATGCACGAATTTGTTATGGGACTATTAAATAATTTACAAACTCAATTAAGTCTCCTATGCCTCTGTTTATATTCTGGTTTTTCCGTTACTAATTAAGAATGGTTTTACAAAGCCCTGTTCCTGCCTTCAGAGGCTGTGTTAATATTGACTTCTCATCCATCCATAGTTGAAGAGACAATGAGTGCTGTTATCAACTGAAAGGTAGTCGATAAGCTTGGGATTGACACCTCCAGGGACCGTGACGGCCAAGCTTCAGTCCCCTTTACTAACCCACTAATACTAATCCATACGGGACACCTACGGGCAGGCAACTGATCAGGAAAGATGCTCTGAAATAGGTCTTGGGGAGTCATTTAAACAGGTGAAAAGATACCTAGTCACAATTGTGTATACACACATGAACCATCGATTTAGGACCTACCTCACAGATTCGTCTGGTGTTGTGACGGATCCTCCAAAACCTTTTTCCTGTTCCATCATTTAGATATTAGTCGACGAACCTATTTTCCAGTAAGCCACACTCTTCCCATTTTTTACAAGTCAAGGATGGAATTTCAGTACAAACACTTCACTTTAAAATATTGTTATAGCAATATTAAGAATAAATCTTGTTTAACTAGGCTTTTATACTAGTAAAAAATTGTTTGAAGAGAGTTATCCGAAATGTGACCGATTTTGCCGCCAGTAGATTATTCCGCGTGCATTACTAGCGAGTATATTAAAGCACATTATAGTCTATAACAAACACTGATGTGCATACACGATGATAATATACATCAAATTCCTTGTTGTTGTGCAATGCCTGTCTATTTCTCATTTTTTAGGCTACTGCTAACATTTTTCCAGCTCCAATGATCCATCAACCCAGGGTTTCTCAAAGGAATTCTTGTTATCTCAAAAGTTTATTTAGTCAATCGAATAAAATTAAATGCAGTCGTTAGCCTTGGCATTAATTGAATCTATTACGTTTCGCATAATCCACACTGTAATATCACTGATTTAAACAGTTCAATAAAAAATACAGGAAACATTGGTAGAATTATCTTAGATAAAATTATATAAAAGGGTAAAGAAAAAAAAAAGACAGGGGAAAGGAGTGCTCCTTACCTGCGAGTCCAACATTCCCCATCACCTCACAAGTGGTTATGAGGAAGAAAAATAAACAAAAGTCCCAGGAAAAACAAGCACTTCCCATGGTAAGCAACGTTGATTGAATGCAGTTTTTTGGTTGCGTGTTTCTTTGATAAGAGAACCGTTTTGGTACTGGCAGTAGAAGAGCACAGCGAGACCAAGTGAGCCGTTTTCAGCTTGCTGATTGGCTTGCACGCATTTAAGGAGGGGATTGAAGTGTACAGAAGGAAGAGAGATAGAGGAAGAGAGAGGGGATATTGGTTGCATTGGATGTATTGATTACACACCGCGTACGACCGACATCAACTTTGAAAATCATGGGTATAATTCAATAAAGGTTTTCAGAATATTTCACAAGCGGAGCGGCATATTGTCAGCAATAGTTATTATTGTCCAAATTGGAACACAACGTAGGCCTACAAAATACGTTTTTTACTTTGCAATGGTTGTAAATAAGAATTTGACTAAAATTACTTAAGTTCTGATACTTGTGTTTATGATTTTCATATTGATAAATAATTAATTGTCCACAGGCACTGCAATGCAAACATAACGGGCCGTTTCTGGGCACTTTGTGTTGGGTATTGTAATTATTTTCTACACAATGTAGTTACTTTCAAATAAACTAAGTAATAACAAACGTTCTGAAGGAACCAACTTTATCTTTAAATATGCACTCAAGTCACTGATGGACGCTGTTTGACTTTTTGCCACAGTGCGAGATTTTACGCTTGACAGAAGTTTGAGTTAATGTATGCTGCCCTCTGCTGGTCTTAACACAATTTGCCACAGTGCGCTAGTTCTGTCCCGCCCCCGTCAGTGATTGATGGGAAAATGTAGACCAATCACTGTGCGCTGAACAGTCTTCGCAAGTGTCATGGCGTCTCCCTTGAAGGGGGCTTGGTCCTGAGGTCTAGCCATTGTCTTTAGTGTTTTTCTTCTTTAAATAGATCTGGTTCAATATTTTATTGTCAAAAGGAATATTTTTCAAGACAAAGTCGTCAACATGGGGACTGTCCACGCCAGGGTAAATCTTAAATTCTTACAACCACGAGACGGGGAATTGCATTCTGCATGACCTCCCCATTCTGTGACTATTGTATGGCGGTGTAGCATTGCATTTTGTACGCGGTGTGCTATTGAAGAATGTATAGCCTAGGCCGAGCAATACAGAAATGACTTCAATTGAAAATATTCATATAAAATATACGTAGTTGTTGCATTACGTTTTTTGTTAGCAATGTTGATGAATATAATGTACCTACATTTATTCAACATGTCTTTAGTACTGGTCTGTCAAAGTGCAAATTCGCAATGTGCCATAAGACGTACTCAGTAATAATCTCCACATTGTCATCAGAGTATGGACCCTCTTCCAATGCATGGGCGTGACATGGCTGTTCACCCAGATGACATGATTGAGGTGCAGGAGGCAGAACAAGAGACTAAACAAGAGATTCTGGAAAACAAAGATGTAAGTATTTATTATTCCAGCTAGTCAAATGACAAGCCTGCTGTCACATTGTCCAAAGTAGGAGTTATTCATTACCTGGTTGGAGTGAATGCTGATAAACTGACTGTCTATCCATTCATTGATTCTAATCTAATCATTCAGGTTGTTGTCCAACATGTCAACATTGAGGGCCTGGGCAGAACAAAAGAGGATCTCCTCGGCTATGAAATCTCAGAGGTCTTCGAGGCTAAAAACCTAATTGATGTCAGTACGAGCACTGTACTCTCAAAATGATCAAAATATGCACAGTGTGGACAGTCCCTCCGAAATATCCCCTTGACTAAGGTGCAACATCCGTGTTAAATTAGTTTGTTGTGTGTTTAACAGGTCATGAAGAAGTCTCATATTGCCAGGCAGAAACTGCTGCGTCTGGGCATTTTCAAAGAGGTGGAGGTCGTCATTGACACATCAGATGGTACAGTGCACCTGTTACTAGCTGTCTGTATGTGACACGCATGCGTGTTTGTCCAATACAAAATCATTATCCTTCTCAAATGTGATATTAACAATATGAAAGCTGGTAAAGTAGGGTCACTGGAGAGAAGCTGTTTCCAAGTCGGTACCTAAAGGCAAGGTCTGGTCTACGTCTTTCAGGTGCTGATGCATTGCCCAACGGTCTGGATGTGACTTTCGAGGTGACTGAGATGAAGAGGCTGACTGGTAGCTACAACACCATGGTTGGGAACAATGAGGGTAGCATGGTGAGAGAACATCTACAATACAGCTCTGGGGGAAAAAATTAGACCACTGCACCTTTTTCTTTCCTTTCCAGAAAGGTGAAAAGGAAAGTTTTGAGTGAGGAACAGAAGGGTTCAAGTAAAGACACCAATGCAAATTGAACCCTTCTGTTCCTCACTCAAAACTTTCCTTTTCAAATTTTTTGGAAAGGAAAGGAAAAGGTGCAGTGGTCTCTTTTTTATTTTTTACAGAGCTGTATTACACAAACACACACACATACACATACATACAAGAGTGCTATGAAAGACACAGAAGAGTTGTCACAATAAGCTAATGTTTCAGGTGGTGATTTACAGGTTTGTCGGCAGACAGGTTAAGCAGATTCTCTGTCTCGTAGACACTTGCGAGTAGATATGTACCACATTAATGTGTGTTTACAGCTCAGGTGTGTGGCCCTCACCTAAGTGTATTGTTTGTCTCTTATCTTCCAGGTGTTGGGTGTGAAGCTGCCTAATGTTTTTGGCCGTGCTGAGAAGCTCACCTTCCAATTCTCCTACGGTACCAAGGAGACTTCCTACGGATTGTCCTTCTTCAAACCCCAACCGGGCAACTTTGAACGCAAGTATGAACATTCGTAAAATGGAACTTGACTGTTCTGGATGCCAGTGTAAATTTTTGATTTGCCTTAGTGGCGATATGTACAGTGCGTTTCCGTTCCATTTAACTCGTACCCTTTAAAGATCCAGATGAAACATTGAGAATGTATGGTCACGTATGGTCACTGGTCAAGCTGAATGTTGACCTATGTGGATCATGGCTTCTGACATGTTATGTGTTGTTGTAGCCTCACTCTAAATCTGTACAAAGTTACTGGACAGTTTCCATGGAGCTCACTAAAGGAGACGGACAGAGGAGTCTCCACCGAGCTCAACGTAAGTTGGTTGTGGGTCTTTGGGGTCACATATCACGTAAAATTTTATTTTATAAAGCCCTTTTTACACCGGCAGTGGTTAAAAAGTCTTACACAGACAGCCAGTCAAAAACCCCAAAGAGCAAATAAGATGATGTGTTGTTTATGTCTTCCTAGAACATCTGTATTTCAAATGTTCTGCCATACCTCTATTCTCTCTGTACATCTTCTCTGTCTTTTCCAGTTTCCTCTTTGGAGGACCAACCACACTCTGAAGTGGGAGGGTGTGTGGCGAGAACTGGGCTGTCTGGCACGCAGTGCCTCCTTTGCCGTGCGCGAAGAGAGCGGACACACCCTCAAGTCCGCCCTCTCGGTACAAAGCCCTTAGTAGTCACTCCTGTCCCTTTATGAAATTATTTTAACCCATAAAAGGGAATTGATTATCATCTATCTGAAATCTCCTTCCATCTGCAAAGTGCTGCTTTGGAAACAAATCACTGGTTGAGAAGATAAAAATGTGTGTTCTAGCTTGTTAAAACAGACAGAGCAGTGCATCATTGGTGAAAGAATAGTTTTTACTGAAATAGTAGTAAGTCAGATCCAAACCCGCAGTGCATGTGGAGGCAATGGCTCAGACTGCTGGGCAACCATAGGCTACACCTTTGATCATCTTAATAGTTAGTATAGCAAGAATCTGATTCTGAATGCTGACTGTTTTGTCTTGTAGCACACGGTATCCATTGACACCAGGAACTCTGCCATCTTCCCCAAGAAAGGTGCCTTACTAAGGATCAACCAGGTATGTATTTCTGTGTTATAGGCGACTTCCTAAGCATAACAAAACCAGGTCATTATTACCTAGTTACTCTGTGTTGTATCCTGCCCTTTGTAGGAGCTAGCTGGTTACACAGGTGGAGATGCCAGCTTCTTGAAGGAGGACTTTGAGCTGCAAGTAAACAGACGGCTGGTCTGGGACTCTGTAAGGGAACTCTACTCAGTCCCTAACATATTGGAAATACCACTGAATACATAGGAGGAAATTCTGGGTATACGTCTGTTCAACTCATCATATAACATGCTGGTGGTCTCTTTCAGGTCCTGTCTGCCTCTCTATGGGGTGGGTGTCTCTTCCCCATTGGAGGCAGTCCATCCTCCATTGCTGACCGGTAGGACCACTCCCAACAAAATAATGACACTTGTGCAATTTCTGTGAATTGTTTAGTGGACAGTGGAAGGACTTTGGTCTGTGAATGGCGGTTGGTTTTGGAGTGACGTCCTTTTGTATTATCTAGGTTCTATTTGGGTGGTCCCACCAGTGTGCGTGGATTTGGAATGTACAGTATCGGCCCACAGAGTGAAGGTGAGGTCACAGGCTCTCTATTTTAATAGAAAAGTCCATTGATTGGACGTGGATTAGAAAGGCACCCATCAATATAAGATTTAAAAAAAACAAGCCGTAGAACGCTCCATTGAACTCAGAGATTTGTGTTGAGGCATAGATCTGGGGAAGACTGGGGAAAAAAAGCTAAATCAATGAAAGTTCTAAGGGGCACAGTAAGCTCCATCAACATCCAGACTAAGTAACCGGGCAAGATGGACATTAGTCAGGGAGGTGACCAAGAACCTAATAGCCACTCTAACCAAGAAATGGCCAAAAGGAGAACCATCTCTGCTGCAATCAGACCTTTATGGGTGTGTCTAGGTGGAAGCAGAACATACGAGATGATGCATGAAGGACTTTGAGAGCATAAGGAAAAACATTCACTGGTCTGAAGAGACCAAAATGTAATCATTAGCCACTGAATGCTAAATGCTAGATCTAGTGAAAACAAAGTTCCCACTCATCACCTGGCTTATAACATCCCTACAGTGAAGTTTGGTGGAGGGAGCATCATGCTATGGGATGCTTCTCAGTGGCAGGGAGTGGGAGACTGGTCAGGGCTGAGAGAAAGATGAACGGAGCAAAATACAGAGGTCCCTAATTCAGAGAGCACAGGACCTCAGACTGAAACTAGGATTTCTTTCTTCACAACGTTAATACATTAGTATTAATGGTGATGATGTTAAGTAAGGCTTTCATTGTGTTGCTCCAGGTGACTACCTGGGAGGAGAAGCATACTGGGCAGGCGGTCTCCACCTTTATACACCTCTACCCTTCCGTCCAGGCCGGGGTGGCTTTGGCGACCTTTTCAGGACACATTTCTTCCTCAACGCTGGGAACTTGTGCAACCTCAACTACGGTGGGTAGCGTAAACTCATTACTGGCATCTTGTTTATTTTCAATACATTTTCTGTCGTTGCCCACAGTCACTAAGGATGAGATCCATTATACTGAAAACACGGTAGGTAGCTCTTTTATGCTTGTTAACTCTTTGTTGTCTCCTTACCTCTGCTTTACTGTCTCCAGGAGAGGGTCCAAGAGCACACCTACAGAAGCTAGCAGAGTGTATTCGCTGGTCGTACGGGGCAGGCATTGTGTTGCGTCTGGGCAACATTGCCAGGCTGGAGCTCAACTACTGCATTCCCATGGGGGTTCAAAGTGGAGACAGGTAAAACACACACAGAAACACACACACTGCTGAACGGAAATGTCCCAAAATCACTCTTTGGCTCATCTTCACTTGTCTTTTTTTCCCTACTTAGGATATGCGACGGTGTCCAGTTTGGAGCAGGAATCCGTTTCCTGTGATGTTATCACTGTTCTGCCTCAAGTATAGTGGCAGAGAGCACAATGGGGAAAGGAGAAGAGCATTGTTTTCACTCGTTAGCCATTGTAGAAGTGTTGTAACACTAGATGTGGGAGCCAACCAGAATGCACTGTCCTGGCGGACAACCCCCCCCCCCCCCCGTTTCAATATTACCCAATTATATCACCTACAGTTTGTTGTGTTCCTTGTCCACCAATCAATTACGTTCCAAACAAAGACATTTTGGCATGTCTCCCCCTACCTTCCAGGACTGCTGCTCTGCCTAACTAGAAGGATTTGACTATTGTTTTTTTGGTTTTATTCCATTAGAAGAACTCTTGCCAACTGATTTGTTAATAGCATCATGTACATGCTAAGATGTTGATGAAATAGAAGGGATCAAATGATAAGGAAGATCATATAATAGCACTTACATATAATGACGGAACTCACTTTGCCCCTCAGAGATGTGATAACTACTCATGCCAAAAAAGGTCAGCCCAGGTGGTTTTGATGTGGAGACACTAGTTGACTCCACCTCTGCACAGCAGCCTCTGTGGCTCTGAAGTGGGAACCACAAGTGTGATCCACAAACAGTGCTCTTGTCATTAGTCCTCTTTTTAACATTGTTACACAATAAACTACATTTGTTCCCCTATTTGTTAATTCATATTTCACATTTTATTTTACTCCAAAGTCTATGCCAATTATCATCTGACCTGCAATAACGCCACAGACACACATTGCACACTAGCCAGTTATATCAGCCTTGAGTTATTAAAAGTCACTATTAATGTAAACTTTTCATAGTCAGTATCTTAGGACTGCCCAACTCTGTACACTTAACTGCCACTTTCAGATATCCAAAATATACCGCAGCTATTCAACTTTTCACTCATACTGTGGCTTTCTAAGATATTCACCCCCTTGGACATTTCCACATTGTGTTACAACATGAAATCAAAATTAATTTAATCTGTTATTGTAACTGACCAAAACCATTAAAAAGTCCATATTGTTATAGTGGGAATTTAAATCTACATTGTTCTAAATCAATTACAAAACAGATAAGTATTTACCCACTTCGGTCAATATTTGGTAGAGACACCTTTGGCACTACCTACAGCCATGAGCTTGTTTGATAAGTCCCTACCAGCTTTGAACATCTGGTCGCAGAAATTAATGCCCATTCTTGGCAGACTTGCTCAAGTGTGGCTTTGGCTGCATGCTTGGGGTCATTGTCTTGCTGGAAGATGAATATCATGTCCAAGGGCAATGAATACTTTTGAGAGCCACTGTTTACTAATTATAATGTAGAGTTAACCAATTCTAACCAATTGCAAACCAAATATGTTCTTTGGTCACATACTCAAGATACAGAGTGTAAACTGTTATTTGACTGGCCTACTTGCAAGCTCTTGTTTGTGCAGTAAATGTAGTGTATTAGTTCTTAATGTGTGTGAATTGTGTGTATTGGTGGGGGAGAGTCAGTGCTAATAGTCTGATAAGAATCTTGCCAATGGATCAGGTGTGTAGAGACGGATCACATTTCATTCTATGCATCTGACATTGTACACATAAGATACCATGACATGTTCTATGAACAAACCAAGAATATGTTTTTGTAAGATTTCCAAACTTGTAAAAGGGTAACAGGCAGAAGCCTACAGCGTGTTCATGAATATCCCAAATCCAAGAGTTTAGATGCTTAGATGTGAATACTGATTTTTACTTTGGCTTGTCTGCCAAAAACTTGACATGTATACAAGATCTCTCCAGAAACCTAACAGGCTTGTTGCGATCACTGAGGAAATAGATGAGCGCAGGGATATCAGTAAAGACTTTGCATGTGTGTGTGTCACAGTGTTTGTGTATGTTATTCAGATCAGGCAGTGGGTGTTTTCCTTCAGTAGAGTGGACCTTGGCACTGGGAAATTCAGTGTGGATGAGGGCAGGAACATGTTTTATCAGAGCTAATTTACTTTGGGAGGGAGTTCGAGTAACAATAATGTTATTTCTGTTAGGCAGCATTCTGTTGAGGTAAATAGGTGTTCTTCTCAGATCCCAGTATAATCAGTGAAATTATTTGACTAATTCAATAAACACATCAACTGGCCAGTACAGGAATAATGTTACCAAAAATAAACTGGGTGTTTTCTCAAATTATTTTTAACCTATTAAATAACCAGAAAAGCCCGCAATTCGAAGTGATGTTGCCCAGTTGCATCTTTAACCACTATACCACGGAGCTACACGTTTGCAGGGTGTTGGTATAGCATCTCAAATTAAAAGCATTCACGCATAAACATCACGTCAAGTTTGAACATTTTGCTTTCACCGATAAGCATTGTGTTACACTGACTAACGTTTCTTATTAAGTTTACCTCCACCACAAATACAGTGAGGGAAAGAATTATTTGATCCCCTGCTGATTTTTTACGTTTGCCAACTGACAAAGAAATTATCAGTCTATTATTTTAATGGTAGGTTTATTTGAACAGGGAGAGAGAGAATAAGAACAAAAAAATCCTGAAAAATGCATGTCAAAAATTTTATAAATTGATTTGCATTTTAAAGAGTGAAATAAATATTTGATCCCCTCTCAATCAGAAAGATTTCTGGCTCCAAGGTGTCTTTTATACAGGTAACAAGCTGATTCCAAACTTTCCACCATGGCCAAGACCAAAGAGCTGTCCAAGGATGTCAGGGACAAGATTGTAGACCTACTCAAGGCTGGAATGGGCTACAAGACCATCGCCAAGCAGCTTAGTGAGAAGGTGACAACAGATTTTTCGCAAATGGAAGAAACATAAGAACTGTCAATCTCCCTCGGTCTGGGGCTCCATGTAAGATCTAAGCTCTTGGAATTGCAATGATCATAAGAATGTTGAGGAATCAGCCCAGAACTACACAGGAGGATCTTGTCAATTATCTCAAGGCAGCTGGGACCATTGTCACCAAGAAAACAATTGGTAACACACTTCGCCGTTAAGGACTGAAATCCTGCAGCGCCCGCAAGGTCCCCCTGCTCAAGAAAGCACATGTACAGGCCCGTCTGAAGTTTGCCAATGAACATCTGAATGATTCATAGGAGAACTGGGTGAAAGTGCTGTGGTCAGATGAGATCATAATCGAGCTCTTTGGCATCAACTAAACTCGCCGTGTTTGGAAAAGGAATGCTGCCTGTGACCCTACCGTCATCCCCACTGTCAAACATGGAGGTGTAAACATTATGCTTTGGGGGTGTTTTTCAGCTAAGGGGACAGGACAACTTCACCGCATCAAAGGGACGATGGACAGGGCCATGTACTGTCAAATCTTGGGTGAGAACCTCCTTACCTCAGCCAGGGTAATGAACATTGGTCGTGGATAGGTATTACAGCAGGAAAATGACCCAAAACACACGGCCCAGGCAACAAAAGAGTGGCTCAAGAAGAAGCACATTAAGGTCCTGGAGTGGCCTATGCAGTCTCCAGACCTTAATCCCATAGAAAATCTGTGGAGGGAGCTGAAGGTTCGAGTTGCCAAACGTCAGCCTTGAAACCTTAATGACTTGGAGAAGATCGGCAAAGAAGAGTGGGACAAAAGCCCTCCTGAGATGTGTGCAAACCTGGTGGCCAACTACAAGAAACGTATGACCTCTGTGATTGCCAACAAGGGTTTTGCCACCAAGTCATGTTTTGCGTTTTACAGAGGGATGGAATACTTATTTCAGTCATTAAAATGCAAATCAATTCATAACATTTTTGACATGCGTTTTTCTGGATTTCTGGAATTGTTGTTATTCTGTCTCTATATTCTTACTAGTATCTACTACCTTATTAATTGGAATAGTCACAAGAATTAAGTTGTTGCTAGTGAGACAGAATTTCTTCTAAATGTTGTCACAAGAAAAAATGTGACAACCTTTTCTCGTATATAAGGGAGTATATAAGAGAGAAAGCAACAATGATACGAAGAAGAAAGAAAACCATTTGAGGAAATATTCTCCCTACCTATTCCACTGTATCCACTGAATGAGGAAAACAGTAAGACATTTTTTCCTAACCATAATCACAAAAAAAACAAAAAAAAACATACAGACTTATAATAATAGTGGCAAAATAACAACAAAGGATCTTCTGGAAGCTATTAAGTCTTTTCAGACTGGAAAGTCACCAGTACTGAGATGGCATACAAATAGAGGAGTATCTCTTAAAGGACCCATTATTAGCTTGTTTTTGTTACTCTTATCAAAAAGGAAGTATGTCTGACACCCAAAAAGAAGGCTTACTCTCTTTATTACTAAAACAAGACCCAGATAGGACATATTAGGATCCAGTTCATTTGATAAACTGGAGACCAATTACACTTCGATCTTGTGACGCTAAAATTCTGGCAAAATGTATAGCTCTTAGAATAAAAAATATATATTGGAAATCATATGTCCTGATCAGGGACAACATTTGTCAAAGATAAGTTCAATGTTGATTTATCAAATGTACTGAATAACAAGTGAAATCCTGCACTATGAGAGTGCTATTGAGAGTCCACTGCACCTTTTTCTTTCCTTTCCAAAAATTTGGAAAAGTAAAGTTTTGAGTGAGGAACAGAAGAAATCAATTTGCAGTGGTCTCTAAATTTTAACTTTTCTGTTCCTCACTCAAAACCTTCCTTATCGACTTTTTTGGAAAGCAAAGAAAACGGTGCAGTGGTCTCTTAATTTTTTCCAGAGCTGTATAAAGCAAAAATATAGCATATTGCAAGCAACAATGGGATGGGGTTCTCCTATATGGCAAGGATAGTGATATAGTTCAGCAGTTATAAGCAGGAAAGATCAGACATGGTTAGACACTTTAACAGTGAGTATGGAGTTTAATATAAAAAGTAGTCTGGTAGTGGACACTTGTGTTTATGTGAGTATGGCCCTAAAGACTTGTGACTCAACAGTCCACTGTTCAAAGCCATTGACACAGACATGGCTATGGAGTGTAAACTTGATAGGAGAATAGTCTGGCAGGGGACATTTGTGTCTGTATGTGTATGGTCATACAGACTTTTGACCCAACACTCTCCATGGCTATAGACAAAAACAGTGGCAATGGAAAATGCAGTGGTAGGACACTGCACGTTCACAGATAAGGCTCAACCTTTGCAATCTAGTGGCCTTTTTTGTTGACATGTGCCCATCAGCCTTGGTGACGTGGGTCACACACACACGACAGGGATGCATCAGCTGTCTTTTTCATGCGTGTCACTCACTCCAACACATCGTCTGTTTGTGGGAGCCAACAACTCAGTGACCAAGGTCTGTGCATGGTCACTGCTGCAAGTATATGTTATTTTTATGTGTTTCACTAAGAGTGTGTGTGTGTGCATGCGTGTGTGTGACAAAGAGAAACCAACAGCATAGAAGTTGGTTACTTCATTGTATCACCATCCTTCCATTGTCCAATGTACTTACATTAACCACCTTTTTACTGATTTCATTGTTCCGCTATATTGTAACATACATTATCTCACAAAAGTGAGTACACCCCTCACATTTTTGTAAATATTTGATTATATCTTTTCATGTGACAACACTGAAGAAATGACACTTTGCTACAATGTAAAATAGTGAGTGTTCAGCTTGTATAACAGTGTAAATTTGCCCTCAAAATAATGCAACACACAGCCTTTAATGTCTAAACCGCTGGCAATAAAAGTGAATACACACCTAAGTGCAAATGTCCAAATTGGGCCCAAAGTATCAATATTTTGTGTGGCCACCATTATTTTCCAGCACTGCCTTAACCCTCTTGGGCATGGAGTTCACCAGAGCTACATAGGTTGCCACTGGAGTCCTCACCCACTGTGACAACATCACGGAGCTGGTGGATGTTAGAGAACTTTCGTTTGAGGATGCCCCACAGATGCTCAATAGGGTTTAGTTCTGGAGACAAGCTTGGCCAGTCCATCACATTCACCCTCAGCTTCTTTAGCAAGGCAGTGGTCATATTGAAGATGTGTTTGGGGTCATTATCATGTTGGAATACAGTACATGTTGTCACAGTACATGTTGGCATTCATGGTTCCCTCAATGAACTGTAGCTCCCCAGTGCCGGCAGCACTCATGCAGCCCCAGACCATGACACTCCCACCATACTTGACTGTAGGCAAGACACACTTGTCTTTGTACTCCTCACCTGGTTGCCGCCACACACGCTTGACACCATCTGAAACAAATAAATTAATTTTGTTCTCATCAGACCACAGGACATGGTTCCAGTAATCCTTGTCCTTAGTTTGCTTGTCTTCAGCAAACTGTTTGCGGGCTTTGTATTGCATCATCTTCAGAAGAGGCTTCCTCCTGGGACGACAGCCATGCAGACCAATTTGATGCAGTGTGCGGCGTATGGTCTGAGCACTGACAGGCTGACACCCCACACCTTCAACCTCTGCAGCAATGCTGGCAGCACTCATATGTCTATTTCCCAAAGACAACCTCTGGATATGACGCTGAGTATGTGCACTTAACTTCTTTGGTCGACCATGGTGAGGCCTCTTCTGAGTGGAACCTGTCCTGCTAAACCGCTGTATGGTCTTGGCCACCGTGTTGCAGCTCAGTGTCAGGCTCTTGACAATCTTCTTATAGCCTAGGCCATTTTTATTTAGAGCAACAAAATTTAGTTTTTCCAGATTCTCAGAGAGTTCTTTGCCATGAGGTGCCATGTTGAACTTCCAGTGACCAGTATGATGGAGTTGTGAGCACGATAACATCAAATTTAACACACCTGCTCCCCATTTACACCTGAGACCTTGTAACACTAACAAGTCATATGACACCGGGGAGGCAAAATGGCTAATTAGGCCCAATTTGGATATTTTCACGTAGGGGTGTACTCACTTTTGTTGCCAGCGGTTTAGAGATTAATGGCTGTGTGTTGAGTAATTTTGAGGGGACAGCAAATTTACACTGTTATAGAAGCTGTACACTCACTACTTTACATAGTAGCAAAGTGTCATTTCTTCAGTGTTTTCACATGAAAAGATATCATTAAATATTTACAAAAATGTGAGGGGTGTACTCACTTTTGTGAGATACTGTATCTCTTATTTCTTATTACCCTACAGTGAGGCACTTAGGAGACAGGCCATGTCAGGTCAATCGGAGTAACGATTGATGTTATGGTCATTTTTACAGTGGTCCTAAGCGTCAGCGTAAAGGGATGGCTTTGTCAAGTCATAAATTAGATTTTTAACATATTAGTCATTATCAGCTTCAGAAGTTCAGAAGTATGGCCAAGAGTCCTGAAATATACTGGCAAGTAAACCTGTTGTATGGTTCAAGAGAAGTGTTTTAAAGGCATTTATTAGCAGCACCATGTGACATCATCAAGGGAGCTAATTCAGTATGAACACTGTTAGGGTAGTGCTACTTGTATGACAATGCCATGTTAATGTCTGTCTGGCTGCAGCTGTTAGAAGACAATGAGTAAGGCCAAGTGTGAATTGTAGAAATGGGACTGCAAGGGGGGTGATAGGTGTTTCAAGGTCTGTCTGTCTAAGTGGGTTTTCTTAGAAAAGGCAAGCAAGGAACGTTTGAATATGTTGATGGAAAGGTCTTTGGTGAAACTTGATGTTAACATGGGTTTTTTTATATGTATACATTATACGTTATAAGAGTGTGGGTATTGTTGCTGAAGTAAAAAGTGTGGTCATTTGAAATCTGAGGATTATTTGACCTTGGGCATAACTGTCCATTTCATCTATATGCTGCAGCAATTTTGCCTTAAATAGATTTAGTAGGCAATCCACATGAGTTTTGTATGATGTTTTAATGTTTTCACAGTTTGACAGCTTCATCTGAGAGGTAAAAAATGGCATATACAGTAGTTGTGCTGTTCCAATAATATCAATATTGAGTTTGAATGTAAAATATTGTCATTAAAATCTCCCATGATTACTTTTCCTCTTGGAAAACTGTTTATGTCATCAATAAGCAGCAGTAACTGTTTTCTGAAGAGGTCAAGTAGGTAAGACGGTGGTCTATACACAACTGCTGCAAGTAACTGAATATGGAGAAATCAAAGATTCAATATTTTTATTATGTGGAGTTTCTTGGAACTTGGACGTTGTCTGTTGCATGGCAGAATATTCCTACACACCCATTTGCCTTCTATTTTAATGTGTTGGTGATATTGTTCAAAAGGAGTGTAGCAATCAAACCTGTGCTGTGTTTAGGATTGTGAAATTTGGTAAAAATAGATGGTCTCAGTATTGCATTCAAAATATTGTGCCTTAATTGGTACAGTGTCTGTACACATTGAAATAAGCATCTGTGAATTGTAGTCACAAACTTGTCTGTTGGTCAGCAGAGTGGCAGCTTCATCTGAAACAAAACCAGGAGGACTTTGGACAGGGACTGCAATGAGTCTTTCAAGCCTGGTACTACGGAGGTGTGGGCCAAGACCTCATGTCCTCCTAAGTTTAAAACAGGACAGGAGACAGGAAACATTTAAGAAATGCATTCCTTAGATCTACAAGTATTTATAGTGGAGAATGAGAACTGACCCTCCTCCCCCGGCACAATAATATAGCAGCGTAAGACCTTGGGGCTGAGACCAGGGGGTCCAATGACACTGTGGCCCCTCTCAACATCTAGATACACTTGGTGCTAGATCAGACTTATCTTCTGAAGCAGGCTGTAGGTCATGTTAACTTCCATGTTGGTGGTGAATTGTTAACTTTCATGGTTCTGCATTTCTGACTCTGAGCAAATTTTTGATCATGCATCATCCAATTTATATGGTGTTCAAAAACTTTCTGAGCATACTGTAGTTTGTCAGACTCTTTTTCATAGAAACATTGATTGTTGTTTATGATCACTTTAACTGTGTCCATGTCATTGTTAAAATCAAATACTGTCCCGAGACTGTACAAATCCTCATATGATTCAAAAGGTGGTGGTTTACACTCACCTAAAGGATTATTAGGAACACCTGTTCAATCTCTCATTAATGCAATTATCTAATCAACCAATCACATGGCAGTTGGTTCAGTGCATTTAGGGGTGTGGACCTGGTAATCTCCTGAACTCCAAACTGAATGTCAGAATGGGAAAGAAAGGTGATTTAAGCAATTTTGAGCGTGGCATGGTTGTTGGTGCCAGACGGGCCGGTCTGAGTATTTCACAATCTGCTCAGTTACTGGGATTTTCACGCACAACCATTTCTATGGTTTACAAAGAATGGTGTGAAAAGGGAAAAACATCCAGTACGCGGCAGTCCTGTGGGCCAAAATGCATTGTTGATGCTAGAGGTCAGAGGAGAATGAACCGACTGATTCAAGATGATAGAAGAGCAACTTTGACTGAAATAACCTCTCGTTACAACCGAGGTATGCAGCAAAGCATTTGTGAAGCCACAACACGCACAACCTTGAGGCGGATGGGCAACAACAGCAGAAGACCCCACCGGGTACCACTCATCTCCACTACAAATAGGGAAAAGAGGCTACAATTTGCACGATTTCACCAAAATTGGACAGTTGAAGATGAGCCTGGTCTGATGAGTCTCGATTTCTGTTGAGACATTCAGATGGTAGAGTCATAATTTGGCGTAAACAGAATGAGAACATGGATCCATCATGCCTTGTTACCACTGTGCAGGCTGGTGGTGGTGGTGTAATGGTGTGGGGGATGTTTTCTTGGCACACTTTAGGCCCCTTAGTGCCAATTGGGCATTGTTTAAATGCCACAGCCTACCTGACCATGTCCTTCCCTTTATGACCACCATGTACCCATCCTCTGATGGCTACTTCCAGCAGGATAATGCACCATGTCACAAAGCTTGAATCATTTCAAATTGGTTTCTTGAACATGACAATGAGTTCACTGTACTGAAATGGCCCCCACAGTCACCAGATCTCAACCCAATAGAGCATCTTTGGGATGTGGTGGAACGGGAGCTTCGTGCCCTGGATGTGCATCCCACAAATCTTCATCAACTGCAAGATGCTATCCAATCATTATGGGCCAACATTTCTAAAGAATGCTTTCAGCACCTTGTTGAATCAATGCCACGTAGAATTAAGGCAGTTCTGAAGGCGAAATGAGGTCAAACACAGTATTAGTATGGTGTTCCTAATAATCCTTTAGGTGAGTGTAGTTACAACTGGCTGTGTTAGAATTTTTCTGAATCTTTTTTCGGCAAAAGTCTAGCATAGCATATTAACTGCAGGATCTGTGCGTGAGCGTTTTTTGCAACTGTAATTATTGTCAAGTGTGACGATTTAGCCTTTGTTACACGTAGACTGATTGCCAATTTCAGTTTGGCAAAACACGATATTCAGAGCAGAATGTTACAAGGAACATACATTGAAACTCTGGTGGTCCATGTTTGTATCTGTCTACAACACTTGTCATCCAAATACTGTTTTGCTCATTATTGCTGTTGTTTGCCTTTTGTTGCAATACACTCAATGGTAGACTCATTCGCATAGGATATTCTCCTGTCGGTATTAAAAGTAACTTTCCGTGAGCATTCCTTTAAATGCATTCCAGTCAGTCTATAAACAGCTTCTTGCGCAGAGGCTTCTCTATTATGCAGGTAAACGCTGCCAAGTCTTTTGAATGCAGCTTTTGCATCTAGATTTCTTTCTTTTCCTTCTTTTTGGGCATGGTCTAAAAATAATCACATTTCTTGTTCAGTTTTGGAAATATATGAAATGATATATACCACACATGTACGCATCAACCACATATGTAATGTCCATATTAGCATTCCAAGCACGTAACAAATCTTTGTTGTACTGGTTGATCCAAACGTCATTGG
Organism: Esox lucius; assembly: GCF_011004845.1. Classification (NCBI taxonomy): domain Eukaryota; kingdom Metazoa; phylum Chordata; class Actinopteri; order Esociformes; family Esocidae; genus Esox; species Esox lucius. Next base: position 2,373,582 of record NC_047591.1, read on the forward strand.
GTTTTCACTATAGAACCATATTGGTCTTATAACTCAAATAACTCTTCTGTTAATAGATATGTTTGATCAGATGTTTTTTTTTATATATTTTCCCGGCTAAATGTTGTGCCATAAGTTTGCTCAGTTCATCTTGTTCATTTAGTGATTGATTAGAATGTTCACTGTGTTCATTTGCCTCATCTGAATATTGATCCACAAATTTTGCAAAGATAGTTTTCATGTCTATTTTTGTATTGAAAACATCTGATGATGGAAGTCCACAAGTGACAAATTTGTCAACAAAGTCAACAACTTCTTCATCAGTGTTTTTGTCAATTTGAGGTGCTAGTTCAACCCAGAACAAGCAATGACACTGAGGTGAACCTCTATTTTGGAATTAAATTCTATAGAAATACTCTGTTATTCCTCTGATAGGAGCAGCTGGGGACATAATTACATCTTTTAAAAAACAGTGCCATCTGTGGTCAAACATTCTAGCAGCTGTAACAGGGTCTTGTTTGAAGAATGCAAATTTTTCAGACAAAATGAGTTCTTGTTGATGCAAAGGTTTTGTCATCATTTCTGGCCAGTGCATGTCATCAGAAGAAAATGAACAAAACCAAGTAGGATGTCACGAATCCCTCCGGTGCAGGTGATCCCCCGTTGCACCGGCTCCGGAGGTCTACGTCACCAGCCTTTTAGGCACCACTGTTCCGGCTAATCACTTTCACCCCGGACTGTCCCCATATTGTCGCCCACACCTGTTTCCCATTCTCACTGATTTTCATGCCTATATATATGGCCCTGTTTCCCCAGTGCTGTGTTGGTTATTATTTCCATGTTACCGTGCAGTGAGTACGACTATTCTATCCGTATTGTATCATTCTGGCTTCCGTGTGTTCTGTTTTGGAGGCTTTACACCTCACTTTACTTTGGCCTTGCCCAGTCAGTTTTTTGACGTGCTTTGAGTTGGGTTACAGAAACCCGTACCACATTTCCTGCGGTTGTCTCCAATCCCTACAACACTGTGACATAGGAAGTTGTCTTATCATATCCCAAGTTGTCTTATAATAGCAAATACCTTTTGGGCAGATTGCTAAAACAGTGGTGTTCCACATATTGGCTGTAAGAACTTGTAGCCTTCATCACTTTGCAATACTTTTTTTAAGGAATGTGGATCAGTTAACATATTGGCCAGGTCAGTGTTATGTATGTCTTGTCCTGAACCTTTTCTCATTGCTATAGACACATTGGATAGAACATGTTGCACTTCTGATATGCATTGGGCATAAAATATAAAATCTGTCCTTTGTATGTAAGCTTGCGTTTCAGTTAAATGCGTAGCATGAAACCATTCTCGTCATTTTAAGGGAAAACGTTTGTTACTTGATCTACATTAGATGGTACACAAACAACATGTCCATGACAACCATTTTGCCCTCCTTATGGTAATGCTAACAGTTTCATAAATGGTATGTGACTTGCAATCATGTGTTTCTTGAGTGAATTGAAACACTTTAACCCAGAAGGAATGGGTTAACCCAGAAGGAATGGGTTCCTTCTGGGTTATTAACAACACTTTCTTGAGGTATTTTACCATATCAGATTTTTCTTTTTATCTGAACATAACCCAAAATCTAACCCTGTTCTGTTATTTGTGTTTTATTAATGTTTTTATTTGCCTTAAAATATTGTTGAAAAATAAATGGCAATTACTTGAAAAGGGTTTCGTGCTTTTTGCACATAAAAGCTGCAGTAATCTGATGATTTGCTCCACACCACCCAACTTTATCAAAATGTTGCAGAAACCCTGAGGAGGGTATATCTGCAGGCCGCTAGTCGGGGGTGTAACTTAATATGTGGGTTCCTTAATATTAAGTTATTCCCATTGACGTTTGCTATCGGTCTGGTGTTTTTTATTAAGTGCATGCGTTTTGAACGAAGAATTACAGAGATGTCGGTAGGGATAATTAACGTTTTCACAACGATCGCTAATCTACTAAATTCTTTGAATCTGAGATTCGAATAGCTTGCCAGTGATAGAACACAGAAAACACGACAACCCTTCAGTGTTGCCAAAATAGCGACTTTGTCGCTAGATTTAGCGACTTTTTTTCAAAAAAGCGATTGGAAACGTGTTCTTACTCTTCTCAACGAGTAGCGGGTGCCGCCGTGGGCTAAATGTGTATTTTTTTTCGAGCCTTTTGATTTTGACTTAAATAGCGCCCCCTTTTTTGATTTGTTCTTTGTTTTTTGCTCAGGTGATTATTTCTTGTACACAGACAACATTTGTAAATACGCATGTATATTATTTTCCCCAATTAGAGTTTTGTATGTAAAAAATAAAATAAATAATCCATTCATGATGCTGATGGGAAATTATGCAAATTAGGCGATGACGTCATTTAGTGACTTCTAGCGACTTTTAGGACCAAGCGTGCCGCACAAGCCCTGAAAAGTGAAGCCAAAACGTCTCGATCGCCCCCTGGTGAGTGGTCCCAGTATAGGTCATAAACCCCGCCCTCCCCATGTTATTCAATGGGACGCGAGACCAACTAAACAATTAAATTACCCTTCAAATATATTTTTTCCGAAGCTGGTTTCTGTCATTTACTGTAGTTTGTATCACGCTAATGTAAATTCAAGAGTTTGTTTTTAAAATAAGTTTGTTTTTAGTTAGTTATTTAATGCTCTAAAAACGGTGGTGTGACGTCGTGATTCACAGCTGTGATTGACAGCTATCTGAGCCGAGGAGCCACTGAATCTTCGGAGGACTGAGGAGATTGGAACTTTACATTTAATTTCTAAATTTCTATAATTTCACACGGACATAATGGGTTGTTCTGCAGTACATTGTGCTAACCGATCTGGCATTTCCAATCGATCTTTGAATTTTTTTCGGTAAGTTAAATTTATAAGCTATTTAATTAGTAAATACATGTAATGGGCTAGCTAACGTTACCTAAAAGACAACAAGCCTCGTTAATAGCCATGTTAATAGCTAGCAGGTGATCGTTAGCTAGAAGTTACCAATTATTTTTGTATTAGGCCTATTCTAAATTAAGGTTAAACATGATGTAAGTTAGGCTATAACATATCGTCTAGGTTTAACAAGCAAAGGTTGTACTGTACTTGGACTTGCGATTGATTACGGTATGCGCATTCTGCGAGGGAGAGTGAGGGCGGGGCACAGGGGTGGGGCCGTTGATTTCGCGGCTTTAGGGCTTTACTTCCTTCTCGCTACTGCGCATAACTACTGCGCAGAACTGGTCCCAAGATCGCTATCTGCGCAGACGCAAGTCCAAGATGTCAGCGTCGTATCAGGACACTGGTGGCTTCATTTTTCACCAATGGAAAAGAGCGAAAGGGCGTCGTCCATTATATATACAGTCTATGTTTAGGACAGGCAATAGCGACTTTCCTTAATGAGGAGTTGGCAACACTTATAGCTACGTTTAAAGAGAGTTAGCGACGCGACGAGGAAGGCTACTTGTTAGTTAGCGAGCTGTAGTTAGTTAAGGTACGTTATAACTATCTGAAGTTGTAGTGTACAATGCCTATTAATTAGTCAGCGTTTTGTGCCTAATACGTTTTGGTTTTGCTACCTTTACAATGTAAACTAATTAGCTCAAGCAATTTATAATTTTTCATGCTTTAAAATGTGCATAGTTAGTTAACATATTTACTCGTTTGGCAGCATGTTACGATACTGAAGTCAGGCACAGATCCTGTAGCTGTGTGCTGCTCAAACTCAGGACTGTACAACTGTCCCTTTTGTTTAAAGAAATCACATGCAGACTATGCAACTGTTGTGACCCACCTTCAGAGTCACAATAAAACAATGATACAGGATGGGGGTATGTGATTACTCCATTTGGTTATGATCATGTCATGTGTGATAATATTACTTTGTTTATATAAAGAACCAATCTAGAATATGTCGACTTGTGAACTGATGTATACAGACATTGATTACTATTCTTTCATTACATATACATTTAAGTAATTGTTGGGTTCAGTTCACCAAACTTCTATATAGTCTATTTTGTCTAATGAGAAAGAACCACACCAAGAGTCAGAAAGACGTTTTAGAAGTCACTTCTGCAGAAGGGAGAGAGCCGTTGATCTCCACTGAGCCAGGAACGAGCCTGACATGTAGGATTCAACTCAGCCACTCACACTTCTCCATGGGTGGACTCGTTTTTATTTAGAAGCACAGCGTTCAGTAGTCATAACACACATGTCCTTTTCCTCTTGGTTATCTCTAGTTGTTATTGCATACTGGAACATCTTGTTATTGCTCAAAGGTTGTACTGTCTCTGAGCGTTATAGGTAGGAAGCATGTTGTTTCATATCTGACAGTAATGAAAACCACATAACTGTTTCAATTGGAACATGTTATTCTAGGCTTATACTGAACGTAATTTAGATAGACTTGGTGAAAGGCTTTCACAATGATTGAGACAGATCCTATATGAAACATTAACTTCTTACAGTAATATAGCAGATGCTTTTATTGTGGAAATCAAAGACAAAATCCTTGTGTTGCAAGTGCAAGTTGAATTTTTATTCTCAATCAGAACCAAAGAAAATTCTTAATGAGTGGACATCCATTCTTATCACTTAACAGTTCACTAAAAAAGTGTTAGAGTAAATATTTATTCTTTGAATCACATGTTGCTCTAATCATTACAATGCGTAATCCTTTTTCAGGTTTTGATATATATGTGTGGCTTGAGCTGTGGTAAAGGAGACCATTTCCACTGCTGCTACTGCCATCAAACATTGATTCTAAGAAAGCAGTTAATCAAACACTTGGCAAGATGCAGTACCCCAACCACAACAACCAACACTACCCCATCTGTTATGCCTCACCTGACCCCAAACACAACAACCAATACCACCCCATCTGTGATGCCTCTCCTGAACCCAACCACAACAAGCAACACCACTCCATCTGTGATCCCTTTCCTGAACCCAACCACAACAAGCAACACCACTCCATCTGTGATCCCTTTCCTGAACCCAACCACAACAACCAACACCACTCCATCTGTGATGCCTCTCCTGACCACAACAACTAACACCACCCCATCTGTGATGCCTTTAACCACTCCAATAAACCACTCCAATTTTCCTCTAGCAACAGATCAAGCCCCCAGAGTTTGTAAAACCAAGGTTAGACAAGTGCAATGCACTCTCTGCGGTCAGTTAGTAAACAAAAATAATTTGTGTTCATTTAAAAAGAAGACATTCAACTAATGAACCAGCCCAACACCACCTTCCTTCCATCTGCCTGGAGGCAGTGGGATATTTGCAGTTGGGAAAGCTTTCAAAGGAAGAACAATCCCCCCCAAAAAAACATGGGGCAACAGCCACTCAGTAGTTTGTGAACTGGACAGTTGCCATATCGATTTAGATTTTGCAATGAGGAGTGGCATGGTGGCTTTTGATTGTATCCATGTGAAATCGCTAAGCTACTGCCCTCCAGCAATGAGTGAAGATATTACTCTGGACAAAAAGGTAATTAACGACATTGTCACTGCAAAGTGCTGTGCCTAAAACTCCAAGAAGAAGCTTTTTTTGCAAGGCCAGACCACCGAGAACTTGAATGTATCAGCAATTGAATCCCAGTTGGAGGTAAACCAAGATGATTGGGTGAAAAGTGATGCCAGAACACAAGTGTTTTACCCACCAAAGAACATACATCTTGTCAATTTTGTGAATTACTTCTATAATCACAAAAGAGCTCCAGCAGTCCTCCCGGCTGAAATATGTGCCTAACCAGAACATGCTGAAACACCTGCTACCAGAGGAGACCACATGTGCTCAATGTCCCAACAGCGTTGCATTAAGTGAGCCCATCATTTCATCAAAGGCAAAAATCCTCACATTTTGTGGCATAATGGAAAGTAAGATATGTTTTCCCTCTACTAAACAGATATAACAAATTATGCATTTCTAAACTACAAAAAACCACAATATTTTATTTTCAACAGATGTTACAACATACTGCAAATGTAGTGACCAGTGTGGCAGTATGTACAGGTATCAGGAATGGAAAGATGGTCTTCACAACTTTAATGACCATATTATTCTTTCCATACTGTGCCTATTCCTGAGGAATTCCCTACAGGCAAGTAGCATGTGTTATTGTAATTGTAATTATTTTATTTTCCTTGGATATTATTAACACATGTTGTTACTTCAGACTCTCACAGCAATTGGGAGAGCATTTGATGCACTTGAGTTAACGACGAACCAAAAGTTTCCAAATCATGATGACATTCTCCATGGATACATGCACTTTGAGGCCTTGACTCTGCATGAGTACACATTTTCTTGTGTGACTTGTGGCTTGTATTTACTACTTTTACCAATTCATTGAATATTCTTATGACAATGTGTATGTCCTCTTAAGTTGTCATCGAAATCTGTTTGTGGTGAAACCATGTTACCACAAATGGGCACCCTGGATAGGTCCTTACACAAGAGAATCCAGCACTGTGTTGAATACAGAGTTTGCCAAAGTCCAACCAGTTGTATAGGCAGCTGAACAGGTGGATGTGAATATAACAGAAGACAGACTCTGCAATGAGCTTATCAATCTCAAGGTTTGCAAACCATGAGTGCATCCTTAACATATGAATAGTCATTGGTTTTATTACTGTTGTGCAACCCTTGTTATGCCTCAATGTTTCAGATTGAAGCAGTGAGGAAGCTGTGTAAGGAGTGTGTTTTGGACTCTAAGGGTGGATATTATCCTGCGCTTGAGAGGTGAAATGAAAAGCCGTGCCACATATGACAGTCTTCCAAAAAGTTTGAAGGGCTTCAGGTGAGTTAGAAGTGAACATTTCAGACTGACATATATTACAGGTATTTAGAGGGAAACTGAGAGGAAAGGCACAGACAGTCGTCCGAGCCAGGGCTTGAACCCACTTTCGCTGGGGGATCTGCGAGATGTAATTTCTCTTTTACATTCTCACAATGTGCCAATGAACTGGACTATGTTGTATGCTGGCTCTGGGGACATGGAACATCACCTCTCTGTGGGGGAAGGAGCCGGAAATTGTGAGGGAGGCGGAGCGCTATCAGTTAGATCTGGTGGGGCTTACATCCACACACAGTCTCGGTTCTGGAACCGTACTCCTGGATAGGGGATGGACTTTATTCTTCTCTGAAGTTGCCCAGGGTGTGAGGCGCCGGGCGGGGGTTGGGATACTCACAAGCCCCCGGCTGAGTGCCGCTATGTTGGAGTTTACCCCAGTGGATGAGAGGGTTGCCTCCCTACGCCTACGAGTTGTGGGGGGGAATCTCTGACTGTTGTTTGTGCATATGCCCCGAACAGCAGTTCGGAGTATTTGGCCTTTTTGGAGACCCTGAATGGAGTCCTGTATGGGGCTCCAGTATGGGACTCCATAATTCTGCTGGGGGACTTCAACACACACGTGGGCAATGATGGAGACACCTGGAGAGGCGTGATAGGGAGGAATGGCCTCCCTGATCTGAACTTGAGTGGTCGTTTGTTGTTAGAGTTCTGTGCTAGTCATGGTTTATCTATAACGAACACCATGTTCGAACATAAGGATGCTCATAAGTGTACGTGGTACCAGAGCACCCTAGGCCGAAGGTCGATGATTGATTTTGTGATCGTGTCATTGGATCTGAGACCACATGTTTTGGACACTCAGGTAAAGAGAGGGGCGGAGCTGTCAACCGATCACCGTCTGGTGGTGAGTTGGGTCAGGGGGTGGGGGAAGACTCTGGGCAGACCGGGAAAACCCAAACGGGTAGTGCGGGTGAACTGGGAACGTCTGGAGGAGGCCCCCGTCTGAAAGATCGTTAACTCACTCCTCCGGCTGAGCTTTTCTGGCATCCCTGTGGAGGTTGGGGGCATTGAACCTGAGTGGTCGATGTTCAAAGCCTCCATTGCCGAAGCTACGGCAGGGAGCTGTGGTCTAAAGGTCTTAGGTGCATCAAGGGGCGGTAACCCTCGAACACCCTGCTGGACTCCAGAGACGGTTGCAGTGTACCGACAGACCTGAAGTGCTGCAACCTCTACTGTGAAAGAGGCAAAACAGCGGGTGTGGGAGGAGTTTAAGGACTTTCGGTCGGCACCAAGGTGTTTCTGGAAAACCGTCCGCCACATCAGAAGGGGAAAACGGGGAACTATCCAAGCTGTGTACAGTAAGGATGGGACACTGTTGACCTCAACTGAGGAGTTAATTAGGCGATGGAAGGAACACTTTGAGGAACTCCTAAATCCCACTAACACGCCCTCTATAGTGGAGGCAGAGCTGGAGGCTGATGGGGAAGCATCGTCAATCTCCATGGCAGAAGTCACTGAGGTAGTCAAACAACTCTGCCATTTCACAAAGCTCTGGGGATTGACTAGATCTGTCCAGAAATGTTGAAAGCTTTGGGTGTGGAGGGGATGTCTTGGATGACACGCCTCTTCAACATTGCGTGGGAGTCGGGGAAAGTGCCTAAGGAGTGGCGGACCGGGGTGGTGGTTCCCCTGTTCAAAAAGGGGGACCAGAGGATGTGTGCCAATTACAGGGGTATCACACTTCTCAGCCTCCCTGGGAAAGTCTACTCAAAGGTACTGGAAAGGAGGGTTCGGCAGATAGTCGAACCTCAGATTGAAGAGGAAAAATGTGGATTCCGTCCTGGTCGCGGAACAACCGACCAGCTCTTTACTCTTACAAAGATTCTGAAGGGGGCCTGGGAATATGGCCATCCAGTCTACATGTTTTTTGTCGATCTGGAGAAGGCGTATGACCGGGTCCCCCGGGAGACACTGTGGGAGGTGCTGCGGGAGTATGGGGTGAGGAGGTCCCTTCTGAGGGCCATCCAATCCCTGTACGTCCAAAGTGAGAGCTGTGTTCCAGGTGGGGTTTGGCCTCCGCCAGGGTTGCGCTTTGTCACCAATCCTGTTTGTAACTTTTATGGACAGGATATCGAGGCGTAGTCGGGGTGGGGAGGGGTTGCAGTTCGGTGGGCTGGGGATCTCATCGCTGCTTTTTGCGGATGATGTGGTCCTGATGGCATCATCGGTCTGTGACCTTCAGCACTCACTGCAGCCAAGTTCTGAGGCCATGGTTCTCAGCAGGAAACCGATGGAGTGCCTCCTCCGGGTAGGGAATGAGGCGTTACCCCAAGTAAAGGAGTTCAAGTATCTCAGGGTCTTGTTCGCGAGTTAGGGGACAATGGAGCGGGAGATTGGCCGGAGCAGCGGGGGCGGTATTGCATTCGCTTTACCGTACTGTTGTGACGAAAAGAGAGCTGAGCCGGAAGGCAAAGCTCTCGATCTACCGGTCAATTTACATTCCTACCCTCACCTATGGTCATGAAGGCTGGGTCATGACCGAAAGAACAAAATCGCGAGTACAAGCGGCTGAAATGGGTTTTCTCAGAAGTGTGTCTGGCTTCTCCCTTAGGGATAGGGTGAGATACTCAGCCATCCATGAGGAACTGGGAGTAGAGCCGCTGCTCCTTTGCATCGAAAGGAGCCAGTTGAAGTGGTTTGGGCATCTGGTAAGGTTGCCCCCAGGATGTCTCCCTAGGGAGGTGTTCCAGGCACATCCAACTGGGAGGAGACCTCGGGGTAGGCCCAGGACTAGGTGGAGATTATATTTTGACACTGGCCTGGGAACACCTCTGGATGCCCCAGTCAGCTGGCAAATGTGGCTCAGGAAAGGGAAGCTTGGGGTCCCCTGCTGGAGCTGCTGCCCCCGCGACCCAATACCGGATAAGCGGATGAAGATGAGATGAGCTGCTGAGGTGAAATCAGTTTCATATTCGAGATTCAACAAATTTGTTCCTCCATTCAGGCTCCCTTCCACATTTAGGGGCAGTGGGAGAAGAGTAAACCAGGTGATTGCTGAAATGTCAGAAGACGAATATAGTATAATTATGGACGCTCATCAACATCATTCCACATGCTAAATATTATACCAAATTGGAAATCAAATGTGGTATAATAATACGATATTGTCAAAAAGATCTTGATTGATTAATCAGTACTCAATAAATCAATGGAATGTTTTGTTTTTGGTATTTCATCAATATCTTTTTCAATAATAGTCATAGGAACTTCAAACCTAGGGTATATTATTCTAGAAATAGATGGCCAACTTTTTCAAGATTTTCTTTGGTGAAAAACTCTGATGATTTATTAATAATCAATAAATTAATAGAAACACCTTTAATTCTGTATTTCTTCAAAAAAAATTATATGATTGTCATAGGAACTTCAAACCTGATGTATATTATTCTAGAAATAGCTGGCCTACTTATTCAAGCTTTGTTTAGGTTGAGAAACCCTTTATTGATTTATTAATAATCAATAAATCAATGGCCCCATCTATAATTCAGCATTTCTTTAATATCTTTTTCAATGATTGTCATAGGAACTTCAAACCTGGTGTATATTATTCTACAAATAACTTTTGAGCACAACTGTAATTGCTCATTGACAGGAGTGAATGGAGGATGATATCAGACATTTTCAAAGCAAAGTTTGCGTGTAGTTGATGGGTATGTTTAGGCAGGGAACAAAAAGCAGGAATGGACACCAGGTGCGTGCAATTACAAGACATGACAGTGCCGTGGGAGGAGGAGCAGCGTGACTAGATGGCAGGCGATGACGCATGCCGAATACCACGTCGGGGGGGGTGGTGCGCGTCTTCCACGCGTGTCCTAGTTACAGAACAAGTATTTGATACACTACCGATTTTGCAGGTTATCCTACTTACTAAGCATGTAGAGGTCTGTAATTTATATCATAGGTACACTTCAACTGTGAGAGAGGGAACCTAAAACAATTTTAATCCGCCATGGATTAAAATCCTGCAGCGCATGCAAGGTCCCCCTGCTCAAGCCAGCGCATGTCCAGGCCCGTCTGAAGTTTGCCATTGACCATCTGGATGATCCAGAGGAGGAATGGGAGAAGGTCATGTGGTCTGATGAGACTAAAATAGAGCTTTTTGGTCTAAACTCCACTCGCCATGTTTAGAGGAAGAAGAAGGATGAGTACAACCCCAAGAACACCATCCCAACCATGAAGCATGGAGGTGGAAACATCATTCTTTGGGGATGCTTTTCTGCAAAGGGGACAGGATGACTGCACCATATTGCGGGGAGGATGGATGGGGCCATGTATCGCGAGATCTTGGCCAACAACCTACTTCCCTCAGTAAGAGCATTGAAGATTTGTCGTGGCTGTGTCTTCCAGCATGACAAGGACCTGAAACACACAGCCAGGGCAACTAAGGAGTGGCTCCGTAAAAAGCATCTCAAGGTCCTGGAGTGGCCTAGCCAGTCTCCAGACCTGAACCCAATAGAAAATCTTTGGAGGGAGCTGAAAGTCCGTATTGCCCAGCGACAGCCCCGAAATCTGAAGGATCTGGAGAAGGTCTCTATGTAGGAGTGGGCCAAAATCCCTGCTGTAATGTGTGCAAACCTGGTCAAGAACTACAGGAAACGTATGATCTCTGTAATTGCAAACAAAGGTTTCTGTACCAAATATTAAGTTCTGCTTTTCTGGTGTATCAAATACTTATGTAATGCAATAAAATGCTAATTAATTATGTAAAAATCATACAATGTGATTTTCTGGATTTTTTCCATCTCTCACAGTTGATGTGTACCTATGATAAAAATTAAAGACCTCTACATGCTTCGTAAGTAGGAAAACCTGCAAAATCGGCAGTGTATCAAATACTTGTTCTCCCCATTGTAGCAGCGTAAAACCTTGGGGCTGAGACAGTGGGGTCCAGTGACACTGTGGCCCTATCTGTGCAGGAGGTCAATCCACCCACATTGCCAAGCATCAACCAAAGGGACATCAACCAACCGCAACCACCCTGAAATGAGGGCAGAGAACTGCCAATTGCACAATGGTTTTCTGATTAAGTTGTTTCAGTTTGGGTTTGAAAGAGGAGGGTTCATACCAGAATTAATTCATACCTAGAATTGAGTAGGCCTTCAGGATCTGGACATGAGGAATCTGACATTCCACTGTATTAGAGCTGCATTTTGACAATAGACTCATCCAATCACAGTGTGACTTGCAATGGGTGGAACTGTTTTGGACCGGGCAAATGACTCAATTAGGCCTTCTAGAAGTCTCAAAGACCTATCACTAACAGCAAATAGCTAGCAGTTTCCTTGTTTGTGGCGGCTCCAACAGACAGGATCATCAGTTATGTTGGATGATCTGGACATCTGCCTTTTGAATATGAACTTAACACAAGATATTAGTTTCAAATTATCGTCATCTGGTTAGTGCAGCTCACTGTTTGCTGCGTATAAAAGTATGTGACAGTGTGAAAACGTCAATGTTGCTTTCAAACGTGTGGGAAACTTAATTAAAAAAATTCCAATGGGAAGTAATGGTTGTACATTTTGATTCATGATTTGGGTTTAATTATTTAAATCTGGTGAATAGGTTGGAATGTTTTTTTCTTTTGCAGGTGGTATTCACTGGTTTCACTGGTTTTGTTTATGGCTATTTTCCTCCTTATTTTCCAAACAACTTTATTTACAGCAACACTTTGGGGGCAATTAGGACTACATTTCTTGCTCAGGGACAGAGGGGCAGGGTTTATCACCTCGCTTGGTTGTTTATCTTGTGCAGAACTCTGCAGAGGAAATACCAACCTGGTCTCATTGGAATATGTATTTTATGTAAATATTTGACAGTCGAATTTGTGAGATAGATTACGTTAGGTGAAGTAACGTTAGAGTAATAATCCCCCAAAAAACAGCAATTTGTAGGGTTTGGAACCTGTGCCCTTCAGCTCCGCAAACAGGTGCACTACCCGCAGCTCCAAATAGAAACTTCTTGTTAGGGGCGGCGAGTCGTGGTGTTTCAAGGTCAGCATGTTTCATGTGATTACATTTCTAACCATAATTCATGCCTTAACCCTAACCTTAACCCCAGGGCTGTGATACCTAATCTCAACCCAAACCCTAACCTTAAACACAGTGCTGTGAGTTCTAACCCTAACCAAACATTAACCTAACATTTTTCGCTTTCTAACCTTACCCCAAACCTTAACCCTAACCTTAACACCGGTGCTGTGATACCAAACCTTAACACAAACTTTAAACCCTGTTCTGTGATACCTAAAGTTAACTGTAATGTTAAAAGGCATTGATTACATATTGTAGCGACCTTGATAAGACCATTACTCGTGCCTCAAAATCTGCTATCTCTCTGTGGAGGAGTGGTTAGGACGCCCACCTACAGATCTGAATATCGCCAATGTGAAATGCGGCTTTGATGTTTTGTGCAAATGTTTTAGCCAATTCGTAATGTTTTATACATTTTGGTAGCACATTGTATAAAATGTATTCAAATCTATATACTTCTGAATCTGTGGCTGATCACTCACTTATGCATGCATTTTTCACAATCTTGATATTCCTTCTACAGCTCCTCAAATGCTAAATGACCTTGAGAAACCTCTTTCTCTTGAGGAGATAACAGAGGCAATTCAGTTGATGCAGAGTGGGAAATCCCCAGGACCAGATGGGTTCCGAGGCAAGTTTTGAAAGAAATTTTCCCTGCAGCTTTCGCGCTGGTTACTTTATGTATTTTCTGAATCTTTTCAGACACACTCTTTGGCCCCAACATTTTATCAGGCATCAATATCTTTATTGTTGAAAAGACAAAAGGATCTGTTTGAATGCAGTTAATATTGTCCAGTTTCATCTGGAAAATACATTTCTTTTTTTAACATGAGATGTTTATTTAATATTATCTATACATCATCTTTATAACCTGTACCTGAGGTTCTTATCTTGATGGATGCTGAGAAGGCCTTTGATAGGGTGGAATGGGATTATTTATTTAACACACTTAAAAGGTTTGGATTTTGAGATTATTTTGTTTCATGGATTAAATTGCTTATTGCATAGCCAGTTGCTTCGGTCCACACTAATAATATACACTCAAAGTATTTTCCTAGTGGCACTATGTAGGGGTGCACTTTATCCCCACTTCTTTTTGCTCTTGCAATTGAGCCCCTTGCAGCTTCGCTAGGTGGTAGTCAACAGGTTTGAGGGGTGGTCTGGGGAGGAGTAGAACAGAAGGTCTCCCTGTATGCTGATGACCTTCTTCTCTATGTATCTGACCCAAAAGTATCTGTACCTCCAGTTCTTTCAATTCTGCTTCAGTTTGGTAGGTTTTCCGGGTACAAACTCAAATTTTGCCTCCTTGTTAGAACAGGTAAGGCAGGATTTAGCACGTTGGTCTACATCACCTCTCTCACTAGTTGGTCATATTAACTCAGTCAAAATAACTGTACTTCCTACATTTCTGTGTCTCTTTCAATGTATTCCAGTCTTTATTCCCAAATATTTTTTTAATACTGTAGATTCGGTTATCTCTGTGTTTATATGGAATGGGAAAAATCCTCGGATCCGTAAATCTTTTCTTCAAAGACCTAAGCAGCTCGGAGGCCTGGCTTTGCCTAATTTCCAATTCTATTACTGGTCAGCCAATATTCCTTGTATTTCATACAGGTATCAATATCACTTGCAGACCTCTGGGCCGGCCTGGGTGCTTATGGAATCTAACTTGTGTTCTTCTTCCTCTCTATCATCTCTGATTTGTACACCACTTCCTCTTTTCCTTTATTTCTCAATTTAGTGGCAATCCTGTTGTCAAAAGTTCTGTTAAAATCAGGGCCGAATTTATGAGAAACTTTGGCTTTCATTCCCTCTCAATGGTATCTCCCATCGCTATGAATCATACTTTTACTCCCTCATTAGTGGATACCTAATTTTCCAAATGGCAGGGGTTTGAAATGCTTGAAAGATCTGATATGGAGAATATATTTTGTTCCTTTGAACAGCTCACTCAGAAATTTGATGTTCCCAAATACCTAACTTTTTTAGGTATTTAGAAAATAGACATTTTGTGAGGAGTCAGGTGAGCCAATTCCCTAGCCTGCCTCCTGACTCCCCAATTTACTTTTTCCTTGAGCTGGACCCAGCAGGTGTTGGATTGATATCAAAACTGTATAATTATATTTCTAATTTACATTGTACATCATTAAGTGTGTTAAGAGATATCTGGGAACATAATCTTGAACTGAATTTTACAGATGACACCTGGGAGTCTATTCTCCTGAGAGTACACTTTTCCTCTATTTGTGTCCAACATGCTTTGATTCAGTTTAAGGTCCTGCATCGTATCCACATGAGTAAAACTAGGCTTGCAAAATCGATCCTGAGCATTTCCCAACGTGTGATAGATGCAGACAGGCACTGGCCTCATTAAGCCACATGTTTTGGTCGTGTCCCAAACTGGGTGGGTGTTGGAACTCAGTTTTTGATACCTTCCCTCAGATTTTTAACTCGCCTGTTGAGCCATCAGCTTTCGTAGCAATATTTGGAACCCCTCTGGAAGGTCTTCGTTTATCTAACATTCAGAGCAGGACCTTAGGCTTTGCTTCACTGCTGACGCGCCGCCTTATTTTACTGAACTGGAAACAAGCTGCCCCACCCTCCCACGATCAGTGGATCACAGCCTTAATGTTCTTTCTTCCCCTGGAGAAAGTTAGATACACTCTTATGGGGTTTACCAATAAGTTCTTCACTGCTTGGCAGTATTTTGAAAAAGAGAAGCCCTTTAACGTTCTGTAGTTTCGTAGGTATTCTCTGGGATACTAAAACATTTCCATGGTAATTATTACTGTTTTTATTGAATACTATTTATTTTTGTTCTATTATACACCTTATTTGTATTACGTTACATATACTCAATTTATATAGTTTGTTCCTTTTCTGGGAACTGCTAGTTTTGGGGATAGGTAAGAAGGGTGGTGGGAGAGGGGGTGCAGGTGGGGGCGGGAGGGGGCTTGGGAAGGTTGGTGGTTGGGGGGAGATGGAGGTGGAATTTGGTAGGGTGGAGAGGACGACAGACAATTTGGGGAAAGCATATCTGCTCATTTTATTTTTGATGTATTGGGTTTGTAGTCCTCTTATTGCAAAAACAATAAAAAGATTGAAACAGAACAAAAAGCTCAAATAAAGAATAACTCCTGCATTCTCTACCTAGAATTGTACATCTACTGAGTAAAAGCAAGGAAGATGCTGTCAGTTACATTTCTTGTTATGAAATAATGTTTTCGAAAATGATTCTAGCATTGATAGAATCATAGAAATTCTTTATTACAAAAACGTTTGACTTGATGACTGAATGAGAACAGTTAGAGCAGGGCTTGAATGTTTGGCTAATATATCAGTGCATTTGCCTAGGACAATGAAAGGGCAGAAGATAAAGTGCCATAACTTAAACACGAAAGTATCACAAAATGTGCCATCCTGTTCTGTCTGTTTCATTAAGTGAAAAAGTGAATTAGGTAAGATTACCTAGATGTTTCAGAAATAATAGCTAAATAAACAGCATGTAAAGGCAACTTAACAGGAATAACTGCCAGGATGATCAACTAGCTAACATATAATAGAAAATGAATTAATGCATAACATTCAAGCAACATACAGTAGCTCTAGGAAAAACTCAGTGTACACTATCCGTAACACTATCGAACACTACGAACGATTTTAAGTGAAACGCACCGAAATATGAATTACAGTAAACGCGTGAAGGAAGTGGGATTCGTGAGCGCGCACGTACACTGTAGCTCGTACTCGCCGGTTGTCGTGTAGACGCTGACTCTGCCACTGTCTGTCATTACTTGCGAGGCAGGTGTCTCTCCCACTAGGAGGTTGCACACGTTCACAGCCCACATTCGAATATTTGTTATACTTTAATTTGTGACAAATTATCGCCGTCATGTTGTGGACAGCCAACCAAATCATAAGGAAATTATCTACCAGCTCTGTGAGTAACCTTGTTTATGTTGCAACCCCTTTCCTCCCTTAATGCCATCTGAATCTCAGGATATGTTGTCATTAATCTAATGCATGAATTGTGATTAATTCATCTTTGACGGGGTCATCTTCATGTACAATAATGACCCGGGCTCTGATCTGCCAATCTTTGTGTGCTCTTCTATTTTCTTCACAGTCTGGTGTCCACAGTAGCTGGCTGTCTAACCTTATTCCAAACACAATGCATGCTTGACAGTCAGATTCTGCGGTTTGTGATGTGACGTGCGAAATTATTAATGGTATTAACATGTACAGTGTGAAATTGTATTTTTGCAACCATACAACGGGATATGTCTTAGCCAAATTGCCACGTTAACATGCCGATTGCGTCGATCGCTGAAAGAATTTGCTTCCACTGTACAGCTCTAGAGTTGCATCAGCTACGGGGAGACCAAATCGATTACAGCGGCTTAAGCGACACGCTTTTCACAATACCAAAACATGCAGGCGAACTCGACTGACATAACTTCACTCTCAGGATAATCTCAAGGAATAATGTCTGATGTATTTTTATATAAAGTTCTGTCTAAAACAACGCCGCTGCCCTATTAATGTAACCGTAAAAATCGCTAAGCATGGGCGTTTGAGTCGGCTGATGGTCCAACACATAGCCATGTGCTGGAAAAGTATACACTAACATCTTGATGTATAACTTTCACAGAAGTCTACATTAGGCTACAGCACACTGCAAACACATTGTTATTACTAAATAACTTCTAACTTTACATGTTTACATTAATTTCCAGTCAGACACATGGTGTGGAGGCATTTTAACTTTTAAACGTCCCATTTTACATATGTAACTTAGCAGATGCGTGTATTAAGATCGAATTACAGTAGTGAGTACACACATTTCCATCTGTTTCTTTGCTGGTCCTTGAGACGGTAGCCATGGAGTCAATACTGGGTGGGGGACCAAATCGGCCAGTGGTCCCCCCCAGAAAAACATTAGAACATTTAAAATATATATTTATAAGAATCTTAATCATCAATATTTGCACAATCTGATATTGCCTTGTTGGTGTTGCTCTGAGTCCCGGACCATCATTGCAACTGACCTGTAGCCTTTGCCTAATCCTAACCTCAGTTGTGCCAACATTAATTATGAAGTCTTAGGAACAACACCAACACCGATCTGTTTATTTGTACACATTCATTGTGTACACAGTATTTTTTGCACTTAAAAAATAAAAGCATTTTACTGGTATATGCTGTGGCTGAATTAACATGGGGGGCAGGAAAGTAATATCCTAATGTCTTTACTAGTGGACACTCGTTAAAAGTCAAGGTCTGAAATCATTGCCAGTCACTATCAGACCTCCATTGATATGTTAATTCCTCACAGCAGGGGGTGGGATTGTAACAATGGTGAGGTTTGCACTATATGTCTTAATGCCCAGAGGTGGGGTTTCCTTAAAAATAGGGAAGAGTAGAAGAATGTCCCATGCTGGAGCTGTTGCCAGGATTCTAAGTGTCCTTGACTGTTGATAGTTCCTTTGTGGATCCTCTTTGTGAAAAGTGATGACATAAACCGGGTTTGGAGTGTTGAGTAATTAAAGACTGTAGTTCTCACAACTGACCTGGAATTGGCAACATTTGTAAGAGGTGTCAAGATAACTAGGACTACGAAACGGGTATTTGGCGCAGTGCCACTGCAGCTTGGTTGACTACACGTACGGCAACACCACTTGGACAAACCACATGCAGAACTGCAGTGAACCGTAATACTAGAACCAGTAGTAATAATAATGGCAATTTAAGTTTAGTTATGATTATGATTACATTTGCTAATGATTTTTTTGGACGGCGGTGCATGATTGCACATTTTTGTTGTATTTTTACAATTTATAAATCAGTATAGGGGGGGGGGGGGGGCATTTTGAGCATATTTGAATATTGGGGGGGATGTGTCCCTCCAATATACAGCTCTGGACCTGCACCTTTTTCCTCACTCAAAACCTTCCTTTTCAACTTTTTGGGAAAGGAAAGAAAAAAATATTATTTCCAGAGCTGTATATTATAATTATGGCCTTGCTATGGGTCCCACATTGCAAGCACCATGTTATACCAACTGAACAAGAGAAAATCTTGGGTTTTTATTTAGCAAATTACACATCTAGAAAGTTTGGTTCAAAGCCTGAGGGGTGGGAAAGATGTGTTTTTATCAAAAAGGCCAAATGCAATATTACTCTGTGTCAGAAATTGTTCACACCCCTCAACTAATATGCTTTCATTTCTTCCTTCCAGAATTACTACCAAAATAAGCTGAAGTTGGCTCTGATTGGCCAGAGCCTGTTCGGACAGGAAGTGTACACCAATATTAGAAAGCAGGGCCACAAGGTGGTGGGCGTGTTTACTGTTCCAGATAAGGATGGCAAGGCAGACCCTCTGGGTAAGTATTGACACAAGGGGGGGGGGCATGAATGGAGAGAACTTTTAGCCCTTGCACTAGCCTAACTTCGCTGATACATATGTAATTTAATTAAATGTACTAAGTATAACTGAGTTATGTGGTACCACCTACCCTAAGATGAAGTTGCTCTGGAAGAGTGTGTCTGCTTAATTACTAAATAATAATAGTATAATAAGACATCAGAAGTATGAAATAAAACATATGGAATCATGTAGTAACCCAAAAAAGTGTTAAGCCTTGGCTAGGATCTAAAATTTTGACTTAATCTGTTTCTGCAAAAACAGCCCGATGCTTTTATATTGTCCCATCTATGTAATATTTGAGCAAAGTTTTACAAAAAAATTGTGAAAGAGCGGGGAGGTGAGGAGAACCAAACAGACCCATGCCACCCCAACCGATGCAGACTGAAATTAAATGCATCTTTTGAAACCAGATGCACCAACAAATGACAGCAGACGTTTCAGCTCACAGCTGCTCCTGATGGGTCCCCTCATCATGTAAATGTCTGATTGCCGGTTTCTTTGTTTCATTGTGTTGGCCAAGAAGAAGTAATGAGCGAGAGTTGGGTGTTTACCCAACTGTCGATTGAAAACTCCCAGGTCAACTCCCAGGACATGAAAACTCCCATGTCAACTTACCAGACTATCAATGTTTTAAGCATCTCTTCATACTGGTTCTTATCTTAATTAGGAAAAAAAATCTTGATTATTGTAGTATATAATTATATTCTTTAAGTTTATTTTTGCTAAATGAACAAGGTTATCTGTTCCATAATCCCCAGCACAGCTCCAGCACCAAAGCCAAGGGCCCCCTCAAGGGGGCATAGCGACCGACAAAGCTGTATAACACAAAATTAAATCATATAACATTTTCAGTTGTGCTCATAAGTTTGCATACCCTTGCAGAAATTGTGCAATTTTGGCATTCTTTTTGAAAATATGACTGATAATGCAAAAAAAAGCCTTTTATTTTAAAGATAGTGATCATATGAAGCCATTTATTATCACTTAGTTGTTTGGCTCCTTTTTAAATCATAATGATAACATCACCCGAATGCCCTGATCAAAAGTTTACATACCCTTGTGAATGTTTGGCATTGTTACAGACACACAAGGTGACACACACAGGTGTAAATGGCAATTTAATGTGAATTTCCCACATCTGTGGCTTTTTAAATTGCAATTAGTGTCTGTGTATAAATAGTCAAGGAGTTTGTTAGCTCTCACGTGGATGCACTGAGCAGGCTAGATACTG
Organism: Esox lucius; assembly: GCF_011004845.1. Taxonomy (NCBI): domain Eukaryota; kingdom Metazoa; phylum Chordata; class Actinopteri; order Esociformes; family Esocidae; genus Esox; species Esox lucius. The sequence continues at coordinate 2,394,136 of NC_047591.1, forward strand.
AGCCATGGGGAGCAGAAAAGAACTGTCTAAAGACCTGCATAACAAGGTAATGGAACTTTATAAAGATGGAAAATGATATAAAAAGATATCAAAAGCCTTGCAAATGCCAGTCAGTACTTTTCAATCACTTATTGAGAATTGGAAAATTCAGGTATCTTGTCAAGTTCTTGTGACAGATTTTTTTGTATCTCCAGTAACAGGGGGCCCATTGTGATTGGACACTGGGGCAGTGTTTGTTACAAAAGGTGTGAAAATAGGTTTGGGTCCAGCCTCAATCGCTATGGTCATCTTCCTTTGTTTTCTCCAAACCCTGTCCTTTCAGGATGGTTTGTTAAGGGTAAACTCCCAACTCTCGCTCATTACTTCTTCTTGGCCAACACAATGAAACAAAGAAACCGGCAATCAGACATTTACATGATGAGGGGACCCATCAGGAGCAGCTGTGAGCTGAAAACGTCTGCTGTCATTTGTTGGTGCATCTGGTTTCAAAAGATGCATTTAATTTCAGTCTGCATCGGTTGGGGTGGCATAGGTCTGTTTCACAATTTTTTTGTAAAGCTTTGCTCAAATATTACTTAGATGGGACAATATAAAAGCATCAGGCTGTTTTTCTAGTCTACGACTAGAAAATCAAGCATGTTTTTTTAGGTCATAGACTAGGCTTAATCTGTGATGGCAAATTCAGCCACTACTGCAGCTCTGTAAGTTACTGCCTCATTGTAAGGTACAGCAGTGGGATGTACAGATTGATTAAGTGTCACACAGGGTTGGTGGGGTGTTTTTTTCTGAATGTCGCACTCCAGCGGCTCCTTGTGATTGGTCAGGTGCCTGCATGTTCAATTGTGGTTGTCGGTAGAGCAATGCACTCTCTGCCAGCGCAGATGTGCCGGTGACTACTTCCTGGTTCACCGAGGAGTGTGATAAGGAGCAGAACGGCTTGCAAGATGCGCAACGGAAGACATGTCTTTTCCCAAACCCACTGGGGAGTTGCTATGGTGAGGCAAGGCCATACATTTGAATAAGACATAATGAAATTGAGAAGATAAAATTTTTTAGAGGTATATATAAAAGAGAGCTTGACCATGGTCTTCTTATCTCCTACCATTATGCTTAGCACACAGATTAGAACAGGTGCCAACATCTCGACTGGCCCACAAAAATGCACTGTGAAACACGGTGCCCCCAGCTGCTCTGTAGCTGGTGGATAAAGCCAAAGGGTGGGTTTCATGTGACCCTAATTAACACCAGTCAGGGAGAGCTGACCTTGCCTGGGAAAGAACTGAACCTCCAAAACACCCATCTCACTCAGATAAACTCACTTGGATGATCCCCTCTCGCATATGCCGCATGGAGGACATACGTGTCATCTCTCCCCCCTCTCCCTTCAGCGGTAGCGGCGCAGAAAGATGGTACCCCAGTCTTTAAGTTCCCCCGGTGGCGAGTCAAAGGGAAGCCCATCCCGGAGGTGGTGGAGGCTTACAAGGCAGTGGGGGCTGAACTCAACGTCATGCCTTTCTGCTCCCAGTTTATCCCCATGGAAGTGATTGACCACCCAGCCTACGGCTCCATCATCTACCACCCCTCCATCCTGCCCCTGCACCGTGGGGCCTCTGCAATTAACTGGTAAGAATAATGGGACAGGGCTTCAATATTTATTTTTGAAGTATGCATGTGGACAAAGCGTCTATAGATTTGTGTGGCATGGTGGTCAATTGCCAGGGTTGTGGGTCTGATTCCCAACGGGGGGTCAGTATGAGAGTGCTCACTACTGTAAGTCCCACTGGATGAGAGCGTACGCTGCATTATTTGGATAGGTTTGTGTATTGGTCAGCGAAATAAATAATAGGTTTGTGTAGCTTCTACAGTGAGGGGAAAAATTATTTGATCCCCTGCTGATTTTGTAAGTTTGCCCACTGACAAAAAAATTACCAGTCTAATTTTAATGGTAGGTTTATTTGAACCGTGAGAGACAGAATAACAACAAAAAGATCCAGAAAAACGCATGTCAAAAATGTTATGAATTGATTTGCATTTTAATGAGTGAAAATAAAATGCTAATCTGACGGGATATACAGGTGCTGGTCATATAATTTGAATATCATCAAAAAGTGTATTTATTTCAGCAATTCCATTCAAAAAGTGAAACTTGTATAATGCATACATTCATTCGACACAGACTGATATATTTCAAGTGTTTATTTCTTAAAATGTTGATGATTGTAACTGACAACTAATGAAAACCCCAAATTCAGTATCACAGAAAATTTGAATATTATGAAAAGGTTCAATATTGAAGACACCTGGTGCCACACTCTAATCAGCTAATTAACTCAAAACACCTGCAAAGGCCTTTAAATGGTCTCTCAGTCTAGTTCTGTAGGCTACACAATCATGGGGAAGACTTCTGACTTGACAGCTGTCCAAAAGATGACCATTGACACCTTGCACAAGGAGGGCAAGACACAAAAGGTCATAGCTAAAGAGGCTGGCTGTTCACAGAGCTCTGTGTCCAAGCACATTAATAGAGAGGTGAAGGGAAGGAGAAGATGTGGTAGAAAAAAGTGTACAAGCAATAGGGATAACCGCACCCTGGAGAGGATTGTGAAACAAAACCCATTCAAAAATGTGGGGGAGATTCACAAAGAGTGGACTGCAGCTGGAGTCAGTGCTTCAAGAACCACCACTCACAGACGTATGCAAGACATGGGTTTCAGCTGTCGCATTCTTTGTGTCAAGCCACTCTTGAACAAGACACAGTGTCAGAAGCGTCTCGCCTGGGCCAAAGACAAAAAGGACTGGACTGCTGCTGAGTGGTCCAAAGTTATGTTCTCTGATGAAAGTAAATTTAGCATTTCCTTTGGGAATCAAGGTCCCAGAGTCTGGAGGAAGAGAGGAGGGGCACAGAATCCATGTTGCTTGATGTCCAGTGTAAAGTTTCCACAGTCAGTGATGGTTTGGGGTGCCATGTCATCTGCTGGTGTTGGTCCACTGTGTTTTCTGTGGCCCAAGGTCAACGCAGCCGTCTACCAGGAAGTTTTAGAGCACTTCATGCTTCCTGCTGCTGACCAACTTTATGGAGATGCAGATTTGATTTTCCAACAGGACTTGGCACCTGCGCACAGTGCCAAAGCTTCCAGTACCTGGTTTAAGGACCATGGTATCCCTGTTCTTAATTGGCCAGCAAACCTGCCTGACCGTAACCCTATAGAAAATGTATGGGGTATTGTGAAGAGGAAGATGCGATACGCCAGACCCAACAATGCAGAAGAGCTGAAGGCCACTAACAGAACACCTGAGCAGTGCCACAGACTGATCGACTCCACGCCACGCCACATTGCTGCAGTAATTCAGGCAAAAGGAGCCTCAACTAAGTATTGAGTGCTATACATGCTCATACTTTTCATGTTCGTACTTTTCAGTTGGCCAACATTTCTAAAAATCCTTTTTTTGTATTGGTTTTAAGTAATATTCTAATTTTCCAAGAGACTGAATTTGGGGTTTTCATTAGTTGTCAGTTATAATCATCAAAATTAAAAGAAATAAACACTTGAAATATATCAGTCTGTGTGGAATGAATGTATACATTACACAAGTTTCACTTTTTGAATGGAATTACTGAAATAAATCAACTTTTTGATTATATTCTTATTATATGACCAGAACCTGTATTATGTTTGATTACCATCCATATGCCAGTTGAAATTTGTACACAGCACAGAATAAACACAGAAATATTGTTGTTCTCCTCCCAGACTCAATACCACCAGAACCACCCCTTTTGATTGACTCTCTTAACCGCTTTCACTGCACCAGAATGTCTCTGGAACACAGGTGTCCATTAAGCATCACCTTTCCCTGCTCTGATCTCAGATACTGCAGAATCCAATTACTCATCACTCAGTTGTACCAGCGTTGTTCTTGAGATGTTGAGCTCCCTAATGGGTTTGTACAGAGTTTGTCTGGAAATGCAAAGGATGGAAGCAACTTCTATCAATGTGGTCTTTAATGACAGCACATTTCCCATGTCTTCTTTAGAAATGTAGTTCTGGTGTCCATCCTAGAATAACAAAATTTAGCGATTTTATTTACAAGGTTACATTAATCTACACTGAACAAAATTATAAACGAAACACTTGTTTTTGCCCCCATTTATCATGAGCTGAACTCAAAGATCCAAGACTTTCTCTATGTACGTAAATGGCTTAGATAATATCAAGATGCTTATTAGAAAGCATGATTATTGCACAGGTGTGCCTTAGGCTGGCCACAATAAAAGGCCACTCTAAAATGTGCAGTTTCACTGTATTGGGGTTGTCCGAAAACCAGTCAGTATCTGCTGCAACATGAGGTGCTGGTCATGGATGAATGGCACAACAATGGGCCTCTGGATCTCGTCACGGTATCTTTGTGCATTCAAAATGCCATCAATAAAATGCACCTGTGTTCGTTGTCCATAACCCGTAGCCCATCGCCACCATGGGCCACTCGATCCACAACTTTTATTGTGGCCAGCCTAAGGCACAGCTGTGCAATAATCATGCTGTCTAATTAGCATCTTGATATGCCATATCTGTGAGGTGGATAGATTATCTCAGCAAAGGAGAAGTGCTCACTAATACAGATTTAGACAGATTTGTGAACAATATTTGAGAGAAATAGGCCTTTTGTGTACATAGAGAAAGTATTAGATCTTTGAGTTCAGCAAAAATAAATGTTGCGTTTATAATTTTGTTCAGTGTAATACAGTGGACACTGACGACACTATACAGCTTTGACTTGCAGCCATGATGGCATGATTCGCCGCAATAGCTACAGGTGATTGCGCATTCTAATGTTTTTCAGATCTGGGTAACCGATCGTTCCATTGCCCTGCATTATTTAAGAACTTACCAATCTCAGTGATGTGGTCGCTGAGCTCAGTGAAGTCCTGCTGGTACCTAAAGAGTGAAATATTACATACATAACTGAAACCCCTGCTGATAGAAGACTACAATTTCACTTTTGACTCACACTGTGATCAAGAACCTCACTCCTTTTACAAACTATGACTACTAAGTAACATGTCTTTATGCATTAGCTAGCCAATGGTAGCTAAAACCGCACATGATACATACTAGCTACAAATTAGCCATCGCTATTAATTAAAAAAATGTAAACTCAATTTCAGGACTTACCGAGAGCAATGGTGTAGTGGCTGTTTCGCAGTGGTGCCTGGTGTAGTTCAATCCTGAAGAACCACCCCAATGCAACCGCCCTTTCAATCACCTGGATTTGCTGTTTTGATGTGGCCAATTACCGTAATGGCAGTTTTATTCCGTTTTGAAGATTTAAATTGTAAATGTATATTTAACATTTACACTTAATATTTATGTTTAACATTTATATTTAACATTTATATTTAGCATTTACATTTATATTTAACATTTACATTTAATATTTAAGTTTATATTTAATATTTACATTTATATTTAACATTTACGATATTGTTGTATAATTTTGAGTTATTGCAGAACACTACTCTTGGAAAAGTTTGCATGTATTTACATTGATTTCTCACTAAATGTTTGAAAAAGTTACAGTTGAAAATTGTAGTGCATTTTTTGTACATTTGGCAATGCTAAATGTGCAAAAACTGAGCAGGATTACAGAATGTGCAACAATTTACAGACGGCACCCCATAGTGACTGCAGTCGTTCAGCCAGGTGGACAAACAAAATGCATCTTCGACCATTTTGATAGTCTTCTTTCCCACCTTTCGACAGTTGTCCTCTCTCGGCCATCTTGACTTTCTTTTGTCTTTGCTGTTTTTGTTCTTGTTAGTGTCTTTTTTCACACTATGATATTTAAACATTAGTGCATGCGCGTCAGAATCTGCAGTCATGTTGTATTTGTATAACTGGACAACATTATATTTGACTTGTACAAGTCACTGTATAACAGACAGGTTCCACACAATAAAAATGGTGGCCTTGACAGGGGAATTAACTAGGGCTTGGTCGACTACCAAACGCTTTTGCAATCTTGACTGTTCGTTGTATGACTCACTGTTCATCTGTGTCCATAACCAAGAACTCCTTCAGTTAGCAGTTAGCTAGTTAGCTCAGAAGTTCTGTCGAAACAGTTGATCTTCAGTAGAGTCAATAAGATTATCCATCCGGTCGCGGCAACATACTGTTAGAAATCAGCCATTTCATATAGTGGTTGACATAATGATCATGTACCCGGTCATCAAGGGAAAGAGTAATTCAATTATTTATTACAGCATTTGACTGTCTGTTGGTAATGATGTTACAGACTCTATACTTGGTCTTACAAACTCATTCTCATCTAACTCAATCTCAAAGGACGTCCGGTGGTATCTCTACTTTATAAACAATGCAATCCAGAATACACATCACAGTACGTTATGCCCATTGGCTGATTAATGTTGCACTTTGACTGAACATGACTTCCTGTGTCAAACATTCATACCTTTCAACAAATGTGATGTAAAAGTATGCCATTCTCTCACTGTACTCTAAGCATTTGTCATGGTTAAGTGCCCGGTTTTATGTATGACCCAATTCCACATATAGCATCCTGGTTTGACATATTACATTTATTCTGTGGCTATACTAGTTCTGGATCCCTGTTCTCCTCAGGACTCTGATCCAGGGGGATAAGAAGGCTGGGTTCTCTATTTTCTGGGCTGATGACGGACTGGACACGGGTCCCATTTTGCTCCAGAGAGAATGCCCAGTGGAACCCAACGACACTGTGGACTCCCTCTACAACCGCTTCCTCTTCCCAGAAGGCATTAAGGCCATGGTAACTATAGAAATTCATCATCACCTTCAGCTCATCCTTAGCGCACAACCAAGATAGAACAAAAGCTCTATTAGTAAGTCACTACAGCTATCACTTATATGATTTTTACCGTACCACTGACATTAACTTTGCTTTGGGGTTGGTGCTTTGCTGTGGGGCAGGTGGAGTCAGTGCAACTTATCGCTGATGGGAAGGCCCCGCGCATCAATCAAACTGAGGAGGGTGCCAGCTACGAGGGCATCCAGAAGAAATCCAATGCCAAGGTAAGAAACTGAACATGATAGGCCTAAAAACAGTATATACAGTAACAGATGCTGCGGAAAGTGTCACCTGTTTAAGGCTGTTTGTAGGGAATGAAGGAAATAGAAACAGAAAGTGAGGATAGCCACTGAACCAATAGCCACTGAACCATCGAATAACAATTGAAAAGAAACCAGTTTAAGGTTGGAGCTTATTTGTTCTTGATCTTGATCTTTCACGGTTCTTGCCCAAATTATCATCAAATTATTAATTTGCAGTGTTATAATAGAACAACATCCATTCATTACACAGTTTGGAGAATTCTTGTTTAGCATGTGTTTGATGTACAAGGCCCAGAATTGGGCAGAGGGGATTTCAGTATAAAGGAGAGGGCAAGGGCTTGTTGAAGTGGATGGGGGTGTTAACTTACTAAACCCCATAGCACTGGCCAAGGTAGCTGGATTTATTTTTAAGCTCCGTCTTCCAAGTGTTGCATAACAGACAGTGGGGTTCAATACTAATACAATGGGGAGAACAATTATTTGATACACTGCCGATTTTGCAGGTTTTCCTACTTACAAAATATGTAGAGGTCTGTAATTTTTATCATAGGTACACTTCAACTGTGACAGACAGAATCTAAAACCAAATTCCAGAAAATCACATAGTATGATTTTTAAATAATTTATTTGCATTTTATTGCATGACATAAGTATTTGATCACTTACCAACCAGTAAGAATTCCGGCTCTTACAGACCTATTAGTTTTTCTTTAAGAAGCCCTCCTGTTCGCCACTCATTTCCTGTATTAACTGCACCTGTTTGAACTTGTTACCTGTATAAAAGACACCTGTCCACACACTCAAACAGACTCCAACCTCTCCACAATGGCCAAGACCAGAGAGCTGTGTAAGGACATCAGGGATAAAATTGTAGACCTGCACAAGGCTGGGATAGGCTACAGGACAATAGGCAAGCAGCTTGGTGAGAAGGCAACAACTGTTGGTGCAATTATTAGAAAATGGAAGAAGTTCAAGATGACGGTCAATCTCCCTCAGTCTGGGGCTCCATGCAAGATCTCACCTCATGGGGCATCAATGATCATGAGGAAGGTGAGGGATCAGCCCAGAACTACACGGCAGGACCTGGTCAATGACCTGAAGAGAGCTGGGACCACAGTCTCAAAGAAACCATTAGTAACAACACTACGCCGTCATGGATTCAAATCCTGCAGCGCACGTAAGGTCCCCCTGCTCAAGCCAGCGCATGTCCAGGCCCATCTGAAGTTTGCCAATGACCATCTGGATTATCCAGTTGAGGAATGGGAGAAGGTCATGTGGTCTGATGAAACAAAAAATAGAGGTTTTTGGTCTAAACTCCAGTCGCCGTGTTTGGAGGAAGAAGGATGAGTACAATCCCAAGCACACCATCCCAACCGTGCAGCATGGAGGCGGAAACATCATTATTTGGGGATGCTTTTCTGCAAAGGGGACAGGGACGACCTGCACCGTATTGAGGGGAGGATGGATGGGGCCATGTCGCAAGATCTTGGCCAACAACCTCCTTCCCTCAGTAAGAGCATTGAAGATGGGTCGTGGCTGGGTCTTCCAGCATGACAAGACCCCGAAACACACAGCCAGGGCAACTAAGGAGTGGCTCCGTAAGAATTATCTCAAGATCCTGGAGTGGCCTAGCCAGTCTCCAGACCTAAACCCAATAGAAAATCTTTGGAGGGAGCTGAAAGTCCGTATTTGCCCAGCGACAGCCCCGAAACCTGAAGGATCTGGAGGACGTATGTATGGAGGAGTGGGCCAAAATCCCTGCTGCAGTGTGTGCAAACATGGTCAGTGTCTACAGGAAACGTATGATCTCTGTAATTGCAAACAAAGGTTTCTGTACCAATTATTAAGTTCTGCTTTTCTGATGTATCAAATACTTATGTTTTGCAATAAAATGCAAATGAATTATGTTGAAATCATACAATGTGATTTTCTGGATTTCTGTTTTAGATTCCGTCACTCCCAGTTGAAGAGTACCTATGATAAAAATTACAGAAAACCTGCAAAATCGGCAGTGTATCAAATACTTGTTCTCCCCACTTGTTATGTGTAATACTAGAAGGAACTATCTAGGACCAGGACAGATTCCTGTGTTCTGAGAAAAAAAGGATGATAGTCAATGATATACAATCTTTATGCACTAATACAAAAATAGAAATGCAAGAAAACATATGCATCTGTATAGCTTCGGGAGTGGACATAAAAATCTGATTTCATTTATTAGGCCAAGCATAATAAAATAAGCAGTCTGCCATGCTCAATGCAAGTCCCCTATAGACTGAAATGGGCAGAAATTACTTATTTTACAAAAAACTTTACAAAAAGCCCTAAAAACAAGATTATTATGCTAATAATATATTGTATTTTATGAACAAAAAACATTTGCAAGGACCAACTTTAACTTCAACAACATTCTTGGTAAAGAAACAGTTAACACATTTTTCTTATGAAAGACATTGGATCAGGACAGAAAATTACAAATGACAATATAGTCAAAAGTTGTTTAAATGTCTATTTCAAATACTGCCCATCTCTGCAAATAGGAAACTTCACTGGCATGATTTTTGTTAAGAGTTTTGACCACTATCCTATTATATTTAGGGTACAAACAACCATACAGTATATTAGTTGTGGCTTTAAGACATTATTATGACAGTTTATTCGTTGACAATATTATTTGCCAAATTATGAATGAAGGACATGAATAGACAGGGCAAACTTTGTAGTAAAATTGACACAGTGGCAGAAAACAAAGCAGGATCATACATAGGACCTCATGTTTACCTAGTCAGAATCATAGAGAATTGATCAACGCCAGTGGATGCGGAATCATGTTTGGCCTCTCTGGTTCCTAAGAATGTATTAAAGAAACATCTGACTCTCTCAATCCTCTATGTTACCTCCAGGTCAACCTAGCTCAGCCAGCAGAGGCCATTCATAACTGGATTCGTGGCCATGACAAAGTTCCCGGGGCGTGGTCGGTCATTGATGGTCAGGTGCGTTCCGTAACATCCATGCACATACTGATGCACACACAGAGGTGACAAATTAAAGGAAAAAACTACATAAAGTGTATCACCAAGGTGTTGGGCCTCGACAAGCCACGAGAACAGCTTCAATGTGCCTTGGCATAGATTCTACGTGTCTCTGGAACTCTACTGGAGGGGTGGTATATAATTCTTCCGAAAGATATTCCCTCATTTGGTGTTTAGATCCTTTCTGCTTGCTATCCTGATCCAAAACCGAGGTCAAATGGGCCATACCATACCATACCATCTTCTTCCGCTTATCCGGGGCCGGGTCGCAGGGGCAGCAGTCTCAGCAGGGATGCCCAGACTTCCCTCTCCCCAGACACTTCCTCCAGCTCTTCCGGGGGGACACCGAGGCGTTCCCAGGCCAGCCGGGAGACATAGTCCCTCCAGCGTGTCCTAGGTCTTCCCCGGGGTCTCCTCCCGGTGGGACGGGACCGGAACACCTTCCCAGAAAGGCGGTCCGGAGGCATCCGAAACAGATGCCCAAGCCACCTCAGCTGACCCCTCTCGATGTGGAGGAGCAGCGGCTCTACTCTGAGCTCCTCCCGGGTGACCGAGCTTCTCACCCTATCTCTAAGGGATCGCCCAGCCACCCTGCGGAGAAAGATCATTTCGGCCGCCTGTGTCCGGGATCTTGTCCTTTCGGTCATGACCCAAAGCTCATGACCATAGGTGAGAGTAGGAACGTAGATTGACCGGTAAATCGAGAGCTTCGCCTTGCGGCTCAGCTCTTTCTTCACCACGACAGACCGATACATCAACCGCATTACTGCAGAAGCTGCACCGATCCGTCTGTCAATCTCCCGTTCCTTCCTTCCCTCACTCGTGAACAGGACCCCTAGATACTTAAACTCCTCCACTTGAGGCAGGCACTCAAGTGGAGGAGTCAAATGGGCCTACTCAGCATTTTTTATATATGCCACAGATAGAGATGAAACGGTATGAACATTTTATATTACGGTTATAGTGACCAAAATGATCATGTTTCAGTTTTATTGCAGTATTGTTAAAATGTGCTGGAAATGTTCAAAAAGTACTCATATTCACACTGAAATCATATCACCAAGTTTTATATCGGAAACCAACAAACAAATAAAATTAGAAGCACTATGAACTTAGTGTGCATAAACATTAAAATAATTAACATAAAAAATGGCACCATGTGGTTATGACAGATGATAGTCTCCCTAATGCAGGTTTTAATGAGCACAACCTTAAGCAAATCAAATGTGCATATAAACACAACACAAGTAAAGCAATGTGCATGTAAGAACAGTACAACCATATCTAAACAAATCCAATGTGCAGGTGTTAAAATAACGACATAAAAATAAGTAAACAAATCAAGTGAACTGACTGTATGTCCGATCTCTCCTTCATGAAGAAATAAGGTGCTTCTGGCCAAACGTACTGTATGTATGCATCTTATGTTCACTTGAGATTAAAATGTAAAATTGTCAGCATATATACTTCATGCCGTTTTATGTACCTTGCATTCACGATAAAGTAGTGGTGGTGGTCGTGATGATTGAAGAGATGTTAAAGGAAAGGTTAGCTATTTTTAACTTGGGGATTTTTTTTATGATTATCTAGTCTTGGACTCTGGAGACACTTATTTTGAATTATTTCAATTTTGAGTTTGTTTGATTTTTAAAGGAAGCCTATCTCTGGGCTACAATGGAAGTGAACGGGGCAACCGATATAGCGTTCGAAAATACACCAATCAGCCATAACATTATGACCATCTGCCTAATATTGTGTAGGTGCCAGTTTTACCGCCAAAACAGCCCTGACCAATCGAGGCATACTTGTAGTTCATTAGGCACTCCACTAGACCTCTGAAGGTGTGCTATGGTATCTGGAACCAGGACATTAGCAGCAGATCCTTTAAGTCCTATATGTTGCGAGGTGGGGCCTCCATGGATCGGACCTGTTTGTCCAGCACATCCCAGATGCTCCATTGGATTGAGATCTGGAAAATTTGGAGACCAAGTCAACACCTTGAACTTGTTGTGTTCCTCAAACAATTCCTGAACCATTTTCACTTTGTGGCAGGGCACATTATCCTGCTGAAAGTGGCCAGTGCCATCAGTGAACACCGTTGCCAAGAAAAGGTGCACATGGTCTGTAACAATGTTCAAGTAGGTGGTACATGTCAAAGTAACATCCAAATGAATGGCAGGACCCAAGGTTTCCCAGCAGAACATTGCCCAAAGCATCACACTGCCTCGGCCGGCTTGCCTTCTTCCCATAGTGCATCCTGGTGCCATGTGTTCTCCAGGTATGCAACGCACACGCACATGGCCATCCACATGATGCAAAAGAAAATGTGATTCATCAGACCAGGCCACCTTTTCCATTGCTCCATGGTCCAGTTCTGATGCTCACGGTTGTAGGCAGGAGTCAGCATGACTGTTCTACGCAAGCCCCATACGCAACAAACTGCGATGCACTGTGTGTTCTGACACCTTTCTATCAGTACCAGCATTAATTTTTCAGCAATTTGAGCTAAAGTAGCTCGTCTGTTGGATCGGACCACACAGTACCTGTATTAACTGCACCTGTTTGAACTTGTTGCTTGTATGAAAGACACTTGTCCACACATTCAAACAGACTCCAACCTCTCCACAATGGCCAAGACCAGAGAGCTGTGTAAGGACATCAGGGATAAAATTGGAGACCTGCACAAGGCTGGGATGGGCTACAGGACAATAAGCAAGCAGCTTGGTGAGAAGGCAACAACTGTTGGAATAATTATTAGAAAGGTTCAAGATGACGGTCAATCTCCCTCAGTCTGGGGCTCCATGCAAGATCTCACCTCGTCGGGCATCAATGATCATGAGGAAGGTGAGGGATCAGGCCAGAACTACACGGCAGGACCTGGTCAATGACCTGAAGAGCGCTGGGACCACAGTCTCAAAGAAAACCATTAGTAACACACTACGCCATCATGGATTAAAATCCTGCAGCGCACGCAAGGTCACCCTGCTCAAGCCAGCGCATGTCCAGGCCTGTCTGAAGTTTGCCAATGACCATCTGGATGATCCAGAGGAGGAATGGGAGAAGGTCATGTGGTCTGATGAGACATAAATAGAGGTTTTTGATCTAAACTCCACTCACCGTGTTTGGAGGAAGAAGAAGGATGAATACAACCCCAAGAACACCATCCCAACCGTGAAGCATGGAGATGGAAACATCATTCTTTGGGGATGCTTTTCTGCAAAGGGGACAGGACGACTGCACCGTATTGAGGGGAGGATGGATGGGGCCATGTATCGCAAGATCTTGGCCAACAACCTCCTTCCCTCAGTAAGAGCATTGAAGATGGGTCGTGGCTGGGTCTTCCAGCATGACAAGGCCCCGAAACACACAGCCAGGGCAACTAAGGAGTGGCTCCGTAAGAATCATCTCAAGATCCTGGAGTGGCCTAGCCAGTCTCCAGACCTAAACCCAATAGAAAATCTTTGGAGGGAGCTAAAAGTCCGTATTGCCCAGCGACAGCCCCGAAACCTGAAGGATCTGGAGAATGTATGTATGGAGGAGTGGGCCAAAATCCCTGCTGCAGTGTGTGCAAACATGGTCAGTGTCTACAGGAAACGTATGATTTCTGTAATTGCAAACAAAGGTTTCTGTACCAAATATTAAGTTCTGCTTACCTGATGTATCAAATACTTATGTCATGCAATAAAATGCAAATGAATTACTTAGTGTGATTTTCTGGATTTTTGTTTTAGATTCCGTCACTCACAGTTGAGTACCTATGATAAAAATTATCATTACAGACTTCTACATGCTTTGTAATTGGGAAAATCTGCAAAACTGGCAGTGTATCAAATACTTGTTCTCCCCACTGTACGTGCCACCCACTGACAGGTGCCATGATAACGAGATTATCAGTGTTATTCACTTCACCTATCAGTCTCATAATGTTATGGCTGATCGGTGTGTATGATACATTCGTTTTTCCAAAACGGGAAGGCCCAGGTATATTGATATAGGTCTTTGTATGTTCTCCTGAATTTTTTTCTCCAAAACTAGCATTGTATCATTGCTTATGTTCTATGTGAAACCACAAAATTTTTTCTTAAACAATGCACTACATCAGAACAAATGTAAACTTCCACACTCAAGCTAACTGCGCTGTTGGTGGGAGTGGTGCTTTTTCAAAACACAGTTAAACTACAGGGCTGAACCCCCGATTTGAATGTACTAGCTAGCAACAATCTGAATATATGGGAATTAATCTACAATGTGCGGTTCCCATTTGTGATATTAAAATGAAATCTAGCTCAAGGATCACTTTTCATAGTCTTCTGTTCTCTGACCCTGAAAATATGGCTCAACGTCCTACAGGTTTATGTAAACACCCCAGTCGATCAACTTCATTTGGCTGATAATCGGGGTTTGCGGGGAACAATTTGATATTGTTGACTTTACTAAGAATGTCCAATAACTTTTTTTTTTAATATGTCTCTTCCCCATGTTGGACATGCAGCGCAAAGAAACAGCCCTGGAGTACAGGTATTTGGGGCCAAATCCTATTCATTAGCCTACTATGAAATGAAACCTACTTTGGGAAGGAAACATTCATTGCAATTATAAGAGGAGCCCGAGTTTTTTCGAAACACTGTAGGAAAATAACTGACACGGCTGATCCAAACAGGAGAAATCGTGCTAATGCTAGGTAGTAATAATTTCAGTACCTCCACATACCAATGGCGCTGGAAATGGCTTACGACAGTATTATCCAAATAGCTGTTACAGTACATGCCTATTTGCTGTGATGGTGCGAGTGCAATGTGTGCATAAAAATTAGGCAGTGAAAAAAGGAAGACAAAAACCAGAGCAAAACTTTTTCAAGACTTTATCTAAACATAACACACATCACGTTTGGAAGCAAGAAACAATAATCTGTGATCCCCTGTGACAAACTGAACCAACATATACTGAACTAATGACTAAGTAAAAACAGGTGCGTCCGCGGGGTACGCTGCTGCCATCACTCTCCGGCCGGTGGTTAATACACTGGCGAGGTGGAATGCCAGATAGCAAGAGGAGCTGCGGTGCCATGCGGAGCTGACGTCACACTTACAGATTTCAGAGTTTTCTGTTTGGTCCCTCTGGCCTCTGTCCTTTTGCGGGACTGCGCAAGCAGAGCCGGCCAAGAAACAAATACCTCTTACTGACTGACTGAGTGACTGACCGACCAACCAATCGATCCTTGTTAAATTGCGTAGTGGTTAGAGACATGGACCTGCAACCAGCAGGTCCCTCGTTCGAATCTTGTCACCGTCAAAGCAAATTATGCATTAGGATTTGTTCCGGATCGATAAACACTTTGCTGGCTACAACCTTCAGTAGCTGTGTTATAGCAAGCCTAAAATAAAACTGTTCACGGTTATATTGCGACTATTTCTGGTGTATTATCGAATTACACATCTGTGCATGCGTTTTGGGTCAGGATAGACAAAAACTGCTCTGGCTACAACCCTCAGTAGCTACGTTACAGTAAGCCTTTATATAAAATTGTTCAGTTATATTGCAAATATTTCCGGTGGACTTTCGAAGTACGCATCCGTGCATTCTTTTTGGGTCAGGATAGACAAAACTTCACTGGCTACAACCTTCAGTAGCTAATTTATAGTATGCCTAATATAAAACTGTTCATATTACTACTATTTCTGGTGGATTTTTTAAGTATGCATCAGTGTATGATTTCTGGGGTTATATAGGCTGGATAAAAACGCTGTGGACAGTAAAAGAGTAGGAGTTTCCACGATTTTCTCATCTTTTCACTTGATGAAAAGGTCAGTTATCATAATCTATATTGATAGTTATTGTATCAATGTCATTCACGAATGAGGAAAACAACAAATGTTTTTGTGCCATATAATAACTTTGGCTGTGTTAACTTCATATTCAGTCTCACTAGCAATTGCATCTTATGACTATTACAAGTAGTAACTTAGATACTAATAAGCCTATTACTGGCTAATTAGCTGTTAAAGCAGCCAGTGGCATAAGCAATACATTTCATAGATGCTATTTGTGGTGGAGGTAAAGTTAATAAGAAACGTTAGTCAGTTTAACACAATGCTTAATGGTGTCTAGCGAAATATTCAAACTTGGTGTGACGTTAATGTGTGACAAAATGATCTAATGTCGAGATGCTATACCAACACTGGATACATGTGTAGCACGATGGTGTAGTGGTTAAAGACACAGCGACTCATGTGGGAGACACAGGTTTGAATCCAGTGAGGGCGACATTATTTATCACTTAATTGTGGGCTGGCTGAACTAGGCTTTTTTGGTTTATTCCAATTTATTTTGGGGACGTGGAAGGTTTCCAAAACAGCTCGGTTTATGAGAGCCTAAAAGTCTCTGCCGTCTGTTGAACATAATGGTGCGGATTGCGACTCATCCACAGATGCATCTAGGTTCTCGATGGCATTCGGTAGCAATAAATACAAATTCTTACAGCACAAACTATCCTCGTTACTGGGCGTGTGCTTGCACCTCTGGCAAGAACACCAAATGTCCCCTGAGGTTCTTGGACTGGCCTAGGCCGCGACATTGGGTAGTTGCAGATCTTCACCTCTCCTCTCATCCATTGCTTCTAATTCTTTGTCTGTATACACTGGCTCAAACCTGTAGGCATTGCCGTAAAAGCAGTGGGCTTCTTTAGGCATGCAGTCTTCTTGGTGTTCCATTATACACTCACCTAAAGGATTATTAGGAACACCTGTTCAAATGCAAAGCATTTGTGAAGCCACAACACGCACAACCTTGAGGCAGATGGGCTACAACAGCAGAAGACCCCACCGGGTACCACTCATCTCCACTACAAATAGGAAAAAAAGGCTACAATTTGCACAAGCTCACCAAAATTGGACACTTGAAGACTGGAAGAATGTTGCCTGGTCTGATGAGTCTCGATTTCTTTTGAGACATTCAGATGGTAGAGTCAGAATTTGGCGTAAACAGAATGAGAAGGAGCCTGAGATGGTGCGTGAGGTTGAGAGGTTGAGAGGTTCCGACTAGAGGTAGTCGGGATCACCTCTACGCACGGCTTGGGCTCTGGAACCACACTCCTTGAGAGAGGATGGACTCTTCACCACTCTGGAGTTGCCCATGGTGAGAGGCGGCGGGCTGGTGTGGGTTTGCTTATAGCTCCCCAGCTCTGCCGCCATGTGTTGGAGTTTACCCCGGTGAACGAGAGGGTCGTTTCCCTGCGCCTACGGGTCGGGGATAGGTCTCTCACTGTTGTTTGTGCCTACGGGCCGAACGGCAGTGCAGAGTACCCGACCTTCTTGGAGTCTCTGGGAGGGGTGCTGGAAAGTGCTCCGACTGGGGACTCTATCGTTCTACTGGGGGACTTCAACGCCCACGTGGGCAACGACAGTGATACCTGGAGGGGCGTGATTGGGAGGAACGGCCCCCCTGATCTGAACCCGAGCGGTGTTCAGTTATTGGACTTCTGTGCTAGTCACAGTTTGTCCATAACGAACACCATGTTCAAGCATAAGGATGTCCATCAGTGCACGTGGCACCAGGACACCCTAGGCCGCAGGTCGATGATCGACTTTGTTGTCGTTTCATCTGACCTGCGGCCATATGTCCATATGTCTTGGACACTCGGGTGAAGAGAGGGGCGGAGCTGTCAACTGATCACCACCTGGTTGTGAGTTGGATCCGATGGCGGGGGAGGAAGCTGGACAGACTCGGCAGGCCCAAGCGTACTGTAAGGGTCTGCTGGGAACGTCTGGCCGAGTCTCCTGTCAGAGAGATCTTTAACTCCCACCTCCGGCAGAGCTTTGACTGGATCCCGAGGGAGGTTGGAGATATTGAGTCCGAGTGGACCATGTTCTCCACCGCCATTGTTGAAGCGGCCGCTCGGAGCTGTGGCCGTAAGGTCTCCGGTGCCTGTCGAGGCGGCAATCCCCGAACCCGGTGGTGGACACCGGAAGTAAGGGATGCTGTCAAGCTGAAGAAGGAGTCCTATCAGGCCTGGTTGGCTTGTGGGACTCCAGAGGCAGCTGACGGGTACCGACAGGCCAAGCGGACTGCAGCCCGGGTGGTTGTGGAGGCAAAAACTCGGGCCTGGGAGGAGTTCGGTGAGGCCATGGAGAAGGACTATCGGCTGGCCTCGAAGAGATTCTGGCAAACCATCCGGCGCCTCAGGAGAGGGAAACAGTGCCCTACCAACGCTGTTTACAGTAGAGGTGGGCAGCTGTTGACCTCAACTGGGGATGTCGTCGGGCGGTGGAAGGAGTACTTCGAGGATCTCCTCAATCCCGCCGTCACGTCTTCCATTGAGGAAGCAGAGGATGAAGGCTCAGAGGTGGACTCGTCCATCACCCGGGCTGAAGTCACCGAGGTGGTTAAGAAACTCCTCGGTGGCAAGGCACCGGGGGTGGATGAGATCCGCCCTGAGTACCTCAAGTCTCTGGATGTTGTGGGGCTGTCTTGGCTGACACGCCTGTGCAACATCGCGTGGCAGTCGGGGACAGTGCCTCTGGGATGGCAGACCGGGGTGGTGGTCCCTCTTTATAAGAAGGGGGACCGGAGGGTGTGTTCCAACTATAGGGGGATCACACTTCTCAGCCTCCCCGGGAAAGTCTATGCCAGGGTTCTGGAGAGGAGAATACGGCCGATAGTAGAACCTCGGATTCAGGAGGAACAGTGTGGTTTTCGTCCAGGCCGTGGAACACTGGACCAGCTCTATACCCTCTACAGGGTGATGGAGGGTTCATGGGAGTTTGCCCAACCAGTCCACATGTGTTTTGTGGATTTGGAGAAGGCATTCGACTGTGTCCCTCGCGGCATCCTGTGGAGAGTGCTTCGGGAATATGGGGTCCTGGGTCCTTTGCTAAGGGCTGTCAGGTCCCTGTACGACCGAAGCAGGAGCTTGGTCCGCATTGCCGGCAGTAAGTCAGACTTGTTCCCTGTGCATGTTGGACTCCGGCAGGGCTGCCCTTTGTCACCGGTTCTGTTCGTAATTTTTATGGACAGAATTTCTAGGCGCAGCCAGGGGCCGGAGGGTGTCAGGTTTGGGGACCACACGATTTCGTCTCTGCTCTTTGCGGATGATGTTGTCGTGTTGGCCCCTTCAAGCCAGGACCTTCAGCATGCACTTGGACGGTTTGCAGCCGAGTGTGAAGCGGTGGGGATGAAAATCAGTACCTCCAAATCCGAGGCCATGGTCCTCAGTCGGAAAAGGGTGGCTTGCCCACTTCAGGTTGGTGGAGAGTGCCTGCCTCAAGTGGAGGAGTTTAAGTATCTAGGGGTCCTGTTCACGAGTGAGGGAAGGATGGAACGGGAGATTGACAGACGGATCGGTGCAGCTTCTGCAGTAATGCGGTCGATGTATCGGTCTGTCGTGGTGAAGAAAGAGCTGAGCCGCAAGGCGAAGCTCTCGATTTACCGGTCAATCTACGTTCCTACTCTCACCTATGGTCATGAGCTTTGGGTCATGACCGAAAGGACAAGATCCCGGATACAGGCGGCCGAAATGAGCTTTCTCCGCAGGGTGGCTGGGCGATCCCTTAGAGATAGGGTGAGAAGCTCGGTCACCCGGGAGGAGCTCAGAGTAGAGCCGCTGCTCCTCCACATTGAGAGGGGTCAGCTGAGGTGGCTTGGGCATCTGTTTCGGATGCCTCCGGAACGCCTTCCTGGGAAGGTGTTCCGGTCCCGTCCCACCGGGAAGAGACCCCGGGGAAGACCTAGGACACGCTGGAGGGACTATGTCTCCCGGCTGGCCTGGGAACGCCTCGGTGTCCCCCCGGAAGAGCTGGAGGAAGTGTCTGGGGAGAGGGAAGTCTGGGCATCCCTGCTTAGACTGCTGCCCCCGCGACCCGGCCCCGGATAAGCGGAAGATGATGCAATGCAATGCAGAATGAGAACATGGATCCATCACGCCTTGTTACCATTGTGCAGCCTGATGGTGGTGGTGTAATGGTGTGGGGGATGTTTTCTTGGCACACTTTAGGCCCCTTAGTGCCAATTGGGCATCGTTTAAATGCCACGGCCTACCTGAGCATTGTTTCTGACCATGTCCATCCCTTTATGACCACCATGTACCCATCCCTTTATGACCACCATGTACCCATCCTCTGATGGCTACTTCCAGCAGGATAATGCACCATGTCACAAAGCTCGAATCATTTCTAATTGGTTTCTTGAACATGACAATGTACTGAAATGGCCCCCACAGTCACCAGATCTCAACCCAATAGAGCATCTTTGGGATGTGGTGGAACGGGAGCTTCGTGCCCTGGATGTGCATCCCACAAATCTCCATCAACAGCAAGATGCTATCCTATCAATATGGACCAACATTTCTAAAGAATGCTTTCAGCACCTTGTTGAATCAATGCCACATAGAATTTAAGGCAGTTCTGAAGGCGAAAGGGGGTCAAACACAGTATTAGTATGGTGTTCCTAATAATCCTTTAGGTGAGTGTACGTCGAACAAAAAGGAAACAGATTAATCCTTGCGGCATTAGCTAATACAATACATCATCCATAAAGAATAAACAGCGGTACAATGCTCGTTTTTCACACAAATGTTTTCGGAGAACTATATCAATATGTATCATATATTTCCAAAAGCTGTATCGGTTGCCCGATACAGCTTTTGTAATAATTCAAACATGTAATAATTCGAAATAAGTGTCTCCAGAGTCCAGGATTATGCTAGATCAGTGTTACCCAATCCTGGTTCTCAGGAGCCAAAGGGGTGCACGTTTTTGCCCAGGCACTCACACACCTGATTCAAAGTAAAGATTTGATGATAGGTTGATTACGTCAAGTATGTTACTGGTAGGGCAACGTTTGAATCACTGTGCTAGATAATCAGAAAAAAGGCTCCAGATTCAAAAATAGCAAACCTTTTATTTATTTATTTTTTGCATGTTCTGCAGACAGTGTGAACATCTTCGATTCATTTTCCCTCAGCACTCTGGTAAAACCCAAAATATGACCACACCTCAGATTTGGTCCTCTTAGAAGGCTGACAAATTTCCTGAGAGCGGTCATTGCCTTCCGCCATGTTTTCACACAAAACAAAACCCACATTGCTTGCTATGCCTGCATGAAACTCTTACTAACTTTGGTTGTTGTTGGACACTATTTACTGAGAGTTTTTCAAACCGTGATAATCACGGTTTTAATGATGATTTGGAACAGTAATACTAACTCATTTTACCGTGGTTTATTGTGAAACCGGTAACTGTTTCATCCCTAGCCACAGAGCATTATGGTATGTTAATTGCTCAAATGCATCATCCAGTACACCTGTATGGAAGTATCTGCATTCGTTATGTGCCTCCACACATTTTCTTCTAGTTTTTCCTTTAATTTGTCACCCGTATGTACATATGAATGACCCGTATATTGGGTTTTATTATCTGTGCGTTTAGGTAACTATTTGATGTTATATTTTTGTATTACATGCCAGTGTGTAAGTGTAACTGTGTTGTCGGTCCACCCTTAGACTGTGACCTTATATGGGTCATCCATACTGGGCGGGTCAGTGCCAGCGGGTCAGCCGCTGGACATTGAAGGCGCATCCCAGCCTGGAATTGTCACCAAGAACGGTCTGGTTCTGTTCGGGTCAGATGGCAAAGCGGTGAGTTGTAGAATGGTCTACATTTATTATATGCTTGCTTTTTTTAAATTCTAATAGACACAAAATAAATTGAGAAACTTACTTGCAACTTTCCCGTTAAGGCTTTGTCACCTTGTAGCAGCCAATAATGTAATAACTGCTGTTAATGTAATAACTGACAATAACGTAATATATTTTTCATTCTTAAATATAATAAAAGTCAATAATGTAATAACCTACCAATAATGTAATAACATTTATTAACCAATAATGTAATCATTTTTTGCCCATAATATAATAAGTTATTACATTATTGGCTGGCTACTACATTATTACTACAAGATTACAATTGTAATAATTGGTGCAAATAATGTAATTTATACTTATATCACTGTGTGTTAAGGTTTTATTTATTAAGTGTCAGACTTTCATAACACTTACCCTTACTGTTGCTTCTTCCAAGTAGCTGCACAAAAACCTGACCAATCCTGACCCCTGAATCTTAGTCCTAACTCTGAGAAAACACACAAAACACGCTCTTCTGTAAGTTGCAGGCAGTTTTACAACATTTTATAATTTGTTTCGGGATTAATGTCCAGTAGAGTAGAGCCGCTGCTCCTTTGCATCAAAAGGAGCCAGTTGAGGTAGTTCGGGCATCTGGTAAGGATGCCCCCAGGACGTCTCCCTAGGGAGGTGTTCCAGGCACGTCCAGCTGGGAGGAGACCTCGGGGTAGGCCCAGGACTAGGTGGAGAGAATATATTTCGACACTGGCCTGGGAAAGCCTCGGGATCCCCCAGTCAGAGCTGGCAAATGTGGCTCAGGAAAGGGAAGTTTGGTGTCCCCTGCTGGAGCTGCTGCCCCCGCGACCCGATACCGGATAAGCGGATGAAGATGAGAAGATGAGAACTATTTAAGGAGTAGTTAGTTATTTGTTTTCTAATGGTGATGATCTTTTCATCAAAGCAGTTCATGTATTCATTACAGCTAAAGTGAAGACCCACTTCACTTGTTGAGCGTTGATTTTGTTAACTTTGCAACTGTATCGAAGATACATTTTGGATGGTTTTTGTTCACCTCTATCAGGTTGGAGAAATAAGATGATCAAGCAAATGTGAGTGATTTTCTGTATTGTAGTGTACTGTCTATCCAGGCTAGTCTGAATACTTCCAACTTGGTGGAGCGCCACTTTTGCTCCAAATTTCTGGAGGCTTGCTTGAGTGCTCTAGTACTGTGTATCAGGGAGCAAGTTTCTTGTTGCATATTTCTTTTGTTTTTAGTGGTGCAACCGTATCTAAAGTATTTCGCTGTGTTGATTTTAGATCCTCGATTTGATCGTTTGTGGATTGATTTACTCTGTCATTGATGAGCGAACTTGTAAGAATATCAAGGAATCTATTTGTAGTCCGAGAATTTATAGTACGACTTTTGAAACTCATTGTTTGCGGAGCAATTTCTTGTTTTAAATGTAATAAGACGGTGATCTGATAATCCAGGATTTTCGGGGGAAATTATTAGATCTACAATATCGATTTCTCATGACAGGACTAATTCTAAGGTGTGATTGTGTCGCAGTGTGTTGGGCCTGAGTCAATTATGGCTTCAAAGGCTTTTTGAAGAGGATCATTGGACTTTTCCATATAAATATTGAAATTGCCCAAAATTTGAATACTATCTGCCATGACTACAAGGTTAGACAAGAATTCTGGAAACTAATTGAGAAACATTGTGTATGGCCTGGGGGGCCTGTAAATAGTAGCTATGTAAAACGATTTATCAGCCTGGTTAACTTTATGAGTAAAACTTCAAAAGAATGAATATCAGTGATGTGTTTGAGAGTAAATTTATATTTACTGTCATAAATATTAGCAACACCCCCTCCTTTTCGGGATGCATGGGTGATATGATCACTAGTATAGCCAGGAGGAGAGGCCTCATTTAGGGCAGTGAATTCATCAGGCTTTAGCCACGTTTCACAAAAGCCAATAACATCTCGTTTATGATCAGAGATTAATTAATTCACTGCAACTGCCTTTGGAGCAAGGGATCTAACATGTAGGAGTCCCATTTTGAGATGCGAGGTGATACAGTAATTTTTATTTGTGACCGAGGTGGAGGAAAGCTTTATCTTAATAAGGTTGCTATTGTTAGCACTACCTTGTTTACCTTTTCTCAGCCTGGAACGAGTCACAGTGGCAATAGGTAAAACTGTACTAACTACTCTGGCTATGCTATCGACAGACTCCACTATGCTAGCAGGCTGGCTAACAGCCTGCGGCCTGACCTGCACTCTATCTCATGGTGAGGCAATAGGAGTGAGACTCCTGTCAATGTTCCTAGATAAAAGAAGAGCACCACTCAAGCTAGGATGTAGTCCGTCGCTCCTCAGCAGATCAGGCCTGGCCCTATTTCTGAGAGAGTCCCAAAAAGAGAGCCAGTTATCAACAAAGTCGACCTCCTGCGACGGTTAGAACTCCGTTTTCAGCCAGCGATTGAGTTGCGCAAGTCTGCTGTAGAGCTCATCACTACCCCTAGCTGGGAGGGGGCCAGACACAATTACTCGATGACGGCACAACTTTCTGGCTAGTTTACACGCTGATGCTATGTTCTGCTTCGTAACCTCTGACTGTTTCATCCTAACGTCGTTGGTGCCAATGTGAATAACAATATCTCAGAACTCTCTATACTTGCCAGTTTTAGACTTTGCTAGCACCGACCCCAGATTTGCGGCTCATAAACAGTGTATGATCGTCGGCTGATTCTTTAGTCTAATACTGCTGGTAATGGAATCGCCGATGACTAAAGTTTTCAGTTTTTCCGGGCCATCGGTAGAACATGCCTGCCGATCATTCCTCTCCGAAGACGGCTCAGGCCTTGAATCCGACTCCAGTGGGGAAAACCTGTTGAAAATCTCAGTTGCCTCAATTTCTTCCCAGTTACAGAGAGAAAGTTCTTGCCCGGCTGCATGAGCTGTGCCGGGGGGCTAACAACACTATCGTTTAATCCTGGTGGCACAGACGTAGTTTTTCCTCATTTCTACACTAACATAATCCTTGCCTGACATTTGCGTCTGAAGCAGTGCCTCTAACTTTGCTATCTTTACCTGAAGACGAGAGTTCTCCGTGTTGTAGCTACAACAATTACAATGATACGGCATAGTAATGATATTTAGCGTCGGGTGTTCAGGGGTGAGTCATTCTGTTAATTATGTCCAAAAAGAGTCCCAGTGTTGAAAAGTTGGGTAAAAGGTCAATGGATAAAAAATATGTGTTGGTAAAAACTCTTGAAGTAGAATTTGACCAATTAATTTATATAGAGTGAATTAGAAAAAGTTTGGCAGATAGCCAGGTGGGTAAAAGCAGGCAGCGTACAGCACGTCAACAATCCCACAATGCTATAGATATGAGGGGAAGTGTATAGAGAATGTTGCTAATTTTTTATTCACAAAATGTTACCTATTTGTATTTTTGCATGGTTGTATGTTTAGTGCAGTCATTAATAGTCAACATTATATGGTAATTTGTATCAGAATTGTATAGATATTTGGCCATATCTTGGGTTTGGGAAAAGATACAGGTAAGTTGGTTCACCCATTACTTCAACTGAACATTTTGAAGGGGAATTTGCAGGATCAATAACTTAAACTCCTCAGTAATATTTACTTATATTGTAGTATCTTATAGATAAAAGTGTTTAGTAGCTTAGCTACCAGGTTAGAAATGTTACCTACAGTGGGTATAGAAAAGAATCACCCCCCTTTAAAATAATCACATTTTGTTGCTTTGCAGCATGAAATGAAAACGGACAAAACAAATCTTTTTTTCACCTGTATTTACAACAACTTATAACATCCAAGTGACAGATATAATACCAACTTGTCAGAAAAAATTACAAATTAAAAAACAGAATCACTGAGTTGGAAAAAGAATCACCCCCCTCCTAAAAATGACTTGTAAACTCAACCAGGTGTAGTTAATCACCTTATCAATAGCACACAAAGCTAATTGACTTTCAACTGTGATCAGCTGTGGTCATTTTGATTAGCTCAGCATGAAACAAGCTTTTCCTGAAGCATTTCAGTCCTTGGTAGTGCAACTGAAGAAAACAATCAACTATGGGTGGCAAGGCATTGTCAAAAGATCTCTGGGATAAAGTTGTGGACAGGCACAAGTCAGGAGATGGATACAAAAAAAATGCAAAGGCTTTATCAATGCCTAGAAGCACAGTGAAGTCTATTATTAAGAAGTGGAAGGTATTTGGTACAACACAGACCCTCCCTGGGTCAGGACGTCGCTCCAAACTGGATGAAAGAGCCAGGAGGAAACTGGTCAGAGAGGCTACCAAGAGGCCTACAGCAACTCTGAAGCAGTTGCAGGATTTCATGACAAAGAATGGTCATTGTGTGCATGTGACAACAATATCACAAATTCTCCACAAATGTGGCTTGTATGGGAGGGTTGCAAGAAAAAAGACACTCCTCAAGAAAGGCCACATGCAGTCACAACTGAGCTTTGCCAAAACACACCTTGAAGATTCTAAGGCCACGTGGAAAAAGGTGTTATGGTCAGATGAGACTAAAACGATATGTCTGGGCGAAAATCCAATACAGCTCACCATCCAAATAACACCATTCCTACAGTAAAGCATGGAGGTGGTAATATGTTATGGGGTTGTTTCTCTGCAGCAGGGACTGGCGCACAAGGAAAAATGGATGGGGCAAAATGCTGTCACATTCTTGAGGAAAATCTGCTGTTCTCTGCTAGAAAGTTGTCAATGGGAAGAAGATTTACCTTCCAACATGACCATGACCCAAAGCACACAGCAAAACTGACCACACAGTGGTTGAAGGAGAAAAAGGTGAATGTCCTTGCATAGTCTAGTCAGAGCCCTGACTTAAACCCCATTGAAAATCTGTGGAATGACTTGAAGACAGCAGTCCACAAACGGTCACCATCAAATTTAACTGAACTTGAGCAGTTCTGCAAAGAAGTGGTCAAATATTGCAACGTCTAGATGTGCAAAGTTAGTAGAGACATATCCCAACAGTCTAAAGGCTGTAATTAAAGCAAAAGGTGGTTTAACAAAATACTGACACAAGGGGGTGATCCTTTTTCCAAGTCAGTGATTATAAAAAAAAAAATCTGACATGTTGGTGTTATATCTTTCACTTGGATGTTAAAAGTTGCACTGAGTAAATACAGCTGAATGAAACAGAAACTGTGTCTGTCTTTTCAGAGTTCAAAGCAACAAAATGTGATTATTTTAAAGGGGGGTGATTCTTTTCTATACCCACTGTTTTTGCAGCATTGTCTGCTTAGTGCATTTATGGTTAGGGTTAAGAGAGGTCTCTTATTTGGGATGTAAAGACGTGATTATCTGAAAA
This sequence comes from Esox lucius, assembly GCF_011004845.1. Lineage (NCBI taxonomy): Eukaryota > Metazoa > Chordata > Actinopteri > Esociformes > Esocidae > Esox > Esox lucius. The sequence goes on from NC_047591.1 coordinate 2,421,266, forward strand.
CATTAAAATGATGTAGTTGACAATTACACTTCACATTATGTGTCATAGCATGTTGTAAATCACCTATCAATATCTAGCTGGATAATACAGTTAAGATATTAAGTTTATTTTGTGAAATAGGGTTAGTGTTAGAATTTAGAGAGGTCTCAGTAGGCCCTACTGGGATGTAAATAGGAGTTTATCGGACAACAAAACAAGAAATGTAACCAAATGTTACTCACACGTTACATAGTATATAAGTTCTGCAATACTTTACTGTGTGGAGTGGAGTTTAGACCAAAAAGCTCTATTTTTGTCTCATCAGACCACATGACCTTCTCATTCCTCCTCTGGATCATCCAGATGGTCATTGGCAAACTTCAGACGGGCCTGGACATACGCTGGCTTGAGCAGGGGGACCTTACGTGCGCTGCAGGATTTGAATCCATGACAGCGTAGTGTGTTACTAATGGTTTTCTTTGAGACTGTGGTCCCAGCTCTCTTCAGGTCAATGACCAGGTCCTGCCGTGTAGTTCTGGGCTGATCCCTCACCTTCCTCATGATCATTGATGCCCCATGAGGTGAGATCTTGCATGGAGCCCCAGACCAAGGGAGATTGACCGTCATCTTGAACTTCTTCCATTTTCTAATAATTGCACCAACAGTTGTTGCCTTCTCACCAAGCTGCTTGCCTATTGTCCTGTAGCCCATCCCAGCCTTGTGCAGGTCTACAATTTTATCCCTGATGTCCTTACACAGCTCTCTGGTCTTGACCATTGTGGAGAGGTTGGAGTCTGTTTGATTGAGTCTGTGGACAGGTGTCTTTTATACAGGTAACGAGTTCAGACAGGTGCAGTTAATACAGGTAATGAGTGAAGAACAGGAGGGCTTCTTAAAGAAAAACTAACAGGTCTTTGAAAGACGGAATTCTTACTGGTTGGTAGGTGATCAAATACTTATCTCATGCAATAAAATGCTAATTAATTAATAAAAAATCATACAATGTGATTTTCTGGATTTTTGTTTTAGATTCTGTCTCTCACAGCTGATGTGTACCTATGATAAAAATTACAAACCTCTACATGGTTTGTAAGTAGGTAAAACCTGCAAAATCGGCAGTGTATCAAATACTTCTCCCCACTGTATAGTTTGAAATGGTCATAAATCCCAAGGTAAATTACAAAACATTGTAAAACTGCATGCAACTAACAGAAGAGTTCTAAGGAAAATGCTGAAAAAGTTAGAAATGTCTGACAGCATGTCAAAACATTATCCACCTTTGCAAATAGCCTTTGAATATCTGATGGATGTACGATCATGCGATCTACCACAATGATTTCCTCGTTTATAACAAAAACACATTACCATGGAAAGAATGAGAGAACAATCTGATTACTAGCTACCTAGTTATTATCAGTGATATAAGTTTATTATTACATTTATTAAAATTGTAATTATTTTGTATTAACCCAGCCAATAATGTAACAGGCAGCCAATAAAGTAATAACTTATTACATTATGGGCAAAGTGTTATTACGTTTTTGGTTCAGATATGTTATTACATTATTGGTAAGTTCTTACATTATTGACTTTTATAACATTTAAGAATGTGTAAAATAAAGCATTATCTATTAATCTCATCTGGCTTTTCAATTTAGTTATTACAACTCAGCTCAGGTGGCCTTAGGTGCTCCACAGGTAGTGCTGTAGTATGAGTTCGAAACCAACTGTTCTTTCAGAATTCAGAAGTAATTCAATCTTACCCTAATTTTCTGTCAAATAGCATAACAATTTCCCAAAAAATACACCGTACCAGTCAAACGTTTGGACACACCTTACGTTCTAGGCATGGCACAGGAGCAGGGAGAAGGGGGGCTTTTAATAAAATAATTAAGAAGTAACAAAAACAGAAACTACTACATGAAAACAAAACAACATTACAGTTATTTGAAAAGCAAATAATTGCAGACTGGAAACACTAGGGAAGGAAGAACTAGGGAATAGGGGCAGTTATATGGAACGCAGGTGAGGGTAATAATAATAAAACAGGTGTCCGTGCTCCAAATGAGGGAGAGAGGACGTTGGATCTCACTGGCATGGCTCCAAAGAGTGTGGAAATCTCTCATCAAGGCAGAGGATGGCTACTTTGAAGAATCTAAAATCTAAAATGTAATATTTTTTTGTTACTACATGATTCTGTGTTATTCCATAATGTTCCTCTTTTCACTGTTATTCTACAATATGAAAAATAGTAAAAATAAAGAAATACCCTTGAATGAGTGTCCAAACTTTTGACTGGTACTGTATTTAACAAAAACACAGGCCTAATCCTAAATACTTTGGACTCTTCTCTTATCTGTCCTATGGCTCTTCCGCAGCTGCTGGTAAGGAACTTGCAATTTGAGGATGGCAAGATGATCCCTGCTTCTAAATACTTCTCTTCAGGGGACACAACCAGTATGGAGCTGACAGATGATGAGAAAAAGATGGCAGAGGAGATACGAGTATGTCTCATAGTACCTTAAAAGGCTTGAAGCATGCAAATATGGTGGTATAAATTGTCACTACAAGGAAGAAAACTGTCACTTATTACAAACCAAATCGTTTGAACTCTGCATTTCTTTCTGTTTGAGTTATTAATGGGTTAAAATATCAATAAGGCAACTCCAGGGTTAAAGGCAGTATGTATGTACTCCATGTTGCATAAGGTCCAAGAACCGCCCTTGGCTATCTACTGAACCCCTTTGTGCCTTATTTCTATAAAGCCTTATGCTATACATTCTTGATTCACATAGAAACTGGTAAATTAACTCTACTGACTCAGTGTTTTATCACTCTAGAGCATCTGGAATGGAATTCTTGGTAACATTGCTGTAATTGAGGAAACCACTGACTTCTTCAAGTCAGGGGCTGCCTCTATGGACGTGGTCAGGTGAGCATCGACTTCACTGGCATTAACCTGGATAAATTGAGCTGGTTTCCTTTTTTATGTTTATATTTGACTATTATTGTTCAGCTTTCAATCAACTTGGTGACTTCTGTGACCATTGAAACCACTGAACTTGACCAACATAAGCTACTACCTGACCTAACTTCCCTGTGACCATTCCTAAACCCAGGCTGGTGGAAGAGGTCAAGCAGAAGTGTGGGGGCGTACAGCTGCAGAACGAGGACGTGTACATGGCCACCACCTTCCAGGACTTCATCCAGATGTTCGTCAGACGGCTGAGGGGGGAAGACCAGGAGGAGGAGATGGTCATCGACTATGTTAGTCTGACACATTTTTACTGGGGTTAAATTATGTTACTACAGTAGCTAGTTGATGGAACTTTTCAAGTGTTATAGATGACTAGCTTGTTTTTGTATTATAAAGTGTATAGCTCAGGATTGAATGGAAGTGATGGACAAGTGTTCCTTCACATTATCAACTGTCAGAAATACCATTTGGGGACACACTTTTAACTGTACTAAACTATAGATCAAATATAGTGCTTAAGGTCACTCACATGGAAGAACCATGGTCATTGCCACTGTAGGTAAGTTTGAGTGGTTGTTGTACCACCGGCATTATATGTGCTGTGAGCAACAGCCCCAGAATGAAGATGGGCTAGTGGTAACAAAACAAATTATCTAGAATATGGCTAGCCAACCAGCACAGATGCTGTTACTGTTAATGATGAACCACCTAGAGATTCCCAATGACTATTTTTCAAGTATATGTGTGACAAGGCCTGACAAAGATTAATTCAAATGAAACAAATATACACTCACCTAAAGGATTATTAGGAACACCTAATTAATGCAATTATCTAATCAACCAATCACATGGCAGTTGCTTCAATGCATTTAGGGGTGTGGTCCTGGTCAAGACAATCTCCTGAACTCCAAACTGAATGTCAATTTTGAGCGTGGCATGGTTGTTGGTGCCAGACGGGCCGGTCTGAGTATTTCACAATCTGCTCAGTTACTGGGATTTTCACGCACAACCATTTCTAGGGTTTACAACGAATGGTGTGAAAAGGGAAAAACATCCAGTATGCAGCAGTCCTGTGGGGGAAAATGCCTTGTTGATGCTAGAGGTCAGAGGAGAATGGGCCGACTGATTCAAGCTGATAGATGAGCAACTTTGATTGAAATAACCACTCGTTACAACCGAGGTATGCAGCAAAGCATTTGTGAAGCCACAACACGCACAACCTTGAGGCGGATGGGCTACAACAGCAAAAGACCCCACCGGGTACCACTCATCTCCACTACAAATATGGGGGGAAAAAGGCTACAATTTCCACGAGCTCACCAAAATTGGACAGTTGAAGACTGGAAGAATGTTGCCTGGTCTGATGAGTCTCGATTTCTGTTGAGACATTCAGATGGTAGAGTCAGAATTTGGTGTAAACAGGGGATGTTTTCTTGGCACACTTTAGGCCCCTTAGTGCCAATTGGGCATCGTTTAAATGCCACGGCCTACCTGAGCATTGTTTCTGACCATGTCCATCCCTTTATGACCACCATGTACCCATCCTCTGATGGCTACTTCCAGCAGGATAATGCACCATGTCACAAAGCTCGAATCATTTCAAATTGGTTTTTTGAACATGACAATGAGTTCACTGTACTGAAATGGCCCCCACAGTCACCAGATCTCAACCCAATAGAGAATCTTTGGGATGTGGTGGAACGGGAGCTTCGTGCCCTGGATGTGCATCCCACAAATCTCCATCAACTGCAAGATGCTATCCTATCAATATGGGCCAACATTTCTAAAGAATACTTTCAGCACCTTGTTGAATCAATGCCACGTAGAATTAAGGCAGTTCTGAAGGCGAAAGGGGGTCAAACACAGTATTAGTATGGTGTTCCTAATAATCCTTTAGGTGAGTGTACACGTACTATAAGATACTGTCATGGTAATATTAAACCAGTGGTTTTGCTTGTCAGGTGGCTAAGTACGTCAATAACATGACGGTGAAGATGCCTTGGCAGTGTTTCATCAATGGCAAGTTTGAGGACGCGGAGGACGGCAAGACCGCAGATACTATCAACCCCGCCGATGGTTCAGTGAGAATAAACACACACACACACACATCCTGCTCCAATTTCATACTCCGATATAAATCAAGATACATACAAAAAGTTGAAAAGGAAGGTTCTGCATGAGGAACAGAATAATTCAAATTAAGACACCACTGCAAATTGAACGCTTCTGTTCCTCACTCAAAATGTTCCTTTTCAACTATTTTGGAAAGGAAAGAAAGGGTGCAGTGGTCTCTTAATTTTTTCCAGAGCTGTATTTGTATTGTTTTAATGTTTCTATTGACAATCGGTCATCAGTGATATCTGGTTTCACCTAGGTGATCTGTAAGGTGGCATATTCATCTGTGGGAGATGTGGACCGGGCAGTGGCAGCAGCCAAAGAGGCCTTTGAGGTTGGCCCGTGGGGCAGAATGAACCCCAGGGACCGTGGCAGCCTGCTGTACAAGTGAGCACCAAGCACACAGCACCTCCAAGAGGGCCTGGTGGACATCTCCGTTGACTTATTATGCAACTATAAAGATACCCTTGAGGGTATCCACTTTGTTCATTGTCAATAATTCAATTTGGGTCATATTCTTGATGCAGAATATTGGCATGCCCACTTACAAGGAATTCTTGAAATCATTAAAATCTTGTAATAGAATATCAGTGTTGCCCTATTGCAAATACAGTTAGGTCTGGAAATATTTGGACATTGAGACAATTTTCATAATTTTGGCTCTGTACACCACCACAATATATTTGAAATGAAACAACCGAGATGCAATTGAAGGGCAGAATTTCAGCTTTAATTCAAGGGGTTGGACAAAAATGTCATATAAAACGTCTAGGAATTGCAACATTTTCATATACAGTGCCCTTATTTAAGGGGCTCAAATGTACAGGTGCTGGTCATAAAATTAGAATATCATCAAAAAGTTGATTTATTTCAGTAATTCCATTCAAAAAGTGTAACTTGTATAATGTAAACATTCATTCCACACAGACTGATATATTTCAAGTCTTTATTTCTTTTAATTTTGATGATTGTAACTGACAACTAATGAAAACCCCAAATTCAGTATCTCAGAAAATTTGAATATTGTGAAAAGGTTCAATATTGAAAAACCTGGTGCCACACTCTAATCAGCTAATTAACCCAAAACACCTGCAAAGGCCTTTAAATGGTCTCTCAGTCTAGTTCTGTAGGCAACACAATCATGGGGAAGACTTCTGACTTGACAGCTGTCCAAAAGACGACCATTGACACCTTGCACAAGGAGGGCAAGACACAAAAGGTAATAGTTAAAGAGGTTGGCTATTCAGAGCTCTGTGTCCAAGCACATTAATAGAGAGGCGAAGGGAAGGAAAAGATGTGGTAGAAAAAAGTGTACAAGTAATAGGGATAACCGCACCCTGGAGAGGATTGTGAAACAAAACCCATTCAAAAATGTGGGGGAGATTCACAAAGAGTGGACTGCAGCTGGAGTCAGTGCTTCAAGAACCACCACGCACAGACGTATGCAAGACAGGGGTTTCAGCTGTCGCATTCCTTGTGTCAAGCCAGTCTTGAACAAGACACAGCGTCAGAAGCGTCTCGCCTGGGCTAAAGACAAAAAGGACTGGACTGCTGCTGAGTTATGTTCTCTGATGAAAGTAAATTTTGCATTTCCTTTGGAAATGAAGGTCCCAGAGTCTGGAGGAAAAGAGGAGAGGCACAGAATCCATGTTGCTTGATGTCCAGTGTAAAGTTTCCACAGTCAGTGATGGTTTGGGGTGCCATGTCATCTGCTGGTGTTGGTCCACTGTGTTTTCTGAGGCCCAAGGTCAACGCAGCCGTCTACCAGGAAGTTTTAGAGCACTTCATGCTTCCTGCAGCTGACCAACTTTATGGAGATGACGATTTCATTTTCCAACAGGACTTGGCACCTGCACACAGTGCCAAAGCTACCAGGACCTGGTTTAAGGACCATGGTATCCCTGTTCTTAATTGGCCAGCAAACCCGCCTGACCTTAACCCTATAGAAAATCTATGGGGTATTGTGAAGAGGAAGATGCGATACGCCAGACCCAACAATGCAGAAGAGCTGAAGGCCACTATCAGAGCAACCTGAGCAGTGCCACAGACTGATCGACTCCATGCCACGCAGCATTGCTGCAGTACTTCAGGCAAAACGAGCCCTAACTACGTATTGAGTGCTTTACATGCTCATACTTTTCATGATCAGGTGATTGACTCGGCCATTGCAGAATATTCCACTTCTTTGCCTTAAAAAACTCCTGGGTTGCTTTCGCAGTATGTTTTGGGTCATTATCCATCTGTAAAGTGAAGCGCTGTCTAGTCAACCTTGCTGAATCTGAGCTGACAATATACCCCTATACATTTCAGAATTCATCTGGCTGCTTCTGTCTTCTGTCACATCATCAATAAACACTAGTGACCCAGTGCCATTGGAAGCCTGTACCATTCTGGTAAAGGCTGGTCTTAGTTTCATCTGTCCAAAGAATGCTGCTCCAGATCTGGGCTGGCTTTTTTTTGATGTTTTTTGGCAGTCTAATCTGGCCTTCCAATTCTTGAGGCTCATGAGTGGTTTGCACCTTTTGGTGAACCCTCTGTATTTGCTGTTGTGAAGTCTTCTGTTTATAGTAGACTTGGAAATGTATATGCCTTCCTCCTGGAGAGTGTTCAGCATTTGGCTGGATGTTGTGAATGTTTTTTAGTTTTTTTTAATATTGCCCCGTTTCCACCGCAGGAACTATACCCAGGAACTAGGACATTTTCCAGGAGCTCAATGCGTTTCCACCTCAGGAACCAGGGTCTAGAACCAGGAACTGCATTTTACCCCCAAAACAGTCCCTGCTCCAGTGGTAGGACTCCCCGGAAGACCGGAACTTTTGGGGTGGGGCTTGCAATGCTGAACATTTCTGATTGGTCCAGTAGTAGTAGAGTTTACTCACAGTTTTCAACCGCCATTTTTAAATGTCCGTAGCGGAGTAAATTTACAGGCTTACAAAAAAAATTAAAGAAAATTATGGAAAGGAAATCGAGCGACATATGGACCGACGACGTAGTCCAGGCCTTATTGAATGTTTATGTTGATGACCAAATCCAGCAAGAATTCGAAACGGCGATTCGTAAGCATAAGGTGTACATTAAAATATCCTACAAGTTAGGTGAGCTGAACATTATTCACATCGGAAACAGTGACGGGAGAAGCTTAAAAAAAATGAAAACAAGATTACAAGAAGATCGACGATCACAATAAGCCGCATAAAGAGCGATAAGGAGGCGAGAGTTAGCATTCCTCAAGTCTCCGGCGGAAGAAACTGTGCTGTGTGTATTAACCATGTACAATGTTATATTATTGCTTTATCTTCTTGCTATATTTTTGTGATTCTCACTACGTAGTGGAAGTGTGCTTTGCCACCATTCTTAAGCATATTACACTCATGTATAATATTCAATATAACTACCAATTGCTGCTGGTTTACTTCTGCTACTGCCATATCTAAATGTTCAATAATACTTCCCAGATTGCTGCTGGTTTACAGTACTCTTTGTATTTTGCAACTACATTTAGTAGTTGAAACAAATACGTGTGTATATTGGCCGGTTAGTTAAATCTGAAAACAGAGGAACTTCCACTCACTGTCTTACTCACTGCTGAAAAACAGCTGCCGATTTTGCAGGTTCAGAAAATCACATTGTATGATTTTTAAGTAATTTATTGATTTAAATTACATAAGTATTTGATCAGAAAAGAATAACTTAATATTTGGTACAGAAACCTTTGTTTGCAATTACAGAGATCATACATTTCCTGTAGTTTTTGATTTTTTAAATAATTAATGTGCATTTTATTGCATGAGATAAGTATTTGATCACCTACCAACCAGTAAGAATTCCTGCTCTCACAGACATGTTAGTTTTTCTTTAAGAAGCCCACCTGTTCTTCACTCATTACCTGTATTAACTGCACCTGTTTGAACTCGTTACCTGTACAAAAGACACCTGTCCACACACTCAATCAAACAGACTCCAACCTCTCCACAATGGCTGGGATTGGCTACAGGACAATAGGCAAGCAGCTTGGTGAGAAGGCAACAACTGATGACGCAATTATTAGAAAACAGAAGAAGTTCAAGATGATGGTCAATCTCCCTCGGTCTGGGGCTCCATGCAAGATCTCACCTCGTGGGGCATCAATGATCATGAGGAAGGTGAGGGATCAGCCCAGAACTACACAGCAGGACCTGGTCAATGACCTGAAGAGAGCTGGGACCACAGTTTCAAAGAAAAACATTAGTAACACACTAGCCTGTCATGGATTAAAATCCTGCAGCGCACGTAAGGTCCCCCTGCTCAAGCCAGCGCATGTCCAGGCCCGTCTGAAGTTTGCCAATGACCATCTGGATGATCCAGAGGAGGAATGGGAGAAGGTCATGTGGTCTGATGAGACATAAACAGAGGTTTTTGGTCTAAACTCCACTCACCGTGTTTGGAGGAAGAAGAAGGATGAATACAACCCCAAGAACACCATCCCAACCGTGCAGCATGGAGATGGAAACATCATTCTTTGGGGATGCTTTTCTGCAAAGGGGACAGGACGACTGCACCGTATTGAGGGGAGGATGGATGGGGCCATGTATCGCGAGATCTTGGCCAACAATCTCCTTCCCTCAGTAAGAGCATTGAAGATAGGTCGTGGCTGGGTCTTCCAGCATGACAAGGCCCTGAAACACACAGCCAGGGCAACTAAGGAGTGGCTCTGTAAGAAGCATCTCAAGGTCCTGGAGTGGCCTAGCCAGTCTCCAGACCTGAACACAATTGAACATCTTTGGAGGGAGCTGAAAGTCCGTATTGCCCAGCGACAGCCCCGAAATCTGAAGGATCTGGAGAAGGTCCGTATTGAGTAGTGGGCCAAAATCCCTGCTGCAGTGTGTGCAAACCTGGTCAAGAACTACAGGAAATGTATGATCTCTGTAATTGCAAACAAAGGTTTCTGTACCAAATATTAAGGTCTTCTTTTCTGATGTATCAAATATTTATGTCATGCAATAAATTACTTAAATCATACAATGTGAATTTCTGGATTTTTGTTTTAGATTCCGTCACTCACAGTTGAAGAGTACCTATGATAAAAATTAGACTTCTACATGCTTTGCAAGTGGGAAAACCTGCAAAATCGGCAGTGTATCAAATACTTGTTCTCCCCACTGTATTTATTAAATCAACGTTTGCAGAAATTGTGTACAATGACACACCGTAGTAATGCCGACTCCAAATGAGATATGCTCCTGTACTGAGTTGGTTGCAGGTTTCCACAGTGCAATGGCGATCCTTTTTTTGACACACAAAAAGGTGCCAATAATAAGTCGATGTAGTTTACAGTAACATTATTCCCAATTGTGATTTACTAAAACGTGTATATAGGACTACTAAATAAATCTTACCATTCTCTTTTTCTCTGCGCGATGACTCGAATCCGTCTCATCAGTCATCTCATGGAATATCTCAGTGATAACTCGTAAAATCTGTTCACTTTATTTGTATTCCACTAGCATTTCGGGGATTTTGAATCCACTTTGCTACTACTGCTCGTCTCTTCCACTGTGGTGCATACGTCAGCGGAATAATTAGCCTAATATTTGCGGGTCTTTAGACCGCTGTGGAAACGCACACAACAATGGGCTATTTAGTTCCTTGAATAGCAGTTCCTGGGACTCAAGGTTCCAGGTACCTTTTGGTGGAAAAGCGGCTCATGTAAAGGATCCTACAATCATCCACCACTGTAGTCTTCCGTGGACGTCCAGGCCTTTTTGTGTTGCAGTGTTCACCAGTGCATTATTTGTATTTCTCAGAAAGTACCAAACCGTTTATTTGGCCACTCGTAATGTTCATGCTATCTCTCTGATGGATTTTTTTGCAGACTAAGGGATGGGCTGTTTCACCTGAATTGAAAGCTCCTTTGACTGCATGTGTTCACAGCAACATGTTCCAAATGCGAATACCACACCTTGAATCAACTCCAGACCTTTTACCTCTATATTGATGAAGATTTAAAAAAAACTAACGAAGGAATTGCCCACACCTGACCATGAAACAGCTTTTGAGTCAATTGTCTATTTACTTTTTGACCCTTGAAAAAGAGGGGGCTTTATATTAAACAGCTGTAATTCCTAAACCCTTCCTCCAATTTGGATGTGAATACCCTCAAATTAAACCTGAAAGACTGCACTTTAAGCCCATATTCATTATTTAACTGTAACTTGGCCAAAATAAATGGCCAAAATAACAAAACTTGTGTCAGTGGCCAATTATTTCCAGATCTAACTGTATTTGGAACATGGAATTGTTTTCAAAGAATCACAGAAGTCTGTCTTTTGTTTTTCATTTGACCCCAATAACTATGGTGACATCTAAACAACATCCTGGGACCCATCAGTTGTGAACAGTAGACACTTGTCACTCCACCCATCTCTTCATTAGCCTCTATATCTTCTTATTTCCTCTCCCCTCAAGATTGGCTGACCTCATGGAGGAGAACCAGGAAGAGTTGGCTACCATAGAGTCGATGGACTCTGGAGCTGTCTACACCCTGGCCCTGAAGACCCACGTAGGCATGTCCATCCAGACCTTCCGCTACTTCGCCGGCTGGTGCGACAAGATCCAGGGCAAGACAATACCCATTAACCAGGCCAGGCCTAACCGCAATCTGACCTTTACCAGGAAGGAACCTCTGGGGTAAGAGGTCAGAGTTTACAAACGACTATAACAGGAAATATCAGTATAAATTATTCAGATTCACAAGTAGCGGATTTAGTGCGAGTACTGGATGTGGTTGTTTAATCCCTGTGTATGGCTAATCAACCCTACTGATATGTAGTCTTATGTTTCTTTCTTCCTTGCCAGCGTGTGTGCCATTGTCATCCCCTGGAACTACCCACTCATGATGCTGGCTTGGAAGAGTGCAGCTTGCCTTGCTGCAGGAAATACACTGGTCCTGAAACCTGCACAGGTGACCTGCATGCATACATCATAACCAATTATGTGATATATTTAATACCAGAAGGTGATGTACAGTATGTTATACATACAATCAGACCGTCAACCCTGTGTGTTAAAAATTGCTTCTATCCCACGGCACATGACTGATCCACGTATTACGGGAATATCAGAAGTCACTTTTAAAGTGTCCAATATCTACATCAAGGGACACATGTTGGCTGTTCCACTCACTCCCAGCCCTTCTCCCCAAGGTTACCCCTTTGTCTGCCCTGAAGTTTGCCGAGCTGACTGTGAAGGCTGGCATCCCCAAAGGTGTCATCAACATCATCCCTGGCTCAGGTAACAGATTCCATGGGGCTAGTTTGGGGGAGGTTTTTAATAACACCTTTGGGTGATTTAACAAGACAGGCTTTAAATGCATACTTGTCTCTGTCTCTCTCTCCACTTTTACCCAATGTTGATCTCTCTAAATCAGAGATGTTTTAAAGTACATTTAATTAAATGTAATCCTTACACCCTTTTCTTTCGGCTTCACTTTTCTAGGTGGAATGGTGGGACAGCGCATGTCAGACCACCCGGATATCCGTAAACTGGGCTTCACTGGGTCTACCCCGATTGGTAAACAGATCATGAAGAGGTACAGTTGGGGGTTGGACATTGGGCAGCTGGGACCCCATTTAGTACAGACTGGCCAATATTAGGCCACTTCATGTCTACCTGTCAATTCCTGTTGCAGCTGTGCGCTCAGTAACCTGAAGAAGGTTTCTCTGGAGCTGGGAGGGAAGTCTCCGCTCATCATCTTCAGTGACTGTGACATGGACAAGGCTGTCCGCATGGTGAGAGAGGAAGGGCAAAGAAAAAGAGATACAGTCTAAAACGAGAATAGAGTGAAAGGGAACTGGAAGGGAAGAAAATAAAGTGGATATAAAAAGTCTACACACCCCTGTTAAAATGCCAGGTTTTTGTGATGTAAAAGAATGAGACAAAGATAAATCATATCAGAACTTCTTTCACTTTTAATGTGACCTATAATGTATACAATTCAATTGAAAAACAAACTGAAATCTTCGAGAGGGGAAAATGAAAAATAAAAACCTGGTTGCATAAGTGTGCAAACCCTCTTATAACTGGGGATGCGGCTTTGTTCAGGATTAACCAATCACATTCAAACTCATGTTAAACAGAAGTCATTACACACCTGCCATCATTTAAAGTGATTCTGATTAATCAAAAATAAAGTTCAGCTGTTCTCCTGACATTTTCTTAGTTGCATCTCAGAGCAAAAGCCATGATCCGCAGAGAGCTTCCAAAGCATCAGAGGGATCTCATTATTGAAAGATATCGGTCAGAAGGAGAAGGGTACAAAATAATTTCCAAAGAATTAGATATACCATGGAACACAGTGATGACAGTCATCATCAAGTGGAGAAAATATGGCACAACAGAGACATTACCAAGAACTGGACATCCCTTCAATAATTATGAAAAAATGAGAAGAAAACTGGTTAAGGAGTTGTCCAAGAGGCCTACAGCAACATTAAAGGAACTGCAGGAATTTCTGGCAAATACTGGCTGTGTGCTACATGTGACAACAATCTCCTGTATTTTTCATATGAATGGGCTATGGGGTAGGGTGGCAAGATGGAAGCCTTTTCTTACAAAGAAAAACATCCAAGCCCGGCTGAAGTTGGCAAAAACAAACACCAAGTCCGCTAAAAGCATGTGGGAAAATGTGTTATGGTCTGATGAAACCAAGGCCATAATTCCAAAAGGTACAGTGGGGAGAACAAGTATATGATACATTGCTGATTTTGCAGGTTTTCCCACTTACGAAGTCTGTAATTTTTATCATAGGTACTCTTCAACTGTGAGTGACGGAATCTAAAACAAAAATATAGAAAATCACATTGTATGATTTTTAAGTAATTAATTAGCATTTTATTGCATGACCTAAGTATTTGATACATCAGAAAAGCAGAACTTAATATTTGGTACAGAAACCTTTGTTTGCAATTACAGAGATCATACGTTTCCTGTGGTTCTTGACCAGGTTTGCACACACTGCAGCAGGGATTTTGGCCCACTCCTCCATACAGACCTTCTCCAGATCCTTCAGGTTTCGGGGCTGTCGCTGGGCAATACGGACTTTCAGCTCCCTCCAAAGATTTTCTATTGTGTTCAGGTCTGGAGACTGGCTAGGCCACTCCAGGACTTTGAGATGCTTCTTACAGAGCCAGTCCTTAGTTGCCCTGGCTGTGTGTTTCGGGTCGTTGTCATGCTGGAAGACCCAGCCACGACTCATCTTCAATGCTCTTACTGAGGGAAGGAGGTTGTTGGCCAAGATCTCACGATACATGGCCCCATCCATCCTCCCCTCAATACGATTCAGTCTTCCTGTCCCCTTTTGCATCATCCCCAAAGAATGATGTTTCCACCTCCATACTTCACGGTTGGGATGGTGTTCTTAGGGTTGTATTCATGGTTTTCTTTGAGACTGTGGTCCCAGCTCTCTTCAGGTCATTGACCAGGTCCTGCCGTGTAGTTCTGGGCTGATCCCTCACCTTCCTCATGATCATTGATGCCCCACGAGGTGAGATCTTGCATGGAGCCACTCCTTAGTTGCCCTGGCTGTGTGTTTTGGATCGTTGTCATGCTGGAAGACCCAGCCACGACCCATCTTCAATGCTCTTACTGAGGGAAGGAGATTGTTGGCCAAGATCTCGTGATACATGGCCCCATCCATCCTCCCCTCACTACGGTGCAGTCGTCCTGTCCCCTTTGCAGAAAAGCATCCCCAAATAATGATGTTTCCACCTCCATGCTTCAAGGTTGGGATGGTGTGCTTGGGGTTGTATTCATCCTTCTTCTTCCTCCAAACACGGCGAGTGGAGTTTAGACCAAAAACATGGATTTTAATCCATGACAGCGTAGTGTGTTACTAATGGTTTTCTTTGAGACTGTGGTCCCAGCTCTCTTCAGGTCAATGACCAGGTCCTGCCGTGTAGTTCTGGGCTGATCCCTCACCTTCCTCATGATCATTGATGCCCCATGAGGTGAGATCTTGCATGGAGCCCCAGACCGAGGGAGATTGACCGTCATCTTGAACTTCTTCCGTTTTCTAATAATTGCGTCAACAGTTGTTGCCTTCTCACCAAGCTGCTTGCCTATTGTCCTGTAGCCCATCCCAGCCTTGTGCAGGTCTACAATTTTATCCCTAATGTCCTTACACAGCTCTCTGGTCTTGGTCATTATGGAGAGGTTGTAGTCTGTTTGATTGAGTGTGTGGACAGGTGTCTTTTATACAAGTAACGAGTTCAGACACGTGCAGTTAATACAGGTAATGAGTGAAGAACAGGTGGGCTTCTTAAAGAAAAACTAACATGTCTGTGAGAGCAGGAATTCTTACTGGTTGGTAGGTGATCAAATACTTATCTCATGCAATAAAATGCTAATTAATTATTTGAACATCATAATGTGATTTTCTGGATTTTTGTTTTAGATTCTCTCACAGTTGAAGTCTACCTATGATAGAAATTACAGACCTCTACATGCTTTGTAAGTAGGAAAACCTGCAAAATCGGTAGTGTATCAAATAATTGTTCTCCCCACTGTATGTTTGTCGCAAAAACAACACTGCACATCACCCAAATAACATCATACCCACAGTGAAACATGGGCTGTTTTTCTTCTGCTGGAACCGGGGCCTTTGTCAGGGTGGAGGGATTTATGAACAGTTCCAAATACCAGGCAATTTTGGCACAAAACCTTCAGGCGTCCGTTAGAAAGCTGAAGATGAAGAGGAAGTTCACCTTTCAGCACGACAACAACCCAAAGGACCCATCCAAATCCACAAAAGCATGGCTTCAATAGAAGATTAACGTTTTGGAATGGCCCAGCCAGAGCCCAGACCTGAATCCAATTGAACATCTGTCAGGTGATCTGAAGATGGCTGTGCACAGGAGATGTCCTCGCAATCTGACAGATTTGGAGCGCTTTTGCAAAGAACCGTGGGCAAATATTGCCACGTCAAGATGTGCCATGCTAATAGACATCTACCCAAAAAGACTGAGTGCTGTAATAAAATCAAAAGGAGCTTCAACAAAGTATTAGTTTAAGGGTGTTTCAGTTTGTTTTCAGTATGTTTTTCAATTGAATTGTTCACGTTATAGATCACATTAAAGGTAGAAAAAGTTTGGACATGATTTATCTTTGTCTCATTCTTTTACATCACAAGAACCTGTCATTTTAACAGGGGTGTGTAGACATTTTATATCCACTGTAACTCTGTCTTCATATCTTTGTTATAACATCTTAACCGGACGTGACCCTCTTTCTGTTCATCTTCGGTTTTATTTCAAGGGTATGAGCTCTGTGTTCTTCAACAAAGGAGAGAACTGCATTGCTGCTGGACGCCTGTTCGTGGAGGAGTCCATTCACGACGAGTACATCAGAAGAGTTGTGAGTGCCCTCTTTTCACAATCTGAAAGCCACACCCTATAACATACAATTTCCTCCTCCCGTTGCACAAGTACAGGGCCTGTCTGACACTGACACATAATGAGATCCATTGACACATACTGAGATCCCTTCTTCATATTTTGCATTCCTCCTCTTCATCCATCTCTCAGGTGGAAGAGATTAAGAAGATGAATGTGGGGGATCCTCTGGACCGCGCCACAGACCACGGGCCCCAAAACCATAAGGCCCATATGGATAAGTTGGTGGAGTACTGCGAGGTGGGCCTGAAGGAGGGCGCCACGCTGGTGTACGGAGGCAAACAGGTGGACAGGCCAGGTAAGGACAGTTAAAGCAAGTTGGCCACTTATCTGCGTGTACACATGTAACCCAATTCTGATCATTCCACCCCCCTCAACTAATCAAGTCAGCTTGAAAAAAGAGCTGATGTTAATTTGATTTGATTCTTGACAAGACCAGTTAGTCGAACAAGTGAAAAATTGGGCAGCATGTGGAAATGCTGGAAAATACAATGAGCATTTACTAAACAACCCCTTTTCCAAAAACTTTCAGACGCTGTGTGAAATGCTAATAAAAACAGAATGCAATGATGTGCAAATCATTTATACCTATATTTGATTGAAAATGGTACAAAGACAACATATTAAAAGCAGTGTAATTGTTTTGTGAAAAATGCCCATTTTGAATTTGATGCCAGCAACGTTTCAAACAATTTGGGACGGGTATGTTTACCACTGTGTTGCATCACCTCTTCTTTTAACAATACTCTGTAAGAGTTTGGAAACTGAGGAGACCAATTGCTGTAGTTTTGATAGTGAAATGTATCCCCATCTTGCTTGGTTTAGGATTTCAGCTGCCCAACAATTTGGGCTCTCCTTTATCGTATTTTTAGTTTTATAATATGCTAAATGTTTTTAATGAGTGACAGGTCTGGACCTCAGGCAGGCTTGTTTAGCACCCAGACTCTTTACTATGCAGCCATGCTGTTGTAATACATGCAGAATGTGGTTTGGCATTGTCTTGCTGAAATAAGCAAGGCCTTCCCTGAAAAAGATGGTGGTGTGGAATTCCAATTGGGGAAAATGCGTTACTGGCATCAAATTCAATGTGGGCATATGCTTTTCAAGAAATAATTAAATGTCTCAGTTTCAAAATTTGATATGTTGTCTTTTCTATTGAGTATAGGGTTTAAATTATTTGCACATCATTACATTCTGTTTTATTTTCAATTGACACAGCATCCCAGGTTTTTTGGAAACGGTTGTACTAGAACCGATCGCCAGCAAATGCAATTGGCAGATATTAATTTTGGATAACGTAAAACACAAGAGACAACATTTTTCTATGGTTCAACATTTTTCCTCAAGTTCTTATTTCTCTAGGTTACTGATTATTGCCAGTCACAGATCTTACTAGACGCTGAAGATAGTTGGGATTAGGTTATTAATGTATTTCCACAGCAATCAGGCTTGGTAAAAAAGGTTTGGTTTTATTTAAGTTCACTTTAATTAGTGAACTGAAAACAGCTCAGGTTTGCCTGTGCCATCCTGGAAGAGACCACTCCCATCGGGAAAGAAATGTTTCACCATAGGATTAAGGTGATCACTCAGAAAACTTCGTAATGATTAGCCGTGAACATTCCCTCTAAGAGGACAAGTGGACCCAAATCATGCTAAGGAAATTCCCCCACTGCATAACAGAGGCTCTGGACATTTTCACTGTAGGGGTCAAGCATTCAGGCTTTCTCTTGGTATACGCCCACTTGTAGAGAATATTGTGAAGGATGACTTATCTGACCATATCACCATCGCTTGCCATCTTGATCCAAAATCAAGGATGCCCCAGAGCATGATAGGATGTTAATTTCTTAATTGTATCATGCAGCTCAACTGTATGGTGTGGTATGTACATTTTTGTTTTGGAGTGGAAGCATCTGCATTCTATATATTCCTCCACTCATTTGTTCAGGTTTTTCCTTTAATTTGTTACCCGTCTGTACATCTATCAAAAGTAGCACTATTCAGTTGCAATCAGTATTGGCCATAAAAACTCATGCATACTCAAAGTACAGTAGACTGATCTGTGTTAGTAACATATGCAATTTAGGGAATACTAATGATGAGACCTGGAAATCCATGCACAGCTTAAACTGTAGTGGTCAGCTTGATGCTACAAAGAAAACACCTTAGAATGTTGAACAGCACAGAAGGCTCATCAGTTTTATGAATTACCCAGAGATGTTTTTTTTTCCTCCAGGGTTCTTCATGGAGCCCACACTTTTCACAGATGTGGAAGACCACATGTTCATCGCCAAAGAGGAGTCCTTCGGCCCAATCATGGTAGTGTCCAAGTTCAAAGACGGGTATGTATTCTATTTTACAGACCTAAGTAGGTCTAACAGACCACTTGGTGGCTCCCAACCCTGTTTGTGGTTTACCAACATCCTGTTTGACTCCTCCAAACTCTCAGTGATATCGACGGTGTGCTGCAAAGAGCTAATGACACAGAGTTTGGCCTGGCGTCAGGCGTGTTCACGAGGGACATCAACAAGGCCATGTATGTAAGTGAAAGGCTGGATGCCGGAACAGTGTTTGTCAACACCTACAACAAGACTGACGTGGCCTCGCCATTCGGAGGTTTCAAACAATCCGGCTTCGGCAAAGACCTCGGTGAGTATTATGTACTTACTTAAACAAAGGATTTCATAGGGGATATTTCTACATTTTTTTAATGGGACCACATGCTTGATGAGTTCGACTGATTTCCAGTGCTTCTGATTTGAATACAGGAGAGGATGCTCTTAATGAATACCTGAAGACCAAAGCAGTGACTGTCGAGTACTGAGGCAACCAGGACCTCCTAATAAACTCATATCAACTTCTGATCAATGAATCCAACTGATCGAGAAATATCAGTCTCTGTGAGTCTTGATAGGGAGTCCAGCTATGGCTTTACTAACTGAAGGCATGCAAGAGGGCACAGACTCATCTCAAAATGACTACAGTTTATTTGTATTCAGTTCAGGAACTCGAATCACACACACACTACAGACATAGGACAAATGTGGTAAAAAAGGACAAATGCCCAAGCAAAAAAATAAAAATCACATTTAACTGACGTGGATTTTAGTTCTAGAACCAAAGCTATGGTGGATTTGACAGGATCAACATATGAGCTAACAAAGGTTTTTTCTTCCACTCAGTTTTAAAGAAAAGTTCTAGGATCTTATAACATACCATCTGAGCCATGACACATTTGGTTCAATATTTATTTTTTCTCAAGCTTACAATGTCAGGTTCTCATTTAATTTTTGCTCAGTAATGTTGGGTGCCACACTTGTTTTGAACACTTCCACAACTCCCGTTGTTACTTGTAAATATTTTATAACAAAAGCAGAACGGAATAATTTGATGTACAGTATTTTTAACATATTGTAGTCAGAAAGGGAGAATTCTGTTACAACACTAGTTTGTGCATTTTTAGCAAACCTATTTGAACTTTTAAAGTAAATTATTTTTCATATGCACAGGAGACACTGTACAATGAAATGCTTACAAGGCAATGAGCTGTTGAAACAAATCATCTTCCTGCTGCAGTTTTGGTAGAAAAAAACTCAAACCTATCGATACAGTGACTGATTATTCATGACATCACATTGTTATACCCATGTTTTGAGTGTATATCATGTTTACTTTGTCTGTACAGAGAAAAAAACATATGTTATGGCTAGAGGCTAAAATAAATGAAGGCTACATATTAAGTTAAAAAAAAGTAGAATTGCAGCTTATCCTTTTTGTAATAAAGAATATTAATTTAAATATTTATTACAAACTACCTTTACAGAGTTTGGCATCGCATCCAAACATTGTTTTTTTCTTAGTTGTTGTATTGAAATGTCAATCTATAGCCCTTCTATGTACCATTTTCTGATGCATAGTGTTGCACAATTTGAAAATCAAGAAATGACAATTGTTTGGTCTCTACCGAGGGAACTATTCACCCTCACAAAAAAATCCACTCCAGTATTGTGTATTCAAAATGTCCTATGAAGATTAAACATCCTTTTGAATTAATGTTGTTCCTTCTTTTGGAAAGTAAATGTTTCCTGATATTTTGGGAGAAACATCTTATGACATTCACATTAAAATCGATTTACTATTTCATACACTCATTTTGAAATACAGTAAATATTTACGGTGTTCCCCATCTCATTACGGTTCAAATAAACAAAACTGACATGTGGGTTTTGGCCCTTCTGGTAGACAGCCCTCTACACATATCTCCACAGCAGCAAGTTTCCAATCACAGAACCATTGAATCCATTAGCCCACCAGGGTCCTCTAATCCATTAGCACTATGTTTAGGAGAAATTAGGTTGGATTAACCGATACCCCAGTTGATCCAAGTCTGTATTTTATGCATACTTGTTATTGTCCCAGTAGTCTCTTTAAAGGTCTACAACAGCCAAATCCTGCGTCTCCAGGACTTGGATATTTAATTTATTTTTCTTCCTTTGGCTGTCGCCAGGCAATTTGAGGTTCTCCTCCGTAACTTCGCTTTCCTCCTCAGAGTCTGAGGTGTTGTCCTGTAAAGACTCCACTTCGGAATCACTGTCCGAAGAACTGAGTTCCACCAGTGACACATCCTGGTAGAGACACAAGCCCATGTCATTATTTACAACAAATATTATTTAATCCCAGTCACATCACAGTGCTATAAGTAAACCCCCCCTTTCTGATTGTCAATATTTGTAAAAAAATATATATATATATTATTATTTTTTTTTTTACAATGAATGTGATCTGCTCTTTATTTAACCAAAAAATGGGAATGTCACCAAATCTGGGGCCTCATCTATATTGTTTAGAAAGTATACATTTGTACTTCAGGCCTTTATGCTAGAGCGGATAGACAAAAACCACTCCTCAGTTAGTCATACAACAAAGGTTTTAGAGCATGAGGAAAAAGATTCAGGTCTGATGAGACCAAAAATTACACTATTGAGCCCAAATGTCAAGTGCTACATGGGTACGAAAACAAGATACTGCTCATCACCTAGCTAATACCATTTTATGGGGATGCTTCATAGTGGCAGGGACTGGGAAACTGGTCAGGATTGAAGGAAATCTAAAGCACACAAACTCAGACTGGGGCAAAGACTCTCACAGAAATGGAACTTTGACTTGGAATGAAAACAAGCTGACTGATTCCGCAGCACTAAAAGTGAAAACATTTCTAAAATGCAAACAGCTAAAATATCCCTTAAGAGACTCCCAAATCACAGTTGGTAGAGCATGGCACTTGCAACATCAAGGTTGACTTCAATTCCCATTAGGGCTGTCAACAAATATTCAAAATTCGAATATATATTCGAATAGTTTTTAAAAAACGAATTTCAAAGGTGAATATTAATATTCGAATTAAAAAAAAAAGTGGAAAAAAACATTTGCGGTAGCAGAGGTTGTCTGGCTGTCTGCTTTGCGAGTGGGCGCGCTAGTGCACTTGACGGTACAGATCCATATGTCCGACACAACTGAAGCGTGGTGTCGCGATGTCATACAGCCATGGTTGATGCTCCACGCCCCTGACCAGCAGCTGATTGGATGAACGCGTGATGTGGGTCTGGCTACTCGAGAATTTCAACAGTGTCATGGTGGCTCGTTGAGAATACGATCTCGTATTTTACAAAAATAGTTCACTGAAACGTGTTTCTGAAAACATTTTAAGCGAGAAATAGGCCATGCAGTTGCTGAATCTGTCTTCATTTCAGCTCAAGGTTAGTTTGAAAGATATTCGTCTACTTCTCGCGTGAGGGCGAGAGAGAAAGTGCTTGAGCGAGCGAGCGTGAGGTCTGCGGTCTTGGTCATCATTTGATTTACTTGTGTAGGTAATACGTTGTCAAATATGTTTAAACTTAACTACTTGTATAGGTAGTCTATTTTTGTCTCTTTGTATTAATTTGTCCTGTTACTGACGTAATGCGCGTCATTGACAAAATGCGCATGCGCAACCAGATGTTCGAATAGTTCGAATATTATGTGTTTTTTTTAGAGGGAATATTCTAACGTAATTTTTGAGGAATTTTGACAGCCCTAATTCCCATTGAATGTATAGACTAAATATTGTAAACTCCTCTGGATAAGAGCCTCTGCTGAATGACTAACATGATAAATCAGCCCATCTATCTAGCCAGCTTCTGAGGTTGTTTTTTGTTATTTTACTACTATTTGTAATGACTATAGCCATCTACAACAGGGTGATACTCAAACCATTGAGGACCAAGTTTAGAACAGAAAGTATAGATTTAAGTGTTACTAGAAGTCGATGTCTGTCTCTTATGGAGTTGGACCTTCAAAAAAAAAAAAAAACAGGAACAGCAAACAGTGACAGGCTTACTAATGGTGTTCAGACAGACCCAAAAAAATAACCCCACACTAAACATACCATCTGAATTATCTTTTCATCATCTTCCACCCTTTCAATGTCATAATGGCCTTCTGGAGCCTCCTCCATCTGCAACCTGAGCTTCTCGTTGGCTTGGGCCATCTGAGGCAGGAAGCTCTGCAGTCTGTCCAGCACTGAAGTGAAATAGGATATGAGACACGAGGCACAGAGAAAGGGGAACCAGATAGCCTACACCATATATACACACACACACATCTGAAACACCGCTGGCACAAAATGGACCTTGGACGATATTGGAAAGATTTTTCATGGATGAAACATCTGATCTTGATACAGTTTTGTCACAGAAGTTGAATGTTAGAAATCGTGAAATCTCCGTATTGTAGATTAACAATCGTCAGTTTCATAAAAAACTCACCACTACTTCTTGGGATCCTCTCAGTCTGCAAAGAACGGACAGTCTTGGTCCCCCTTGACTTAATGAAAAGCTTGTCATGCAGACCTATGAAACAGTAAGGTAAAACATGATCAGGCAGTGACTACATTCTATTAATGTTATAAGCATGCATTAGGATAGCTAGCTTGTACTGTAGCTAACAAGGTTCCCGTCAGTTAGTTATACTAGCTAAACTATACTAGCTAGTTTAAAAAAGGAACCAAACCTCCTCCCTTGCCACACGCGAGCAAGTCTTTGGAACTTGTTATGTTATTATTCAAATGTAATTCCATTGTTGTCGTTGTATGATTGTTTTGCTTCAACACCAACGTGTAGATCCAGTCCAGCGTCTTATCAGCTTCTTGTGAGCAACATTAAAGAAACACTTCCGGGTCACGGAAATTAGGAGATTTTCAAAATAAAAGAGACCAACGTATTACTTCAAAACGGACAGACATTTTATGTATTAATTGATTAAGACAATGAACCTCCAACAATATTGAAAACAATATATACTTGATCATATTTAAGATACATTTCAATAAAAAGTGTATTAAAACAGGGTCCAAGGTCAAAATTCTGACAATGCGAATGACTGAATATGGAATACATATTGCCTCATAGCTCAAAAACTATTGAATGTCTCACAAAGAAAGCAATGTAGGAAATGTTCAGAAGAGTATGTAGAGAAAGACAAACCTGTCTAATCATGGGGAATGAAATGCTACATCTAACAACAAGATTTTTCCACAACCTCTTTAGCCCCCAATGCAAAACACTATAATAGACTGTAGAGTGAATATATGCCGAAAAGGGGCACTATGTATTTGCAATTGCTGCTGGCATTTTACTATGGCCATACCATTGGCACAATGTAATTCAATGGATATGAAATGCATACTGCCCTATTTAGAAAAAACAATTCTATATGCCGCAGTGAATATATATATGTTCAGAGTGTAGGAAACTCTATACAGTGATTTTATGTAAAAAAAAAAAAAAAAAAAACATTTAAAAAAAAAAGGGGGCACTATGTATTTGCAATACTTGCTGGCATTTTACTCTACCCATTACAACACCCCTGTTTCCTAGTACTAGTTATCTTTACACCTCTAACGAATGTTGCCAATTCCAAGCCAGTCGTGGGAACTAGTCGTTAATTACTTCAAAACACTAAACACAAGCCGGTTTATGTCTCAACTTTTCACAAAGAGGAACTGCAAGGAACTATCACCAGTCAAGGACAGTTAGAATCCTGACTGGCAACAGCTCCAGCATGGGACATTCTTCTACTGTTCCCTTCTTTTAAGGAATCCCCACCACTGGACATTGGGACATATCGTGACACACAAACCTCACCATTGTTACAACCCCAACCCCTGCTGTGATGTATTAACATATCAATGGGGTACTGGCAATGATTCCAGCCCTTCACTTTTAAAGTGTCCACTAGTAAAGACGTTGGGATATTTCGCAACATATACCCCGTAATCCCACCCATTATCCCCCACCCCCTTCTTTTCAACTCTACTTATTATCCCCCACCCCTTCTTTTTCAACTCCAACCATTATCCGCCCCCTCTTTTTCCTACCCCCCCAGGTTTATTCAGCCACAACTTGTAACAGTAAAATTATTTAATTTTTTAAGTGCAATAAAAACAGCATTTCACAATGAATGTGTAAAAATAAACAGATGTACAATTGTTAAAGTAGTGTAAACAAGTTAGATGCAACAACAGAATGTTCTCTAAAGTATACAAACAATTTAACAGGTTACAAGCAAATATGTTACATATATTAATTCAAATCGAAATAAATATTGTGTGACATTACTAAAAACAATGTAATTAAAGATATGAAGTATAGGTGAAAGTTTCAGTTGACGAGATGAAAAGTGATGTTCTAGTACCAAATTAAAAAATTAGCATAATTACTTATAAGGTGTTGGCATGATGGCTGTTGCAAATGTGGCCTGTCTTGATTTGATCAAACATTTATTTTTCAAATAATGGTGCTGTTTTTTTACATCCGTAATGTCCTGACTATCCTCTGTGGTCAGTTGAATACCACTTTGGTGAATAAAAGTCCCAATTTCCTTTTGAAACAGCAAAATCTGTACATTATTCCAAACTTTTGGCCGCCAAAGTATTTAAAACCATTTAACAGGGTAGCACAAAATATGTTACTTATATTCATATCTATTATATATCTATTAAATAAATGTTAGGATACATTACTAAAAATAGTATTGTGACTGAAAGTGCACCGCCAATACCTACTGGCTACATCTCAGTAGTCTGGTAACTTTCTGTCAGCACCTGTCACTAGTATGTACATTGGTCCTCCAGATATAGACTATTGATCATATACAGCTCCGGAAACAATTAAGAAACCAATGCACCTTATTCTTTCATTTCCAAAATTGTTGAAAAGGAAAGTTTTGAGTGAGGCACAGAAGCGTTCAATTTGCAGTGGCCTCTTAATTTTAACACTTCTGTTCCTCATTCAAAACCTTCCTTTTTGACTTTTTAGGAAAGGAAAGAAAAAGGTGCAGTGGTCTTTGGTCTGTAATTTTTTTTCCAGAGCTGTATAAATTATATCATGGATGTTTTATTTTAATACTTGAATTTTACTGTCCAATGTTTTTTACAAATTTCACCCTAACAAATTCTCAAGTTACTATAAGTGGTTGTTAATTAATGTATGATTTAGGGGTGATTTCTCTGTCACACATGAAGCTTAGTCTATGACAAAAGGAATTCCCATGCACATTCTCCAGTGAGGTAGATTTTCAGTCCAGATAAGGCTTAGTCAGAGACTGGGAAACAATAGGTGAATTTCATGTATATTTCCCGTTCTTAGTATCTGTTCCCACAATACAATACCTTCTGTGGACACTTAGGTGGGGGTCAGTCACTATAAAAAGGGGAACGCAGAAGATCTTTGTATTGCCCAAAGGTTAGAAATGTAGTTTTTAATCATGTTACCTGAACCTCCAGCACCTTCATAAAAGTAACTGGATTGTCCGTATGTTCCTCAACCTTTGCCAACACCTGAAGTTCACTAAAGCCTCCTTTTCTACAAATGCCAATACTATACAACATTCTGTCCTGCTTTACATTTTATTCAGCCGATGGTCTAATCCAGAGAGACTTACAGGAGCAATTTCAGTTAAATACCATGCTGAAGAACATAGACTATCGGTCTGGAGATCTGAACCTGCAATTGCTCAGTTACAGTCCTAACATTTAATCCAATTTAATTACTAACTGCTGGATTCGGTAGACCAAAATATTATTAAAGTCTGCATACATTTTATAGCAGGAACTTGATGTTACACAATGAATGACTTCATAGAATGAAATGCATTTCTTGAGTAAATGTTTATTATGTATAGACAAATAAAAACATGTTTTTCACAAGATTTTCCAGATGTCAAGTGTCCTACTTAATTGCGCTCATTATAACCTTAGCGTTATGAAACAGATATTACCAAATGTGTAACCGAACAAATAAGCTATTTTCTTTTGACTTAATTCTATATTCTTACAAGCTTGGGGGTTGAAAAATAACAAGAAAACGACAGTGACACCTGGAGGGGCGTGATTGGGAGGAACGGCACCCCTGATCTGAACCAGAGCGGTGTTCAGTTATTAGACTTCTGTGCTAGTCACAGTTTGTCCATAACAAACACCATGTTCAAGCATAAGGGTGTCCATCAGTGCACGTGGCACCAGGACACCCTAGGCCGTAGGTCGATGATCGACTTTGTTGTCGTTTCATCTGACCTGCGGCCGTATGTCTTGGACACTCGGGTGAAGAGAGGGGCGGAGCTGTCAACTGATCACCACCTGGTGGTGAGTTGGATCCAATGGCGGGGGAGGAAGCTGGACAGACTCGGCAGGCCCAAGCGTACTGTAAGGGTCTGCTGGGAACATCTGGCTGAGTCTCCTGTCAGAGAGATCTTTAACTCCCACCTCTGGCAGAGCTTCGACTGGATCCCGAGGGAGGCTGGAGATAATGAGTCAGAGTGGACCATGTTCTCCACCACCATTGTCGAAGCGGCCGCTCTGAACTGTGGCCGTAAGGTCTCCGGTGCCTGTCGAGGTGGTAATCCCCGAACCCGATGGTGGACACCGGAAGTAAGGGATGCCGTCAAGCTGAAGAAGGAGGCCTATCAGGCCTGGTTGGCTTGTGGGACTCCTGAGGCAGCTGACGGGTACTGACAGGCCAAGCGGACTGCAGCCCGGGTGGTTGTGGAGGAAAAAACTCGGGTCTGGGAGGAGTTTGGTGAGGCCATGGAGAAGGACTATCGGCTGGCCTCGAAGAGATTCTGGCAAACCGTCCGGCGCCTCAGGAGAGGGAAACAGTGCCCTACCAACGCTGTTTACAGTAGAGGTGGGCAGCTGTTGACCTCAATTGGGGATGCTGTCGGGCGGTGGAAGGAGTACTTAGAGGATCTCCTCAATCCCGCCGTCACGTCTCCCATTGAGGAAGCAGAGGATGAGGGCTCAGAGGTGGACTCGTCCATCACCCGGGCTGAAGTCACAGAGGTGGTCAAGAAACTCCTCGGTGGCAAGGCACCGGGGGTGGATGTGATCCGCCCTGAGTTCCTCAAGTGTCTGGATGTTGTGGGGCTGTCTTGGTTGATACGCCTGTGCAACATTGCGTGGCGGTCGGGGACAGTGCCTCTGGGATGGCAGACCGGGGTGGTGGTCCCTCTTTTTAAGAAGGGGGACCGGAATGTGTGTTCCAACTACAGGGGGATCACACTTCTCAGCCTCCCCGGGAAAGTCTATGCCAGGGTTCTGGAGAGGAGAATACGGCCGATAGTAGAACCTCGGATTCAGGAGGAACAGTGTGGTATTCTTCTGGGCCGTGGAACACTCGACCAGCTCTATACCCTCTATGGGGTGTTGGAGGGTTTATGGGAGTTTGCCCAACCAATCCACATGTGTTTTGTGGTTTTGGAGAAGGCATTCGACTGTGTCCCTTGCAGCATCCTGTGGAGAGTGCTTCGGGAATATGGGGTCCTGGGTCCTTTGCTAAGGGCTGTCAGGTCCCTGTACGACTGAAACAGGAGCTTGGTCCGCATTGCCGGCAGTAAGTCAGACTTGTTCCCAGTGCATGTTGGACTCCGGCAGGGCTGCCCTTTGTCACCGGTTCTGTTCTTAATTTTTATGGACAGAATTTCTAGGCGCAGCCAGGGGCCGGAGGGTGTCAGATTTGGGGACCACACGATTTCGTCTCTGCTCTTTGCGGATGATGTTGTCGTGTTGGCCACTTCAAACCAAGACCTTCAGCATGCACTGGGATGGTTTGCAGCCGAGTGTGAAGCGGTGGGGATGAGAATCAGTCGGAAAAGGGTGGCTTGCCCACTCCAGGTTGGTGGAGAGTACCTGGCTCAAGTGGAGGAGTTTAAGTATCTAGGGGTCTTTTTCACGAGTGAGGGAAGGATGGAACGAGAGATTGACAGACGGATCAGTGCAGCTTCTGCAGTAATGCGGTCGATGTATCGGTCTGTCGTGGTGAAGAAAGAGCTGAGCCGCAAGGTGAAGCTCTCGATTTACCGGTCAATCTACGTTCCTACTCTCACCTGTGGTCATGAGCTTTGGGTCATGACCGAAAGGACAAGATCCCGGATACAGGCGGCCGAAATGAGCTTTCTCCGCAGGGTGGCTGGGCGATCCCTTAGAGATAGGGTGAGAAGCTCGGTCACCCGAGAGGAGCTCAGAGTAGAGCCGCTGCTCCTCCACATCGAGAGGGGTCAGCTGAGGTGGCTTGGGCATCTGTTTCGGATGCCTCCGGAACGCCTTCCCAGGAAGACCCCGGGAGACCACGGGGAAGACCTAGGACACGCTGGAGGGACTATGTCTCCCGGCTGGCCTGGGAACACCTAGGAAGAGCTGGAGGAAGTGTCTGGGGAGAGGGAAGTCTTGGCATCTCTGCTTAGACTGCTGCCCATGCGACCCGGCACCGGATAAGCGGAAGATGATGGATGGATGGTTTTGCATCTTCCTGACTTAAATGTCACAATCACTCCAGTTCAATCACCAAACTCCCCAAATTTCACTGTTAAAAAATAATAAAAATAGTTACAAGCAACAAATCTCTCAGTTTTATTTACAAGGTATCCAAGAGCTTCTTGAAAAAGTAATTGTGGTTTACAGCATTATCAAGTAGTACTGACATGTCAGGATACTGCTCAGCAAAGTGCTGCTTGACACTTGCTCTGTCTTCTTCTGATGAGGGGGGGTCAGTTCCAAAGGTTGATGCCCTGGTCAAAGATCTTCTGTATACATGTCTGCAGCTACTGTGGCACAAGGAACCTACTCTTCACCTATCTTTTTCAGGCATCCATTATTTGCCAAGTGATTGGGTATTCCTTTGCCTGTAAAATAAAAAAATGTAAGACAAAGAAATAAGCAATGTTAAGATTTCAGTTTGGTATCAGGATGGGACTTTTATTTCTGATGCATGGTCTGCATTCCAACCTACTCAAAAACAAAGACTAAAATGCCAAAATAAACATATTAAAAAAGATTACCATCAGAAATTAGAATGTTAAAAATATAGTGTAGGCATGTACACCGATCAGCCATAACATTATGACCACCTAGCTAATATTGTGTAGGTCCCCCTTTTGCAGCCAAAACAGCTCTGAACCATAGTGGCATGGACTCCACTAGACCTCTGAAGGTGTGTTATGGTAGCTGGCACCAAGACGTTAGCAGCAGATAGTTTAAAGTCCTGTAAGTTGCGATGTGGGGCCTCCATGAGTAGTTAATATAGGGGGCAACTGTCACTTGTCACCCAACCTCTCTGCTTTTAAGTCTTTGGTTAAAACATACCTGTTCTCGTTAGCATATTGATTACTTTTCTTGGGCTGTTTTTACTATTTTACATTTGTGTCTTTGTTTTAAAGATAATCTTAGCTTAGATGTTCTCTTTGTGTTTATGGGTTGTTCTGCTGCTTTTATTTTTATGTGCTTGTTCTGTAAAGCACTTTGGTCTGTCTAGCGGCAGTTTAAATGAGCTATATAAATAAATGAACTTGAAATTGAACTTGTGTTGATTGATTGACAGGTGGCTTTCTGGTTTGGGGTGGGACTTCTGATTTGGTAGGTGGGACTTCCTGTGTGACGGATCCTTGACATTGAGAAACAGCTTGTGTGTGTCTGTGCATGTGCGTGGATGCAAGACTTCCGGGTATTGAAGCATGAAATAAATTAAGATTTTTGTATGCTGTATTAAGGTCTTATGTGTGTGTTACATGTTGTTTTAAATATATTAATGGCAATATTACGATATATGGCTAGTTCATGTAAGCCTATGAGTTTTATTTGTTAATAGATAAAATGAAATTATGTGATGTCACCGCAACGATGCGATAACTAACGAGAACGGCGCTTCTACCGGACGGGAAGTATCAATCAGTGTATCTGGTTGTCAAATGTAAACAACTACCTGAAATAAATAGTTTAGCTTTATCCTTTTCAGAATATTAATTTTTGTAACCAGTTGGAACGCTTCATATTTTCTGTTTGTCACTCCGTCATTCATTACTGAGCCTTATGTTTTCGCCTTTGCCTAGTGCTAGTCTGATATCGATTTCCGTGTTTTGACCATCGCCTGCTTTGCTCCTCGACTCCCTCTCTAGCCTTGTGATTCTGCAATTGTTTGTGTCTCATGATTCTGACCCTTGCCTGTACGACTATCCTGCGCCTTGCCCTATCGGGAGTTCGTCTCCCTTATAAACCGCCTGCTCCGCGATTGGAACCAGCCTCTCTCCCTCTCCCTTTACCCTTTCATTACACCGGCATAGTTTTAACGTGAAGAACGATGACATGTAACCAATGACAAAGGGGCGTAAAATTATGGAAGCATACTGGTTGTGTTGTCATTATTAAATACGCAGCAGCCATAGAAGATATCTGCTGTTTCCAGCGCAGAGTAGGGCGTTTTACATAGTAAGTACAAGTTATTTTATTTGAAATAATTGTTTTGAGTTGTGTTACAAATATAAACGTTAACAAATGACATACCTTAACTTTTTAACAATGTATAAAACAAGTATAAGGAACATGATGGAGCAATACAAACATTAAGCTTTTATCTGTCGTTCATATTGTCTGTTTTATATCTCAGGTTTAGGGTGAACTGAATTGAACTCAGCCTTTTTTGACAATAAAAATAATCATCAGGTTGAAATACCTGTATACGCTTGGTCTTCTGTTAACCCTCATTGTTTTTATTTCAGACAAAGTATCCAACATCAGAGTCAGTTGGACTGCAGGGTTATGATTTTATGCAACATCCTAAACAGATGCTTTTTATGTAAGTCTAAACATTCACAGACATTTTCAGCATTGTACTAAAATGTTATTAACATTACGAAAATCTGCATGCAACTAAATCTTTGTACTCCAAAGATTTTAGTTGGATTTAGTTAGTTAGTATATTCAAGTCCTGCATAGCCATGTTTGTGTTTTCTCTTAATATGCTCGCTCTGCTCCGTTTTCTAAGATTCGTTACAGTACCATACTCTCAAGTTTTATACAACAATATAAGAGTACACTGCATGCACAATTATCAGGCAAGTGAGTATTCTGATCGTATTATTAAAAACCTGATTCCAAAAAGGCTGGGACACTGTACAAATTATGAGTAAAAAAGGAATGGAATAATTTACAAATCTCATAAACTTTTATTTAATTCACAATAGAATATAGATAAGATATCAAATGTTGAAAGTGAGACATTTTGTAATGTCTTGCCAAATATTGGCTCAAAAAGTTGGGACAGGTAGCAATAAGAGGCCGGAAAAGTTAAATGTACAGATAAGGAACAGCTGGAGGACCAATTTGCAACTTATTATGTCAATTGGCAACATGATTGGGTATAGAGTGGCAGTGTCTCTCAGAATTCAAGATGGGCAGAGGATCACCAATCCCCCCAATGCTGCGGCGAAAAATAGTGAAGCAATATCAGAAAGGAGTTTCTCAGAGAAAAATTGCAAAGAGTTTGAAGTTATCATCATCTACAGTGCATAATATCATCCAAAGATTCAGAGAATCTGGGACAATCTCTGTGCGTAAGGGTCAAGGCTGGAAAACCATACTGGATGCCTGTGATCTTCGGGCCCTCAGACGGCACGGCATCACATACAGGAATGATACTGTAATGGAAATCACAACATGGGCTCAGGAATACTTCCAGAAAACATTGTCGGTGAACACAATCCACCGTGCCATTCGCCGTTGCCGGCTAAAACTCTATAGGTCAAAAAAGAAGCTGTATCTAAACAGGATCCAGAAGCGCAGGCGTTTTCTCTGGGCCAAGGATCATTTAAAATGGACTATGGCAAAGTGGAAAAGTGTTCTGTGGTCAGACAAATCAAAATTTGAAGTTCA
This sequence comes from Esox lucius, assembly GCF_011004845.1. Classification (NCBI taxonomy): domain Eukaryota; kingdom Metazoa; phylum Chordata; class Actinopteri; order Esociformes; family Esocidae; genus Esox; species Esox lucius. Next base: position 2,453,997 of record NC_047591.1, read on the forward strand.
TTTTGGAAAACTGGGATACAATGTCATCCAGACTAAAGAGGACAAGGACAACCCAAGTTGTTACCAGCGCTCAGTTCTTAAGCCTGCATCTCTGATGGTATGGGGTTGCATGAGTGCGTGTGGCATGGGCAGCCTACACATCTGGAAAGGCACCATCAATGCTGACAGTTATATCCAAGTTCTAGAACAACATATGCTCCCATCCAGACGTCATCTCTTTCAGGGAAGACCTTGCATTTTCCAACATGACAATGCCAGACCACATACTGCATTAATTACAATGTCATGGCTGCATAGAAGAAGGATCCAGGTACTGAAATGGCCAGCCTCTAGTTCAGATCTTTCACCCATAGAAAACATTTGGCGCATCATAAAGAGGAAGGTGCGACAAAGAAGACCTACGACAGTTAAGCAACTAAAAGCCTGTATTAGACAAGATTGGGACAACATTCCTATTCATAAACTTGAGCAACTTGTCTCCTCAGTCCCCAGACGTTTGCAGTCTGTTATAAAAAGAAGAGGGGATGCCACACAGTGGTAAACATGGCCTTGTCCCAACTTTTTCGAGATGTGTTGATGCCATGAAATTTAAAATCAACTCATTTTTCCATGAAAGTGATACATTTTCTCAGTTTAAACATTTGATATGTCATCTATGTTGTATTCTGAATAAAATATTGAAATTTGAAACTTCCACATCATTGCATTCTGTTTTTATTCACAGTTGTACAGTGTCCCAACTTTTTTGGAATGGGGTTTGTAGATCCGCAAGGGCATTTTTGTAGTCTATTTACATGGAAAAAAGGATGTTGTATTTTTCCAAAAACTTCTCTCGGTTTTTCTATAGCTTATTCATGGACAAACAATGCATGTGATAAAACTACAAGTCTGGACCTATACACTAGAGCAGGGGTGTCAAACCGGTTCCACGGAGGGCCAAGTGTCTGCAGGTCTTTGGGTTTTCCTTTAAATTGGTTCCCAGGTCAGACCTGAACAACCAGGTGGGGGTAGAAATTAACCAATTAGTGAACTAATTAATCAATCAGGTACAAGGTGAGAGCGAAAACCTGCAGACACTCGGCCCTCCGTGGAACCGGTTTGACACCTGTGCACTAGAGTTTGAATTAACACCTTTTTCATAGCCTATTCACTTGGCGAAAATGTTTGGTATTTTTCTTTTTGTACGCTTGTATTTTTTTATTTGGCGGAAAATGCCCTCCTGGTGCCCCCTGTTTTTATATATCCTTTTGAAAAACAGTTGGAATTGTGATATAGTGAATTATAGGTGAAATAATATCTGTAAATGTGACGGTTCCAGCCAACCGGGCAATACCGCTCCATGTTTTCTTTGTGTCCTTGGTTTGACTTGTTCTTGTTTGGTCTTTCCAGTTCTCGTTTCAGTTAATTGGTTTATTCCTTTCACCTGTGTTTAGCCCCCACCTGTTTCTGTTCACATTGTTAGTCCATGTCTTAGTTCAGCCATTTTCTCTCCGTTCCTGTAGGTCATTGTTGTAGTGTGACGTTTCATGTTCTTGTGTCCTTTCAAATGGTGTATTCTGTAGCGCACACCGCTCATTTTTGTTTTCCTTTTTGTTTATATTAAAATCTCCTTCCTTCAACCCTTCGCTTGCCTCCGTCCCCTGTGAAATCGTGAAAGTAAACAATCTTTGGAAAAATTACTTGTGTGATGCTCAAAGTAGATGTCCTAACCGACTTGCCAAAACTATAGTTTGTTAACATGAAATCTGTGGAGTGGTAGATAATTTTTTTCAATTACTTCAACCTAAGTGTATGTAAACTTCAACTGTGCAGCTCATTCTCAGTGACATTACGTGTGTGTGTGTGAAAATCGCAGTCACATAATGAAACAATTGTAATCTTAACCAGCGTTTGGATCTGTTTCACCATAAATGCATCACACATTTTTGTGCAGCTGGTGCAATTTAAAAAATGTCCACCACTATCAGAAGACATTCTCAAACAGCTCAATCCAATGGCTTGAATATCTTTCCTCTGATGAGGATATATCGATACAGCATGCCATGAACCGAGGTGAAATAAATGATTCTGATTGGACACTTCAATAATTGAATAAACAACCAAATGAATCATGTGGGTTAGTGCTTGACTGAACCTCATCTCAAGTTGGACATTACCAGACTTAATCAGGGATAGGTGCTGACCGCATTCCTCATCCGGTGCTCAGTTGAATGTGTAAATAGCATAGCCGTGTAAGAAGTCAGACCGGTCAAAAGCCATGGTTTGGTCCTTTAGGTGTCTCCCTGAAGCTAGGGCCAACTGGTCAAAATCACACACTGCTGACCCCAATTTGTAATCTGGTTGGAAAGGTTTGCTAGGCAATTGTTGACCGTCCACATACATAACCATATACTCCAAATTATAAAGTTTGAAATTAAATAGATTTTTTTTGTATAACTTCCTGTAAATCTGTCATTGTCCACCAATCCAATGACAATGCATTTTGGTAGGAGGCCTAAAAACTGGTTACAAACACCCTGTGGGTAAACTAAAAGTCTTCATGCACAGCCTTTCAATTGGGCATTTTGCATTGGTCGAAAGTAGCGCTTGTGCGTGTCCTAGTTTCACAGATGGTGCTACAGTCACTTTCTTGACAAAGAGTGACGCAGATAATATATGCAGTAGATAACACACATCCCTTGCCCCATATGGCAGAACTCGTCTTTACAGCGTACCATCCTAACCTTTATTTCCACACTGTTTAACTTGAGTTTCTCTTGGAAGAAGATATCACTATGAACAGGGCCAAATATTTTGAATGTTGTACTACTCGCTGAATAGGCAGCCATTTTCATAAGTCCTTTGTTATCTCCTGCAGGGTCCGTAACAAAAACAAACCGGCTAAAAATGTTGTCTTTAAAGTATCACTTCCATAATTCGGAATACTCTCTATAGCAGCTCTGTAGGGGTATGTGCTGCTACTCTGACTAATTAAACGATTTACCAATGAGACGTCCATATAACCCCAACACTGCCTCCGGCATCAATATTAGCCCCATCTGGTTTAGTTAATTATAGGCGTAGGTACAGCTAAGTATTGTTCAGATAAATGTAATTTTCACAATTTCCAGTAATAAAGAACTCCAGAGGGGCTGCGCCTGATATTGCTGATAGGGTTGGTATTTCAACGTTTGCATTTTTCTCAATATACAGGTGCTGGTCATAAAATTTGAATATCATCAAAAAGTTGATTTATTTCAGTAATTCCATTCAAAAAGTGAAACTTTATAATGTAATATAATGAATATATTCATTCATTCATTACACACAGACTGATATATTTCAAATGTTTATTTCTTTCAATTGTGATGATTATAACTGACAACTAATGAAAATCCCAAATTCAGTATCTCCAAAAATTTGAATATTACAAAAAAATTGATTTTAGATATGTTGGCCAATGTTGGAAAAGAATGAACATGAAAAGTATGAGCATGCACAGCACTCAATACTTAGTTGAGGTTCCTTTTGCCTGAATTACTGCAGCAATGCGGCGTGGCATGGAGTCGATCAGTCTGTGGCACTGCTCAGGTGTTATGACAGCCCAGGTTGCTCTGATAGTGGCCTTCAGCTCTTCTGCATTGTTGGGTCTGGCGTATCACATCCTCCTCTTCACAATACCCCATACATTTTCTATAGGGTATAGGGTCTATAAGGTCAGGCGAGTTTGCTGGCCAATTAAGAACAGGGATACCATGGTCCTTAAACCAGGTACTGGTAGCTTTGGCACTGTGTGCAGGTGACAAGTCCTGTTGGAAAATGAAATCGTCACCTCCATAAGGTTGGTCAGCAGCAGGAAGCATGAAGTGCTCTAAAACTTCCTGGTAGACGGCTGCATTGACCTTGGGCCTCAGAAAACACAGTGGACCAACACCAGCAGATGACATGGGACCCCAAACCATCACTGACTGTGGAAACTTTACACTGGACTTCAAGCAACGTGGATTCTGTGCCTCTCCTCTGTTATGGAAATTTTGAACTAAGGTGCATTTGAGTCATTTCCGTCTGTATAATATCAGAGGATTATTAGGTATTCCTGCCTAGAAGAAGGATGTATTCTTTGTCGTCCTATACATGTATGAATGAGTTACTAGTTAAAGATGCCGAAAGGGGTCTGGTGTTTGAATAGGAGACATCCTTGACCGGCACAGGTGGATTAGAGGGGTACTCGTAAATCGTAAATCCCTTTAGTGTCTCTGTTGACTATCCAGACATTGTGTCTCCTCAGGAGTTGAGAAGGATAAGGTGGGGGGACAGCCCGCCCTTTGGGTAAACTCTTGTGACAAGACCGATGGCAGCATCTTACCACACCCCTTTTTCTATGTAATAAATACGGATTGTTCATGTATGGAGTTAGAGACACCTCAGACGATTATGTGTGTGTAAGCGGTTGACGCGTCTCTCATAATAGTCTCTGTGCATAATAATTAATAAAACGGTTATAATGTACAAAGATAATTTTGTCTCTGTGTCCCTTACTCCGAGTGTCGATACATTGGAATTTCCATCACAATTTGGGGTGCTCGTCTGGGATCCTTCTCCTGCTCGGTTCGAGTCCGTTTCCTAACAGGTTAACCGTGCACGGCCAGAGATAGCTCTGGAATTCTAGTATCGTCCAGAAGAGGCTTATCCTTTGACGGGCTGAGAAAGAGTGCCTGACTGGAGCTGGGACTCGTGCCTGATCAGTACAGGTATACCCAGGCTTAAATTTCGAACTCGGGAGTTAAGGGCACTTTAGTTTGCGTTTTGGGCGCATTTATATGGGGGTTAGGGCTCCTTTTTGCGTTAGGACGCAAGTACGTGTGTTAGGGCACATTTGAATTCTGCAGACAAGGCTAGGGCCTTGAACATCTCACTTACGGGCGGACGGGTCTATCAACGATGTTAAGGGCACGTTGATTGAGATGAAAGAGTTAGGACGCTGGTATGTGTGTTGGGGCACATTGGGTTTGAATGGTTATGAGTTTTGTTAATAGAATTGAGTTTGTTTCGCCGTGTTAGTTTTTTGTTGCGTTTAAGCCTTGTGGTAAGTTTTTGGCGACGGTGTTTATGTTTATGGTGTTTGGACATGTGAACAAATGTTCTTTGAGTGTTATTAGGTTTTCCGGCGACTGGCGTTTTCGTTCGGTGATGGATGCGCGGCATGCTGGGCTGCTTGGAGGTAGATGGACGTGGTAACGTATGGCAGTTGCAGGAGGCATGATGTGTTGTTTGAAAGGCGTAGGCTACGGTGTGTATACAGTGAGGAGTGATGGAAAGCTTTGGGAAAGTGTGTGTGGAGTATATTGATCTGTGTTGTAGTTTTTTGCTCAGGTTGGATGGCTCGTTCTCCTCTGATCGCCCGTCACCCCACCCCGCGGAGTTCAGCTGGACCGATACATGGTCCCATCCCGCTCGGGACTCTGCATTGTTGGAGTCGTACAGTCGACGTAGCCAAGCTATATGGACCTTTTTCGTTGTTTGAGTCAAGAAAAGTTCCATAAGTGGGGAGTTGTACACACCAGGTGTACACATCCGTAATCTCCGGTGTTTGCGGCTGAGACCAAAGAAGACTACAGACCCGGGGTTGAGGAAGAGACTTTGCTAACCGCTAATCGACCGGAAATTGGATTTGGGAAGATGCCTGTGCGAATCAAGACAACGACTGTACAGATGTATTGTTCCCGCAAGAATAGAGAACAGTTTCGGCTTCTCTTTGGCCTCACCATGAGCGATCCAACGGGAACACGCAGGAACGCTGAACCGCCTGAGGGAGGTGTGCGGACGGTCAGACTGGAGACGGAGGGAGGGAGCATCGACCGGTGAGATTGTTCCTTTATACAGTTTTCATTTGCTTTAGTAAACAATGTGGTTGGTTTTTGTCAGATTTGTTGGTTTTGTGGAAGTTGATAGATGGATTTGAGAAAGTATGGTAACTAGAAGTTATTTTTGAAGTGTTTTGGTTAATAGCGAATGTAAAACATGTCGTTTTTGTTTTGTCCTGACACCCATTCCTGTGCAGCTAACCTTTTTGCGTTGATATTAGTGCTGAATTATAAGCAGTTGGATTGCTTGAAAATCTGCAATTTAGGTTGGACTTAAATATGCATTTAAGATTGGGTCTCATACTTTCAGTGCCTGTAGAAGGGAGTAGGGATTGCTCCAGTAAATTGCCGCAATTGTTGGTCAGCTTATGGTTTGGATCAGTAGTTATGCTACAGACGTTGTGTATGCGCGCGCCACTTCTGTGTGTGGTTGTGGCCCGAGTCACTGGCATTTGTCATTATCTGTTTGTGGTCATCATCTAGTAAATGCATTTGTCCATTTTTGTAATCCCTGTGCACGGGGGTTCCGATTGGCTGCATTGTGTGTTCCTTGGTGGGATATGTGTATGTGTTCAATGTTGGTGTTAACTTGGAAGTTTTGAAATCGCAAGGTTTTGCGTTGTTTGGGGTGCGTTTGGGTGAACGCTTACACTGCGTTGTTAATATGGTTATTATGCGAGGCCTACTCTTTCGGCTTTTGCCTTTGTGCTGAAATTGCAAAATTGAATTTGCCTTCTAGTGTTGTGCTGATGGCTGGCACACGTGGGAGTGTTAGCCTGATAACTTCGGTTTGAATATGGAAATAATGTCCTAAATGTAATTAGAGGGATAGATTGGAAATTGGGATAGATTGAACTATGGTCTCGTGGTTTCGTAATGAGGGGTTAAAATAGTGTTTTCTCTCTCCTTGTATGGAGTGGGATGCAGACGATAGCGAAAGTTTTTAGTATTAAGATAACATGCTGTTTTCCATGAGGACTGGATTCAGCCAATATAGTCATAGCCTGCAAAAGAGGGTAAAATGACTACGGCCCGTTTATTCCCCAAATAGCCAAAGCCAGTTTATTCCCCGTTTAAATTAACCCGTAAAATTAGATGACCTATTTTTTAAATGCTAAATTGAGTTTGGTTAAATAATAGAGTTTCTCTTATTTGTATTTCCAATGATACCTGGGTTAATTCTTGTGTTTTCGGGCCTATGCCTGATGCCCGTTGCTGGCTTTATGAATTCTAGCCTGGTAAACTGACACATGGGGTTGATTGATGTGTCTGCGTTTAGAGTTCTAGCCTGGGGTATCCTGGGGTTCGCTCACTGATTGTTCCTTGATTTTAGTGAAGTCAAATGTCTGTTTTCTGTTGACTTGTTGTATAGATAATGATAAGCACATTTTTACAAACTGCGAAAATATTAGATAGGTTGGACACTAAATCTAAAATATTCAGTTAACGAACGATGTAGGCTAAATTGATAGGATAGTCTGAGGACCATAAACGAACATTTGGCCTTTTTTAATGGCCCACCATAAATGGGTGGAGCTCAGAGTAGCAACCTTTCCCATTACGTCAAGGTAGCATATTACTAAGGGTTAAATTCGAGTGTTCTGCCTGTGCTCACCCGTGGTAATTTCCCCTACATGAGTATGTTTAGTTTTGGGGATAATCAAACATTACGTGGAAGCTACATGCGTTTTCCTCTCCATAGCCTTAATGTTGACATCTTATGGTTTTGAGACGGATTACCTTAAGTCATCCAACAGTGTTATTTGCTAGAACAAATTTGATGTCTTTGCATGACTTATGCAAGTAGCGATTTTGGCTGTCCGCCACTATTTTGAGTAACATAGACATATACATCTAAAGTTGAGTATATTCCCTAGACTTTAGGAGGTAAATTGAGTCATGATGTTTGTTTGGTCTCAACTTAGTTTGGCCATTGCCTGTGGAAATGCAAATTTTGATATGCTAATTTGGGAGTTCCTTCACACGAGCAACCGTGTTGTGTAATTGTTTTTTAGATTTTCGCATTTGTTTTTCTTGGATTTTCAGTTTGCGACTTTTTATGGAATGCATGTTAGAATTTTCTTTTCATTTTTGGTACTGTAATGGTTCTGCTTTCACTTTGAGTCATTTCCGTTAACTCTGTCGTGAAAGCAGGGGGGCTTGTATGAAATGATTATCTATGATGATAAAGAGTTGAACTTAGAGTTCAAAGTGAATTTAATAGGTATTTAGAGAGTTACATGAAGAATTTTTGTTTTTCTGTTTCCAAAAGTTATTGCAGAAAATTGGCATCTGTTAAAATCAACATCCCTTTACAGTGTTTGTCTAATTGATTTTGGGAAGTTTGTTTTATACAAAATCTAACATGGTTATGGTTGAGTGGAATACATCTTACTATTTTGAAACGGTTTAGCTAAGAAATAACTAATTTGATGGGAGTGTTACTGTTCAGTTTGTTTAATATTTGATTAGAAGTAATCATATTAATCTCATGCATTATGGAATAAGTGGGTAAAAACGTGCAGGGAGCACATTTTGTTATTCCTTACATGTTTACTAAATTTTGCTATGTTTTAATTAATGCTGAGGAAGTAATTCTGCATTGGGTTATGTTTCTAGAAAACCAGGTTGAGAGGTCTTACATAGTCTAAATTGTATATAGAGGTACAGACCCCCTGGAGCGCTGAACTCACTGACGAAAAAACCAGTGTGTTGGGGGGAGCTGTTTGAGATTTTTTAACTTGTTTTAACTCTTTTAGAAGAGAAACAGACTTATCGGTGACATTATCAAAATTGGGTATTCTAATATAATTTCTGTCATAGTAGACAATCATTGGAATGTTAATGGTTAACAGATATTTCTGTGTGGTGAATAATGAGACAACATTTTTTGTTTACTATTGTCTGGCCTCAAGATAACACTACTCTGTCCTATGAGATTGGACTTATCCTTTGGTTAGTAGACCACACCCCACTCCAGGGAGAGCTCTGGAGAGATGGGGGGGGTCATGATTTATGACAGGATTACAGAAGTGTCTTTTATGTGCTAGGATTATAGGAGACTTGGAGACATTCACACTGAGTTTCATCTTGTTGAGAAATTAGGCTAAATAACAGTTATGTAAGCTGACCTTCAAGATGGTGTGAAATGTTTTGATTTGCAATAAGGTATTTGATCCTTCATGTGACACAATGGTGAATTTGATTGTAGTTCTGATACAACACAATCAGATGTAAATTATATAGCAACTGTGATCTGGTTAAATGGTGAACTGAGAATTGTCCATGAACTACTCTTTGAGAGTGATACTTCAATGTAAGCAAACTATCTTAACTGATGAGTTATTGCAACAGTAATGGGGAATTGTGTTCTTCTGTTCTTTGTGTTGGTTGTTAAACCAACTATAGAAAATAGTGGAATTGTTATTTTGCTACACTAGCACCAGAGATGTTAATGTTTTAACGATACTGTTACTGATTACAACTGTTCTAATCTATTTTGACAAAGGAAGTAGAGAGATATTGGAAATATAGGGTTTAGTGTTTGATAGTGTTTGATTCTAATGTATCAGCGAGATGCAACAAGCTAACGTAATGGACATATGCAGATGCAATTAATCTTCTCAAGGATAATTCACACTTCAGATACAGGACACTTGAAAGCGATTCGGCAATAGAGGACTTGTTGGAGCCCAGAGAGAGACTGAGCTTGGCTTACAAGGACAACTGTGAGGTGGCTGAGGTGAGATGGATCTCACAGACACACAGACAGACTGTCCTACAGCTGAGAGAGGAGTCGACTCTGGCTCGCTGCACGTCTAGGTGCCGCACGTCTACAGGATGCTGGTTTCCTGTGAGCTGGACTGATTCGAGTCCTGATGATTCTGCAATGTGATGGAGAAGGTAACCTCCGGTCGAGAGGATGGAGACACTGCTGAGAGAGGAACCTGGGGTCGACGACACACGCAACAGGAGTGTGAAAGCTGTCTACCAACTCCCATTGAAGGCCTGCTGTACGACACCAAGCCTGGAGACTTGGTAGTCATCAAGGACTGCAAGAGAAAGCACTGGAGCAAGCTACGCTGGTTGGGTCCATACCAAGTTCAACTGGTCACTCAGTCTGCGGTCAAAGTTGCTGAACACCACACACTGTAAGAAGGCTCCATGATTAGAAGATACAGCGAAAGAATAGGTAAATTGAAGTTACCTAAGGGTGGCGTGGGTTGTGGTGCTAGTAACCAACAACTCCAACACAGCCTGCGACCATGGAGCCAGAGAGACAAGGACCATGGAACTCCTTCAGGAGGTCTGGAGGAATGAGATGCACCATCGGGTGCCTGCTGATTTTTAAGTATTATCATCGTCATACCGATAGTGTGGATTTCTAAACCGCACTGTGATGATCATGGACAGATTGTAAATATGACACCTAATGAAGCAAGGAAAGAGACATTTGTACACCATGAGAAGAGGCCCGAACCCCAGATACAGACTTTGTTAATCTCTTGTGACATGATGAGCTGCCCCCCGGATGGGGATTGCTATGTGCTGACAAGCCCAGTATTGAAGGATAATAAGTGGTATTGGACTCACCTGAATACAGGAGGGAACTCTATGTTCCCCTCACACCATTTTTCCAACCATGTGAATAGGTGGAGATGTTATGATAATGTTTATTGTACTGTTGACATTTCCAAACCACTAGGAGTAATCCAGGATTACTGATGTTTCGGTACCAATGGGGGTACCACCACTTGCAGATCACCCGACTTCCCTAAAGGTAGACCCGCTATGATATGTCCCTTAACAGTTGCACGTACTACTGTAGCTCCTACTCCTGCACCACGTCGTTCTGAACCATAGAGTAGAGTAAGGAGAGCACTGTTAGAGCCAGACAACATGGCCCTTAGGATAATGGTTGACTATGCAAAACACAAGAACATGACTTATTGTTGGATTTGCCAACACATACCAACATCTTCACGTTCTCCTATGTTAACCCCTATCCCATTTTCAGTAGCAGACTGGCAGGCATATGGTTGGGCGGATGTGGCAGCACAAATGATGCCGCCAGATAAGGACTGTTATTCCCCGTCAGCCATTCCTGACAGGCAGAGCGGGGCTAACATGGATTTGGTCTATATGGTGATAATAGAATTTAATAACCACCGTCTTCCTATGTGGATAAACATATCCAAATTATTCAGGTTAACCTACACTGAGCAAATAGGAAAAGGTGCAGACAGACTGTCACACTAAGGAGGATAGAATCAGAACAGGTAATGGTCCAGGAGCAGAACATTTGTGATGACTTTGGAAGTACATCTAATTGGCATGAGTGGACTTTGTAAGAGTGATAAATTGAAGGATGCATTCAGTAATATGTGTTTACGCACTCACGTGTCGATGCTGCATATCCAATACTGTCAATATGTCACCTGAAATCATTTCCTTTGACCTATGATTTTAACATAAAAAGATTTTGTTGTACTATGTTATGATTCTGTATGATGACAATGTGTGATCTTGGAGTTTATACGAAGGTAATCGTCTAGAAGAATGTAAATGAGGATCCAGACATTTCAGATTTGTTCCGTTCTCTAATCATTAAGGGTAATGATATTGACTGGGTCATGTTGTTAAAGAGTACTGTTTTGTTGCATTCTACATCCTAATGAGTGAACTGTTTAAGGTTTGATACCAAGGTTTGACATGGTATCAAAGAGGATGGAGTGTTATGGAAATTTTGAACTAAGGTGCATTTGAGAAATGTCTGTCTTTCTATTGGCTGATATGTAAATCTGTACTTTGATTGTGACACACGTCTGTATAATATCAGAGGATTATTAGGTATTCCTGCCTAGAAGAAGGATGTATTCTTTGTCGTCATATACATGTATGAATGAGTTACTAGTTAAAGATAGGGGTCTGGTGTTTGAATAGGAGACATCCTTGACCGGCACGGGTGGATTAGAGGGGTACTCGTAAATCTGTATAATATCCCTTTAGTGTCTCTGTTGACTATCCAGACATTGTGTCTCCTCAGGAGTTGAGAAGGATAAGGTGGGGGGACAGCCCGCCCTTTGGGTAAACTCTTGTGACAAGACCGATGGCAGCATCTTACCACACCCCTTTTTCTATGTAATAAATACGGATTGTTCATGTATGGAGTTAGAGACACCTCAGACGATTATGTGTGTGTAAGCGGTTGACGCGTCTCTCATAATAGTCTCTGTGCATAATAATTAATAAAACGGTTATAATGTACAAAGATAATTTTGTCTCTGTGTCCCTTACTCCGAGTGTCGATACATTGGAATTTCCATCACACCTCTCTTCCTCCAGACTCTGGGACCTTGATTCCCAAAGGAAATGCAAATTTTACTTTCATCAGAGAACATAACTTTGGACCACTCAGCAGTAGTCCAGTCCTTTTTGTCTTTGGCCCAGGCGAGACGCTTCTGACGCTGTGTCTTGTTCAAGAGTGACTTGACACAAGGAATGCGACAGCTGAAACCCATGTCTTGCATACATCTGTGAGTGGTGGTTCTTGAAGCACTGACTCCAGCTGCAGTCCACTCTTTGTGAATCTCCCCCACATTTTTGATTGGGTTTGGTTTCACAATCCTCTCCAGGGTTATCCCTATTGCTTGTACACTTTTTTCTACCACATCTTTTCCTTCCCTTCGCCTCTCTATTAATGTGCTTGGACACAGAGCTCTGTGAACAGCCAGCCTCTTTAGCTATGACCTTTTGTGTCTTGCCCTCCTTGTGCAAGGTGTCAATTGTCATCTTTTGGACAGCTGTCAATTCAGCAGTCTTCCCCATGATTGTGTAGCCTACAGAACTAGACTGAGAGACCATTTAAAGGCCTTTGCAGGTGTTTTGAGTTAATTAGCTGATTAGAGTGTGGCACCAGGTGTCTTCAATATTGAACCTTTTCACAATACTCAAATTTTCTGAGATACTGAATTTGGAGTTTTCATTAGTTGTCAGTTATAATCATCAAAATTAAAAGGAATAAACATTTGAAATAAATCAGTCTGTGTGGAATGAATGTATACATTATACAAGTTTCACTTTTTGAATGGAATTACTGAAAGAAATCTAGTTTTTGATGATATTCTAATTATATGACCAGCACCTGAATAGTGCGGTACAGTTGTTTTGAACGGTTTTAATGTGTGCAATTTGTTTAATGACAACTCCTTTACATTAATCATACACGATCGGTTGCATGGATATCGTGGAGGTAGTAACACCTCGCCACATTGAATGACGTGCGGTTACTTAATCACAGAATTTGCAAACTCCTCTTCAATTTTGCAGTTCGAAATCAAACCTAAAAATGTTCTAACTACAATCGAAATCGGTACACCCCTATATCCGCATGTCAGTGTATTTTCTAAGCCCGTATACCTTAATTTATATGAAAGTCGTTAGCCCCCCTGGACAACTTCTGTACATGGCAGCTACATTTATCTACTAACTTGCCGGTTAAAACGAACTTTTAACTGGTTAGAGTCCTAACCTACTTACAGTGGGGAGAACAAGTATTTGATACACTGTTAATTTTGCAGGTTTTCCTACTTACAAAGCATGTAGAGGTCTGTCATTTGTATCATAGGTACTCTTCATCTGTGAGAGACAGAATCTAAAACAAAAATCCAGAAAATCACATTGTACGTTTTTTTTATAGTTAATTTGCATTTTATTGCATAACGTAAGTATTTGATACATCAGAAAAGCAGAACTTAATATTTGCTACAGAAACGTTGTTTTCAGAGATCATACGTTTCCTATAGTTCTTGACCAGGTTTGCACACACTGCAGCAGGGATTTTGGCCCACTCCTCCATACAGACCTCCAGATCCTTTAGGCTGTTGCTGGGCAATATGGACTTTCAGCTACCTCCAAAGATGTTCTATCGGGTTCAGGTCTGGTGACTGGCTAGACCACTCCAGGACCTTGAGATGCTTCTTACGGAGCCACTCCTTAGTTGCCCTGGCTGTGTGTTTCGGGTCATTGTCACTCATCTTCAATGGTCTTACTGAGGGAAGGAGGTTGTTGGCCAAGATCTCGCGATACATGGCCCCATCCATCCTCCCCTCAAAATGGTGCAGTCGTCCTGTCCCCTTTGCAGAAAAGCATCCCCAAAGAATGATGTTTCCATAACCATGCTTCACAGTTGGGATGGTGTTCTTGGGGTTGTACTCATCCTTCTTCTTCCTCCAAACACGGCGAGTGGAGTTTAGACCAAAAAGCTCTATTTTTGTCTCATCAGACCACATGCACTGGCTTGAGCAGGGGGACCTTGCGTGCGCTGCAGGATTTGAATCCATGATGGCATAGTGTGTTACTAATGGTTTTCTTTGAGACTGTGGTCCCAGCTCTCTTCAGGTCGTTGACCAGGTCCTGCCGTGTAGTTCTGGGCTGATCCCTCACCTTCCTCATGATCATTGATGCCCCATGAGGTGAGATTTTGCATGGAGCCTCAGACCGAGGGAGATTGACCGTCATCTTGAACTTCTTCCATTTTCTAATGATATTAGCTAAAGTAAACTGTATGATTCAAGCGATTACAAATTTAGATATTTACAGAAATGTACACTGTGCTCTACTTCCGTGGATCCGCGTGATCGAGACCTGGAACGGCCAGTGGCAAAAGCCGTACTGTTCATATATGCTATTTTTGATGGAAGTATACTTAATAAGTAACGTCAGTCAGTTTAACACAATGCTTAATGCTGTCTAGTGAAATTGTCAAACTCGGCGTGACATTAATGCGTGACAAAATTATCTAATGTCGAGATGCTATACCGACATATGGCATATGTGTAGCTTTATAGTGTAGTGGTTAAAGACACAGTCTCTCAAGTGGGAGACCCAGTTTGAATCCAGTGAGGTCAACAACATTAATTTCTTCTAATCGTAGCCTGGCTGAACTAGGCTTGCCTGGTTCCTTTTCTTGTTTGCTTTATATTTTACTTAATGCTTACAGCGTAGATGTTGTGTGCCCGGTCATAAGATTTTCACTGGTTTGAACAACAATGTTATTTTGTGCATTTGACAATAAAAATAAATTGACTTTGAAAATATGTATTGACTGTGCGTGCAAGAATATGACTCAACAAGGTAATTATTTTTGCAAAATACATGACATGAATAAGTATTTTCTGTCATTTATTTCAATAGAAAGCAATCCACACCACTGCGGCAAATCTACCGTTGTGGGCCAGATTTGGATGCGGTACGGCTGGTGTGTCGTATGAGTTGAATTTTTCTAACTTGTGCGGTGCTTTTCCGTATGGTCTCAGTACCAGAATTTGATGTAGCACCGAAGAAGGGCTAATATGTAGTTTTTTTCTGCATGAAAATCGCTGACAGCTAAATATTTGAGGGGGACATTTCCTAGACCCAATTGGTCAAATATTTGAGGGACATTTTTGTGGAAAATAAATATATACACTCACCTAAAGGATTATTAGGAACACCATACTAATACTGTGTTTGACCCCCTTTCGCCTTCAGAACTGCCTTAATTCTACGTGGCATTGATTCAACAAGGTGCTGAAAGCATTCTTTAGAAATGTTGGCCCATATTGATAGGATAGCATCTTGCTGTTGATAGAGATACACATCCAGGGCACGAAGCTCCCGTTCCACCACGTCCCAAAGATGCTCTATTGGGTTGAGATCTGGTGACTGTGGGGGCCATTTCAGTACAGTGAACTCATTGTCATGTTCAAGAAACCAATTTGAAATTATTCGAGCTTTGTGACATGGTGCATTATCCTGCTGGAAGTAGCCGTCAGAGGATGGGTACATGGTGGTCATAAAGGGATGGACATGGTCAGAAACAATGCTCAGGTAGGCCGTGGCATTTAAACGATGCCCAATTGGCACTAAGGGGCCTAAAGTGTGCCAAGAAAACATCCCCCACACCATTACACCACCACCACCAGCCTGCACAGTGGTAACAAGGAATGATGGATCCATGTTCTCATTCTGTTTACGCCAAATTCTGACTCTACCATCTGAATGTCTCAACAGAAATCGAGACTCATCAGACCAGGCAACATTCTTCCAGTCTTTAACTGTCCAATTTTGGTGAACTCGTGCAAATTGTAGATTCTTTTCCTATTTGTAGTGGAGATGAGTGGTACCCGGTGGGGTCTTCTGCTGTTGTAGCCCATCCGCCTCAAGGTTGTGCGTGTTGTGGCTTCACAAATGCTTTGCTGCATACCTCGGTTGTAACGAGTGGTTATTTCAGTCAAAGTTGCTCTTCTATCAGCTTGAATCAGTCGGCCCATTCTCCTCTGACCTCTAGCATCAACAAGGCATTTTCGCTCACAGGACTGCCGCATACTGGATGTTTTTCCTTTTCAAAGCATTCTTTGTAAACCCTAGAAATGGTTGTGCGTGAAAATCCCAGTAACTGAGCAGATTGTGAAATACTCAGACTGGCCCGTCTGGCACCAACAACCATGCCACGCTCAAAATTGCTTATATCACCTTTCTTTCCCATTCTGACACTCAGTTTGGACACTCAGTTCATCCTTTAGGTGAGTGTATATAGCCTGCTATATATCTACTGCAAAGCTGCTGCTCTTCGACTTGCTAAACACCAACAAAACGAGACTCTCCTCTATCTTTGCGATACTGGTTATGAAGATGCAGAAGATTGATTGCGATGTTTTCGTAGATTTACTGCAACGTTTGCGTTTAGGTACCATACAATACGGTTATTTTAAGCTGTGCCTGGTGTGAACAAGGCTTTAGACAGCCATTATACACTGATCAGCTGTAACATTATGACCACCTGCCTAATATTCTGTAGGTCCTACTTTTGCCACCAAAACAGCCCTGACCCATCGACAGCATGAATTTCACTATACCTCTGAAGGTTTGCTGTGGTATCTGGCACCAAAATGTTAGCATCAGATCCTTTAAGTCTTGTAAGGTGTGAGGTGGCACCTCCATGGATCAGACTTGTTTGTCCAGCACATTCCACAAATGCACGATTGGATTTAGATCTGTGGCATTTGGAGGCCAAGAAAACACCTTGAACTTGTTGTTGTGTTCCTCAAACCATTCCAGAACCATTGTTGCTTTGTGGCAGGGCGCATTATTCTGCTGAAAGAGGCCAATGCCATCAGGGAATATCGTTGCCATGAAAGGGTGCACATGGTCTGCCACAATGCTTAGATAGGTCATATGTGTCAAAGTAACATCCACATGAATGGGAGGACCCAAGGTTTCTCAGCAGAACAAAGCATCACACATCCTGGTGCCATGTGTTCTCCATGTAAGGGATATATACACACACGGCCATCCACGTGATGTAAAAGAATCCACGTGATTATTCAGACCAGGCCACCTTCTTCCATTGCTCCGTGGTCCAGTTCTGATTCTCACGTGCCCATTGTAGGCACTTTCGACTGTGCTTCAGGTTCAGCCTGGGCACCCTAACTGTCCTGCGGCTATGAAGCCCCAAATGCATCAAACTGTGATGCACTGTGTGTTCTGACACTTTTCTATCAATACCAGCATTAACCTTTTCAGCAATTTGAGCTACAGTAGCTCGTCTACTGTAAGTGGTGACCCTGTCGCTGGTTCACCACTTATCTTTCCTTGGACTACATTTGATAGGTACTGAACACTGCAGACCAGGAAGACCTCTCATTGGCTGCAGTTTTGGAGATGCTCTGACCCAGTTGTCTAGCCATCAGTTGTCTGCCCCTTTAACCCTTTTGTTATGTTCAACTGTAAGGAACAGCAATAATGTACCCAGATCAAACTGACCCGGTGCATGTTCAACCATCTGAAAGTAATGAAAAAAATACTCCATAAACATTATCTGTAGCCCAATTAATATCAATTTCATCAATATTTAGTCTAATTAAGTTGTTCATCTTAAGTTGTCAAATTTACTGTTTCAATTCAAATCACACTAAATTAGTCAAAAGCATTATTTGAAAACTAGCCTACATTTATTTTTTTTACAATTTTTACAACAGGACACCTGAAAAAGAAAGAAAATAGTGTCTGTGTGTCTGTGAAGCACATGAGTGGCAGGATTGCGCATCCTGATCCCTTGACTCACACGCACGCGCACACACACACACACTCACCTAGGACACTGGTGGGTGTGGATCCTCCCCACCACCGCTACAGTGACTGGGCTTCTTGGAAGGTGCTGGCTTCTCTCAATGTGGGGTGTCATGTGTCAGAAAGTGCAGGAAGGGGTGCAGTTGGGGTCCAGTAACAAATTCTGTCTGTCTGCATGTGCGTGGTTGGGAGGGATTAGGCAATCACATTGTGTCTCATATTTGAAAAGTATTCACATCTGTGTTGTATTATTGGACATTATAATTTCCTTTGTCTGTATTCTAGTCACACAGTAGTCAAGTATCAAGTAACATTCTGAATGGGCTTTTACAGGTCCTGTGTAAAGGCTACTTGGCGATGGAAGGTGAATCAGAGTCTGACATCGATGTGCAACGAAAGCGTTCCAAGACTTTTGATGTCGTAAAAGTTACCATATCCATACAAACGCTACAGAATTCTAGCAGACGCAGGATTCTGCCTCTGACAAACGATCATATGATCCAAGGGATTTATTGTCGACGTCAGTGGGCAGCGTGTTAGTCACGTATTTCCCAGCATGCACCGCACGGCATTTTCTTTTTTTGGGTGGGATTTTCTGAGAGGCGTTGCCGCAGTTGAAAGAAGAGTCCTTTTTACCTCGGAACCCAAGCAATATTTCATACAAACGCATTTGCAGCTGCCAGCAGTGAAGTTGTTGTTAATATACAAGGATTTTTTATTATGGCCAACTACATTCATGTACCCGACGAGGCGCCCGTTGTTCCTAAAATAGATGTCACGTTAGACGAGAACGATTACAGATCTGGTGCACTGAGACTGATCAAGGAACTGAGACCACTCTGGAAACCATCCGAGGTCAAAATGAAGGTATTACATTTTTCACATTCGACGTGTTAATTTATAACAAGGGTCTACGTATACCGTAGGATACCTCAACAGTCGTCATCTGTCGCAAGCTGCTTACTAAGCAGCTATTACATAAGTCTGAAACTGGGTGTGTTGCGCCTTTTGAAATTGAAGCTGCGTCAACTTGCTAGCTACAGTGTAGCATTCAGCCGATTGACATGACGCGATGGTGATGAATACAAACTACGAATTTAATGGCCGCTTGCTGTTACGGCGATATGCTCTAACAGATGTAGAAAACTAAATATCCAATTCAGAATAGTATTGGTGTCATCGGGCATCTAAACCTTGTTGATTTAATACGTTTAATCTGGTGCCAATTTAGTATCATGGTTATAATAACTGCAATAAGGGTGCCATTAATATCTTTCAAGCTTAAGAAACAGGCTTGCAGAATTAGATATGTCTACAATGTAACCATGATGGGAACCAGAGGAGGTTTGTAAAAGTAGTTATTTTTGCCCTGTTTGTGTTGTCTACAGTAATGCTACATATTTGTCCATTCACTACATACAATTGGACACAAATCAGCTTAACTGTCCCTCCAACTGTAATTAAGTGTTAACTTTGTTTTTGTCCCTGAGCTTTCATTTAGATTTTGATAATTTAGCAGATGGTCTAATACAGAGCAAGTTCAAGGAATTAGGGTTCACTGCATTGTTCAACTGCACGTGATAGATTATTATTATTGGCTCAGGGATTCAAACGTGCAATTCTTCATTTACTTTCCCAGCCATCATGCCTGCTGCCCTTTTGTTTCTTAGTGCTTCATACCATAACTCATCTGCCACACCCACCCAAGGGAGTAAAGGAAACAAAAAAACTAGAATGTTCTGCCAAAGTAGGAGCCATTCAATCGCACATACCTGTCCTGTACCTTTAGTTAATGATTGACACAGCTGCTTTTCCATTAGGCAATTAGTGTATTCCTCAACGAGTCCAATGCTTGTGAATGCATCCAGTATTTACGACTTCACTAGTATATTTCCATCTCCCACATGGTTTCAAACTTAACCAGGGGAAAGGCACTGCTAAACCTACTACATCCCTGATGACCCAATCATCAATCTTTGGATTTAATCAAATAACCCATATTCCCAACCACAGTGTAATGTCTTTGAAGACTACAATTATTTCTAAACATAACATGTCAAAGACCTCTTAAATGTAATCAATAAGAAGTGAATAATAGGCTAAGGATTGAGATTTTTGGTCAATTTAAGGCCCCCTAAACTGCCATCGCAGGTGGAATTCAGCATTCCAAATGGAGCTGATCACAATGTGACTGAAAAGTTCACAAGTTAGTACAATTTCTGAGGCCATGGGGCTTGCGATTAGGTTAAATGACAAACTCTTTAGGTGGTGAACCCAAAGAGGAGTAGGTAATTTACATCACAAGTTTTTAATCTACTGGCCTGATCTTTACTCATCATTACAGAATGTTTATTCCGTAGTGAACTTTCCCAAACTCACCATGCAAGAAATACGTGCTCTCCCAGTTTCGTGGCTCAAACAGAAAAGGGGGAGGGTCCTCTAGGTAAACACAGCAGTTATCTATGGTCACAAATGAGGGAATCAGCACATGCCAGCCATTGCTCACTCCTGCAAAATAAAATTCCGAACGTGCCTCTGTGCTCATGGTCAATCCCTGATAGTGTATGCGATTAAGGGGTGGAATGCATGGCCCCCTAGAATTCTTCAACTCCATTGGGTTTACAAACAACCACTGGGCCCCAAACAACAACCCTGACCCTTTTTCCCCTTCATTGTTTTTCCATCAGAAGTGAAATGTATAACCTATAAAAAGAACCATAGATCTAGAGTTAGAAATTCTTGATTGAAAATCACTAGCTGGGCTATTTGCATTTAAACATTTCCAGAAAGATCTAGGCTGCCTGACAGGAAGCGTACAGTGCCTATACAGGCTTACTGTGAGTACATACAGGTTATATAACAAATTAATTGGGTAGCAGTAGCCCCGACCCTTATTGAAACCTTTATGTATGGACATGAGACAAGTTTGCATAGCTGTTAATGAATGGTGCCTGAAAAAAATATTTATGGTGTTGTTTATTATGCATTGGGTGTAATGATGCCAGCATATTGCTGTATTGTGTTTTTAATTTAATTTAAATTCTTTTGTTTCTGTCTCTGGTGTTTTTATTTCTCTTGGTTCATTCTTTTAGTTCTTCACCGATGGAATCACAAATAAGCTGCTAGGCTGCTACGTGGATGGGATCATGCAGGATGTCGTCCTAGTGCGTATTTATGGCAACAAGACAGAGCTGTTTGTGGACCGGGAAAATGAGGTGAAGAGTTTCCGGGTGCTCCATGCACACCGCTGCGCTCCACGCCTCTACTGTACCTTTAACAATGGCCTCTGCTACGAGTTCCTACAAGGCCAGGCACTGGAGCCCGAAAATATCCGCAGCCTGCTCATGTACAGGTACAACATCAACCGCTATTGGCCGATGACTCTCGTGACAATGTGAAAGGAGTTTGCTAAAGCACAACCGTTGCAACTTCTTGAACCTCCCCTGTTGTCCAGCTTCTGGACAATATGCCTACTATAGTTGCTGTCTAAATGCATGTGCAATGGAAGGGGAAGGCAAAGTAATCCTTTTGATATTTAAAACTATTTTAATATTCAAATGTGACAAATGACTTAGTCTGTCATTTGGGCCATGGCATTTATTTTCCCTGACAATGAAATAAGAAATACATAGTCTGTCTCTAACTTCCATATATGCACATTCACATAGCTTGTTGTCCAGAGGTTTAGAAGACTGACTAAAATGGCTGCCAAAATTAGCCCTGCATGTATACATCAGGTCAGAATCTTTACCATGTTCCACTAAAACCAAAGTACCAATGCCCTACTTTATGGTCACTTCTCCCAGGTCTTATTCAGCTACAGCTGAAAAACTAAAACCCCTTTTCTGAATTAATGTCACAAATGTATCCATACCTAGACTTAACCACAGTGCCCTGGCATTTCCTTAACACATTTCCCTGCAGTGTCAGGCAGGTCACATTCACAGCTAGAGGTTGTACTTGTTTTTTTCCTTCTTTGTAACCATAGATTCCAGATCAACTTTCAATCACATCGCTGAAATGTAACTTGATCTTTGTCTGGCATTTCAGCAGTTAGCATTGTTCCCTGTGGTGACAATAGTCACATGAACTTGTCTAACACACTCATATTACACAGACGCGACCCGGTTAGCATGACAATGTCAAAGGTGTTATTTCTTTTACCTAGTGCTCAATGACTCCAGGGCTGTACATTCATTCTCCAAGTGTGTGAGCTCAGGTAAATCTGGGACAGAAATAGACTCACCCTTAGGCTGTACCGTACCTTTGGCTCTGAGGATGGTGTTAGGTTGCTCTGTAAGTCGATTCTGGGATGCTTTACTAAATATGGACTTGAATCGTGTTGATAAGCCCCACAATGAAACTGCTGTTTTACAGTCTTGGTCTCTAGAGTTTGGGCCATACTATCAAATCCCCAATTATTTTTCTTTTCTTCAGACTCATTGCGAGGCAGCTGGCTAAGTACCATGCCATCCATGCCCACAACGGATGGGTGCCCCAGTCAGACTTGTGGCTAAAAATGGGCAGGTACTTCTCCCTGGTGCCTAAGTTCTTCCAAGACCCAGAGATGAATATGAGGTGAGCGGTGTAGCTAAACCAGGTTCTGATGTCAAGGAGCTGCATGTGGCATACACATTGTGTGGTGGTGCATTGCTGTGTTTGCTGAGATATTGAAAGTAGTGTAGATGTAGATTGGAGCCTCCTGTCATGCAAAACCTTCTCTTGTGGGGGTCAGTGTGATAGTGTTCCATACTGGTATTAGTAAAGCCATCTTTGTAAAGTGTCTGTAGTAAAGATGTGGTAGGCTACAATGTTCCCTTTTGCTCAGTATGAGATACTATTAGATTTCAAACCCATTTACTTATTAATTTGTCTTCTTTCCTGTACATATGTAAAGTATATCATTCTTCCACACAGCTTTCTTCAAAACAACTTCCTCTTTGTTTTCATTCTTTCACTGTTCTCTCTCGCTTCCTCTCTCTCCACCCCCCATCACCAGGTTAAACAGTGAGGTCCCTAGTCGTAGGCAACTCCGGGAGGAGATGGTGTGGATGCAGCAGAGCCTTTCTGTGTTGGGCTCTCCTGTAGTCCTATGCCACAACGACCTGCTGTGTAAGAACATCATCTATAACCAGCAAGGAGGTGAGTCTCACGGTGCATGCCCAAATATACTGCACTGTCCACTGTGTCCTTTAGCCAGTCACAGGTAGGACCAATTTAATTTACTGCACCATAGTTTTTGGGGCTCAATTCCATTCCAGTTCTGTCCATTCACTGAACATCCTGTTGAGGAGAATTTGCTAACTGAATTTGAATTTAGTTCTCGAGTTGGAATGGAATTGAGGCCCTGCACTTCGGATCTGCACGGCGCTATACCCATGTACAAGCCACAAACCACAGGAAGGCCTGATTAGTGCTCAGTAGGCACAAAATGAGAACATTCTGAAACAGAGGCGGCATGAGCTACTCAAATGTGTCAAAAAGGCTTGTTTTGGTATCTGTTTCCAGTGTTTTCTCTCATTTTGAGCCTACAGAACAGGGTCCTGGCCTTAGTCTACCTTGTGTAGTTAATGGCCCATCAAAGATCCCAGATCCTTTCACCATATCATGCCAGCAGTGGGCGGTAGGGTAGGTAGCTTCATAGCAGATTAACAGCATCGTCAATACATTTTTTGATTTTATTTTTTGATTCTTTGGAAATGTTGTTCTTGTCTTGGGTTGTGATTGCCTGGGGTACCAGTGGCCGCCAGAGAGAACACGCTATACTTGTATTGCAGAGAACTGGTTATTCAATACAGACCTGACCCGCCCAAGTGATCAATTGTGTTCTTACTGGAGGGAGATGAGGGTGTGACGGGTGACTAAGGGAAGGAGGGTGGAGTAGAAGAGCTGAGTTACTTGATGCTGATCAGGGAGCGACCTGACACGACGTGGAGGGTGGGGGGGGAGCTGTCTACCCCTTCGCCGATTTCAGGCGAGGGGCGGGGCCATCTCACAGCTCCTTGTGTCTAGCCTTTCTCTCCTAGGAGTGACAGACTGAAGCGGCTGACCAGCCGGAAGGAGGCTTCACAGCCAGACACACACACTGTTCCAGCTTTCAGAACAGCAGTAGGAGTTACCAGCTCTCCATACACCCGGACAGTAAACTTGTTCCCAGACACTTCCGTCCCCCCCAAATGCTCGCAGTAGCCTTGAAACAAAGACAATGAACAATATCTATCACCGTGTTAGCTAGCTCCTTCTCCTGCTGCTTTTTAATTAGCTGTTTTGCTCTCATCCTTTTCAGTCTCTGACTGACAGCTCTTGAAGTGTTTGCTAGATCTTTTTCATACTGTTATCCAAATTTAAGATAGACCACACCTTGCTCTCACACTTATTCTGTGACAGAGTTTGTTTTATGAGAGGGAGTGGAGAGAAATTTCAAACTCTAGCCGTAATAAAAATAATCAGACAGTTACAGCGTTGTCCTCCAACAATAACAAAACCATTCATCTCCTTAACACAAAAAATGCATTGCTTTTGCTACTCAGTTTCTCTCGGTTAGGGCATCTGCTAACTGAGAAATGGAAAAATGGACAGTTGAAACTGATTGTGACTTCCCCTTTGTGCAGTTAGAGTTGGTTTTATTCCGTGGGAAAAAAGTGTCCTCAAGGCCCCTGTGTTCTTTATCTAGGTCAGATGATCAAACAAGCAAGACATGCAGTCAAATTCTGCTCAAAGCCTCTGAGTCTCAAACCTGAGGTGCTGAGCTTAACCGGAAGCCTTCTAATTTACATAGGGGCAGCGAAGTGTCAGGCCATTGGGTCCCAAGTGGGCCAATCAGGGAACAGCTTGGAAGGGGTGTGTTGTGAAAAGGGGGAAGTGTGTGAGGCCAAAAGTGGAGGAAGTTGGCAGAAGCATCTGCAGTCTGTGTGACTGTGGTTTTGGTTGTGTGTGAGTGTGTGTGTGTGATGGCTGTGAGTTTGCCCAAACCTTTTCGTCTGCTGTACAGGGCTACTAGCCACTGACTGGACGTGGTCTGTTGTGTCCCGCTAGGACCGCACGGCGCCCGGTAACCATCTCATGTGTCTTTACTCTGTAGTCCAGCACAAGTCAACTTCAGAAACACACATCCAAAACACTGATAAATGCACTTTACATAGATCACACCCTGCCTAGATAAACACACAGAATTTGGACATAAACATGTACTTACGAATAAGACCTGCGCTGTAATTCAAATGCTAAAACTTGATAAAGTCCCTAGCATTTGAGTGGGTGTTAATGTCAGGAAAGAGCCAAATCAACTCTTGAAGTTATATTTGGGGTAAGGCTTTGTATGTTGATATCACCTCATGCACTACTCCGCTTCTTTGCTGGGGGTTAATAATCGGTCTCTCTCATGACCATGCAATGCTGCATTCCTTCTGCATGGCTCATCTTTTTCCATTTTCCACTGCCATTTTCTAAGCACATGACCTTTTCCCCAAACAATTCCACTGCAAGTTCCATAACTGCAGATGAACCAATAAACTTGCCATGGAAATTAATATAGCTATTCTTACTTCTTTTGGGGAGGGGGGCATTTGCACTTTGCTTTATTTCTTTCATATTCCTTTGTGTGCAACAGTGTCTATGCAAGCTTACTTGTTTGTAGATCCAATCAGGTCAGTGCCTGGAAAAAGTTGATTACTGTCTTCTGTGTGGCTTCAGAATTGAAAAATACATTTCCAGTCACATGACCAGCCCCTTTAAATTATTTTAAGATCACCTCCCTGTTGCATAATTGCTTGGGGCTGTTTTATTTTTGGACTATGAATTATGACTAGATCCAAAATCACCAAAATGTGGCCCTAATATTGGCAGAATAGCTACAATGTCCAGCATTGTTAAAGTGAAACACAATATTGTGATTGTCAGCTTTCTACTTTTTCCCAGAGATCTTAAAAGTTTGAGGTGGTTGGAGGCAGTGTAAAACTGAATCTGCTTTCTAAACCAATTCACCTGACAGTTTCATAGTATGACAACCACGGTCATGACAACCATGGTAGCCAGAGGTGTTGGCTAAACAGAAACAAGGCTCTGAACTGCATGGCAGACTGTTTAAATTGTCTATCTGTCTTTCTATGCTGTGTCTATTTATCAATTGTTTCCTCTCTATTTTCTGAATAACATGAACATTACATTATTAACTGTTTGAAACATTCTCATCTGCTATTAACTTTCAATCAAAATGCAAACCCTTACCCCTCAACCCCAGAGGTCTGTTTGTGATGTAGACGGTCACTCAGGCATCAGGCACCACTTAGGATAATGAGGGCTCATGATAGGTTAATAATGCACAACTTTATCATTTATAATGTGACTGGTATCTGTCATGTTCTAAACAAACTTTCCTCTGTCTGCTCCTTTCAGAAAATGTTAAGTTCATTGACTACGAGTACGCTGGATACAATTACCAAGCCTATGACATTGGGAACCACTTCAATGAATTTGCAGGTAATTGTGTGTATGCGCTTTAGGCCACATTGCCTATGCTTCCAACAACAGGATCGTGGGTTTAACTCCCAACAACTCCCATGCATACCGTGTATGCTCTCAAGATGATCATGGAGATCCAAAAGAGCATTGTGTGTGTGTGTGTGTAGGTCTGAACGAAGTGGACTACAGCCACTACCCTGACCGGAACTTCCAGATGCAGTGGCTGCGCTCCTACTTAGAGGCCTATAAAGAACACAAAGGTCAAGGGTCTGAGGTGATGGACCGAGAGGTGGAGGTGCTCTACGTTCAGGTCAACCGCTTCTCCCTGGTGGGTTTGCTCCTTCCTTTTCTTTAGATTCTGACCTGTACATGTTGTATAGGTTTTAAACACTGTTAAAACCCTTTTACGTGGCGTCTATCAAAGGACGCTGGAATATACTAATTTTACAATGTCGCATAGGCAAGTTTCTTTTAGAAATGTTTTGAAAATGGCTAAGAATAATGACTTGTACATTAGTTATACATGGGAGTAGGGTTGCCCAACCATAGGATAAAGAAAACAAAAGCATAAACTTGCTTTAGCAATTTGGTTGTAGGGTGACTCTTTAGAATCCTCCTTGATATACAGTGGGGAAAAAAAGATTTAGTCAGCCACCAATTGTGCAAGTTCTCCCACTCAAAAATAATTTTCATCATAGGTACACTTAATGTTTTCTGTAAGTCTTCACAAGGTTTTCACACACTGTTACTGGTATTTTGGCCCATTCCTCCATGCAGATCTCCTCTAGAGCAGTGATGTTTTGGGGCTGTCACTGGGCAACGTGGACTTTCAACTCCCTCCAAAGATTTTCTATGTGGTTGAGATCTGGTGACTGGCTAGGCCACTCCAGGACCTTGAAATGCTTCTTACGAAGCTACTCCTTCGTGGCCCGGGCGGTGTGTTTGGGATCATTGTCATGCTGAAAGACCCAACCACGTTTCATCTTCAATGCCCTTGCTGATGGAAGGAGGTTTTCACAATTGGTGGCTGACTAAATACATTTTTGCCCCACTGTAACTGAGTTCGCTCAGCCGAATAACATAACGGTATGAGTTTTCAGTTGCACGTCCAACAAACTTTCGCTCTTAACCTAACACCTACGAATTGGTCAACCACATTGGATGCTCGGGGAGCATTTAGTATCAAATGTCTCGCTCAAGGATAGAATGTCAGATTTTTCAACTCATGGCTTGTGGAATCGATTTAGCAACCTTTCAATGACAGGCCGGGTGCTTCAATGTTTAGGCTACCTGTAGTCCTACACTTGTTGGCCAAATCTGTTTTTGCCTGTTTATTGTCAATACAGTATGTAAATGGTTACCAGGGCTTGGTTCTGTTCCTGCTGTATGCCTTTATTGTTGACTGTCATCTTGGCCTTTGTCATGTTAGGCACAACAATGATGGTTATTAAAGACTAATTCAGGTTTGCCTACACCCTTCCTTCCCTTTTTGGAGGACTGTGTAAACCTACCTTCATATAATATCACTACTACACTTACTTTGTGTTCCTTTCATTTGTCTTCTCCAGGCATCTCATTTCTTCTGGGGATTGTGGGCTCTCATCCAGGCCGAGTTCTCCACCATTGACTTTGATTTCCTGGGGTAAGTTCCTTAAAACAAATATAGGTTTTACCCCAAGATGGGAGAGAACCTTCGACATTGCAGTCCTAGCATATTTAGAGTTTCTGTAATCAAAATTGTCAACTAAATTCTGAATGACTACTCTTTTTATTTTTTTTCCTGAAGTCTTGTCACAGACTTGAGATATTTGTGCTGATTTATTTTTATTGCTCTCGTTTCAGTTATGCAGTCCTTCGCTTCAGCCAGTACTTCAAGATGAAGCCTGAGGTTGCTGCTCTGAACTTTCCTGAATAAAAGTCCTTAAGGAATGTCCTAGAGATTAGCAGGAAAGTGAGCCCGGCCCACGCTTCATGCGGATTTCATTCGCCAGTTACTAGAGACTCCGAACTCAAGCTTATGAGGAATCATAGAACATATACAACATATTGGGAACCCATAAAACCCCTTTGGAAACCTATAGAATCATCTGGGAACCTATAGTACTATGTTAGAACTCACTATGTGAGAACTCATAAGAAACTTTTGAGAACCCATGGGTTATTCAGTAGTTAAGGACTACCGTAGACTCACCACAGACACTCCACATAGCTATATCCATAGCAGCACTTCAAAAGGTAGACCCCAGCCTAGCTCACTAAAGTAGCCCACAGCCATTCATGTTTTCATTAAGACTAAAGTCCATAAGCCCCGGTCCTTCAAATTGGCCAAATATGCAAAAATAATTATTGAACACTACAGAAGATTTTGTTAGGAACAACCAAATGAACACCTTGTAAAATATGATGAATTCAGTGCAATATTCCAGTAGCATTTTTCACCCTGCTCTGTTACTGCCCATCAGAAGTAGCTGGAAGCAGGGAAGACTTGGACCAACTCTGTAACTTTGTCTCCTGTGTTGCGAGCTGATTGGGAATATTAAGTGTGGGCCCTTTTATTAGAGATAGTATCTCTTGTCTGGGCTTGCTTGTTGATTTAGTCACCATTGTTTATTTTAGTTTAATGGTAGGCTATATTGTCACCGATTGTATTTGCTGGTTGATTGGTTAGTGTCACTTGCATACGTCACCTCAGTAACAAACAGGAGGACATTTGTCTTTTTTTCCCCCATCTTCCCTCAAGAAAACAAAGTCTAATCCCCTACTGTAACCAGTCATTTTGGTTCATGGGACTGTATCCTCATTACAATAAGGGCCTAGAGTATTTCCTCACCATTTCCTTTAAAAATGTTGACCAGTTAAAACTCTGAGCCTGGGGCCATATAGATGAGAAATGCTCAAGGCCTGGGTCATGATGCAAGATGGGTCGTTTTTTAAATTAAATTAATAAATGTTTTCCCCTTCAAATATTAACTCATGTGGCTGTAGCAGCAGGCTTGACCCCATATTAAATTCCAGCAATTCATGTTCATCAGATTCCCCTTTGAAAAGTGATTTTTAGTAATTGGCTTTAGAATTATTGCAACTGCCTCTAAAATAGGTGAAGGTGAAACCTATGATTGGAGGACAAAAAACTTTGACAGTGAGCATTTCACCTTTTAAGAAACTGTATCTTTATCTGAAAATCTCTGTGACCCAGTTCAGTATAGTACCTCAAAATGTTCATGCTGCTTGGTTCTAAACGTTCTTTAAGACACAACGGTCATGTAATGGGTAAAAACCAATCGTCACCAAAGTGCTGATACTATTTTTTGCTTGTACATAATGCACATTGTATTTTTCCATTTCAAAGTAATAATATTTCTATGTATTTTCTTTTAAAAATGATTGCAGTTTTTATACCTATTTAAGTGATAAATGTTTTCTTGGATTAGGATGTCTCTGAGAGGATGTTAGGCATGTTGAAGATGCTTTGACATTAGTCAGGGCACATCTGTGTATTTTTCTGCAGAAACAACTGGATGAAGAGACCACTTAATAGGCTGACTCTAAAAGGCCACACTATTCCCTACTTAGTGCACTATGTTTGACCATGGGCCATAAGGTTGTGGTCAAAATAACTGGCACTAATGTTTAGGGAATGTGATGGTATTTTTTCCCCAGTCATAGACTATTCATTCATAATTAACACACCCAATGTTATCGGTCAACAGAGTTGCAGCCAGTCCTGTAGGTTGTTAGTTACTATGAAAATTGCATCGTAAGGCACAATTTAGGCATTGGATGCACATCTTCCCATGCCCCAATGTTGCTTTTAACTTGTGTAACCCTCCACTTGTTGACTCTGTCTAATGTAGTGGGAAGTTGGGTAGGCATTACGGTATATGTGTCTGAATGGCATTTTGTTTTTTAATTTTGCCTTTATTTAAGGTTGACTTATAAAGTTATATCATTTCAAATGTTTTAAAAGTAGTGCACATTAGCCAAAAAGGGTACCTGAAATTTGTGCACAACTGTCTACCACTTCATCCATTTTGAATATTCTACATCCTCAGAAAAAAAAGAGCTATCTGCAATTCACATGGAGTACTGTACAAATTCAAACAAATGTTTTGCTTAAAAGGGCAATTTGATGTTGCTATATGCATCTTGTGAGCTGCATTATAAAATGTATGATATTGATTCTTGAATATATTTTATGCTTCAGCATAGTTCAATAGTTCTACCCAGTCAGGACCTAAAAGTTTAGATTGTTTTACTCCTGTGTTTGTAAAGAAAGTCTCTCAAAATAGGGTTCAAACTAAAATGTTCATATCATGGATGGTCAGTCCTTGCATCCATAGGTCTATTGACTTTCAGAGTGGTTGTATTTTTTCAGCACCATTCCTCAGCAGTTCAAAGAAACCGGAAGATCGGACATGCTTTGTTATTGTTTCATCTTCTAATTCACATGTTAAGATCCCCTTGAATCTCTTTATTGATAATTACATCTGATGTACATGGCCTATTCTGATCCATCACCAGGGAAATGAGAGGTCATAAATTGACCAGAACTTGAGATTTACTGTTACCCAACCTTTCCTCTACTAACAACCCAGTGTTTAGGTTTGTTTTACACAACTGAATCTCAAGTTTACATGTCAGTAGACATGTTTTAAACCTTGTAGGGTCCATGAATAGTACTGCATATGCTGTCAGTTGTACAGCAGAACCTACCCATTTCTCATTTAATGATGAAAAGGAATCATGAACACAAGGAAGATTTTTACTTCGTAATGCTTCCCTGACAAGTTTGTTCTAAAATTAACACCACTGTAAAACCTGCTTTTCAAAAAAGCAACCTAACACAACTAACTCAACACTGGTCTGATTGTTTAAACTTGTATACATGTGCTTTTATCATCTTCTCTTGCAGTTGTAGTATATGTGTATATGTACAGTTAAAAGGAAAAGAAATATCTTTGCTTGAAAAGTGTCAAATGTGAATGACTGACTGTACATAGAGCGGGTTTTTCTAAACATTGCTGTCACGTAAAAAAAGTAGTCTTGGGTTTAACTGTGAAATAATGTAACTTTTAAATACTGTACACAAGTGCTTTGAAAGAAGATTAAAGACTACAAACATGTCTTCTTTCTTCATGCTTTGTTAAGCATTTCTGTATTTCTCCATGGATGTCTAATTTGACAGTAGTGATGTTTGTTAGCTGTTTTTCTCACCTGCTACCTGCTATCTATTCTTAATAACACATCTACATCTGCCCCCACTATATGGGTAAAAGTTATATGCTGAAGCTTACATCTGCAAATATAGGAAATGCTGCTGTGTACAGTTCACTGCATTGCCCCATTGGCTTACTTTACAGACAAGCAAAACTATTCTCTCCCAACAGACTAAAGGCTATGTCATGAAATTAGCTATTATATTTGTTATCCTAATTGAAATAGTAGACAAGTTGTTAATTCTACAAAACTGTTACCTTTACTCTGTAATTAGCATTTTATTGCATGACATAAGTATTTGATCACCTACCAACCAGTAAGAATTCCAGCTCTCACAGACCTGTTAGTTTTTCTTTAAGAAGCCCTCCTGTTCTCCACTCATTACCTGTATTAACTGCACCTATTTGAACTCGTTACCTGTATAAAAGACACCTGTCCACACACTCAATCAAACAGACTACAACCTCTCCACAATGCCCAAGACCAGAGAGCTGTGTAAGGACATCAGAGATAAAATTGGAGACCTGCACAAAGCTGGGATGGGCTACAGGACAATAAGCAAGCAGGACCTGGTCAATGACCTGAAGAGAGCTGGGACCACAGTCCCAAAGAAAACCATGAATACAACCCTAAGAACACCATCCCAACCGTGAAGTATGGAGGTGGAAACATCATTCTTTGGGGATGATGCAAAAGGGGACAGGAAGACTGAATCGTATTGAGGGGAGGATGGATGGGGCCATGTATCGTGAGATCTTGGCCAACAACCTCCTTCCCTCAGTAAGAGCATTGAAGATGAGTCGTGGCTGGGTCTTCCAGCATGACAACGACCCGAAACACACAGCCAGGGCAACTAAGGACTGGCTCCGTAAGAAGCATCTCAAGGTCCTGGAGTGGCCTAGCCAGTCTCCAGACCTGAACTCAATAGAAAATCTTTGGAGGGAGCTGAAAGTCTGTATTGCCTAGCGACAGCCCTGAAACCTGAAGGATCTGGAGAAGGTCTGTATGGAGGAGTGGGCCAAAATCCCTGCTGCAGTGTGTGCAAATCTGGTCAAGAACTACAGGAAATGTATGATGTCTGTAATTGCAAACAAATGTTTCTGTACCAAATATTATGTTCTACTTTTCTGATGTATCAAATACTTATGTTATGCAATAAAATGCAAATGAATTATGTTAAAATCATAAAATGTGATTTTCTGGATTTCTGTTTTAGATTCCGTCACTTACAGTTGAAGAGTACCTATGATAAAAAGTACAGACATCTACATGCTTTGTAAGTGGGAAAACCTGCAAAATCGGCAGTGTATCAAATACTTGTTCTTCCTACTGTATACCTGCAGACCGCAAGTCGGGGGCATAACTTAATATGGGGGTTCCTTAATATTAAGTTACACCCATTGATGATTTCCATTGGTGTGGTGTTTTTGATTTAGTGCATGCGTTTATGAAGGATTGCAGGGTAGATTTCGGTAAGTTATTCCATATGACAACTTCTAGCTATACTGAACAAAATTATTATTGCAACACTTGTTTTTGCCCCCATTTATGATGAGTTGAACTCAAAGATCCAAGACTTTCTCTAAAGGCCTATTTCTTTCAAATGTTGTTCACAAATCTGTGTTAGTGAGCACTTCTCCTTTGCCAAGATAATCCATCCACCTCACAGGTTTGGCATATCAAGATGCTGATTAGACATCATGATTATTGTACAGGTGTGCCTTAGGCTGGCCACAATAAAAGGCCATTCTAAAATTTGCAGTTAAGGCCTGGTTATAGAAGTGGACTTGTGAAATATAGGTCCCAAGTTTGTCTCTACTCGCAGGCGATGCGTGGTACGCATTATTAATTATTCCATATAGACGAAAACTTCGCTGGCTAGAACCGTTAGTATCTACATACTGAAATAAAGGTTTACGGTTATATTACCACTGTTTCTGGTGGATTTTCAAAGTACACATCTGTGCATGTGTTTTGGGTAAGGACAAACAAACACATTTGCAGGCTTAACAACGTAGTTACAATATCTGAAGCCTTAACTGAAACTGTATACGGTTATATTGCGATTGTTTCTGGCATGGAATAGTTCATCTTCAGTCTCGCTAGCAATTGCTCAATGCTTATGATTATTCCTAGGAAGTTAGTAGATACTAGTAAGCCTATTTAACACAATCCTCAATGGAGTCTAGCGACTGCTGAAACTTGTAATGCTGTGGCGTAGTGTTTAACGACAGTGTCTCTCATATGGAAGACCTACGTTCAAATCTATGGAGAGCAACAACATTTATTATTTCGGGTAGATTCCACGATTCTTTCCCTTTCACTTGATGAAAAAGTTAGTTATCGTCGCCTTTATTGATAGTTATGTCATTCACGAATGAAAGAAAAAAGTATGTTGTTTTGCCATGAAAGAAAAATATATTTCATTCACGAATGGCCAATTTACTATTAAAATGGCCAGTGGCAAAAGAGGATTTGTTCCGGATAGGAATAAGAGGCTATATTGACACCTGGAAAAAGTACAGCTTTTGGTGTAGTGGTTAATGACACAGCCTTTTACGTGGCCGGGTTAGAATCTTGAGATGGCAACACTTTCTATTGCGGGCCGGCTGAACTAGGCTTGCCTGGTTTCTTGTTCTTTGAGTAGCCATTGCTTGGTAATATTGGTTATAGTGGGCCATTATTAAGAGGTTGATGGTTGAAAATGCTGCTTATTGCAGTTACAATATAGTTGATCTGAGCTCTACATGTTACAAAGTGAAACAGGCTTCCCTTTTGCACAGGTTTATGCTAGATTACCATTTATGCATTTTCCATAGATTCAACATATTAGACAAATGTGAACATGCTGTGTAAGGTACATTGTGCGGTGGACCTGTGAGCAACAACTTGAGTGTCAGCTAAACTGTTCTGAAGGTCCTTTGCCGAGACATGTGGGTTCTGCTGTGTAGATCTGACCAGTTTTCATACAAATGATTGTAATTGTTTCTCCTTCCTTTGACTTGCACTGTTCAATTTAACAGTCTTGTTCCAGAAAGTTGTAAATGGTTAACTGGAAGTTTCTATAGCCTGTTGTAGAAAGGTGGCAAGTTTCAATTTGCGTCATGTAGAGGTCAGGTCAACATCTGTTTACAGAAATAAAAATAAATCCTGGGGTACCTGGAACAAGCAAATGTTTAATTCTAGAGTAATGACGTGGTTATCGACTTAAAACATTGGGAGGAATAGAAGTGTTACATGGAATTGATTATCTGAAGTCTAATTTAATCCTTATTCTAAAAGTTGATTCAATAACATAAATGTACAAGTAGAACAGGTCCAAAAGAGCACAACAGACATTAGTGAAAGTAAATTAATGTAGTCCAAAAGCATGAAGTTAATGGCATAACCTAAAAATACAAATTAGACATTTAGACAATTAAACATTTAATCACCTGATCAAATATTCAAAACAGTGCATTCCAACACTGACAAAACTAAACTGTTTCTTTATGTACTGTGTATTCAGCTTTGCCCAGATTCTGTAGGAATTGGTTTCATCCTATCATGTTGTATGGCCAGATGAACACTTCCAAAACACTGTCCAGTTTACTCTTGCTAAACAACTGATGTTTCTTGTCTCTTTGTCTCGTCAAACCATATTGTTTTTTCTAGATCTTGTAATTTTTGTTGTGTGGAAACCAGGATTAGCTGATGGTTTAAAGACAACTAATAGGTAACCTCATTAACAAAAATAAAAAAGAGAGAAACTCAGAATTATCAAAAAGTCCTCTTTTGTCTATTTCATCCATGAATGTTTCATTGTCTTCAAAATTATGAAACAAAAACATGAATGGGGAGAGAGCCTCTTGTTCTTCCTCTAGAGTTTAGGCCTCTATGAGGCGGGTGAGGATTTATGATGAGTTGAACTCAAAGATCCAAGACTTTCTCTAAAGGCCTATTTCTTTCAAATGTTGTTCACAAATCTGTGTTAGTGAGCACTTCTCCTTTGCCAAGATAATCCATCCACCTCACAGGTTTGGCATATCAAGATGCTGATTAGACATCATGATTATTGTACAGGTGTGCCTTAGGCTGGCCACAATAAAAGGCCATTCTAAAATTTGCAGTTAAGGCCTGGTTATAGAAGTGGACTTGTGAAATATAGGTCCCAAGTTTGTCTCTACTCGCAGGCGATGCGTGGTACGCATTATTAATTATTCCATATAGACGAAAACTTCGCTGGCTAGAACCGTTAGTATCTACATACTGAAATAAAGGTTTACGGTTATATTACCACTGTTTCTGGTGGATTTTCAAAGTACACATCTGTGCATGTGTTTTGGGTAAGGACAAACAAACACATTTGCAGGCTTAACAACGTAGTTACAATATCTTAAGCCTTAACTGAAACTGTATACGGTTATATTGCGATTGTTTCTGGCATGGAATAGTTCATCTTCAGTCTCGCTAGCAATTGCTCAATGCTTATGATTATTCCTAGGAAGTTAGTAGATACTAGTAAGCCTATTTAACACAATCCTCAATGGAGTCTAGCGACTGCTGAAACTTGTAATGCTGTGGCGTAGTGTTTAACGACAGTGTCTCTCATATGGAAGACCTACGTTCAAATCTATGGAGAGCAACAACATTTATTATTTCGGGTAGATTCCACGATTCTTTCCCTTTCACTTGATGAAAAAGTTAGTTATCGTCGCCTTTATTGATAGTTATGTCATTCACGAATGAAAGAAAAAAGTATGTTGTTTTGCCATGAAAGAAAAATATATTTCATTCACGAATGGCCAATTTACTATTAAAATGGCCAGTGGCAAAAGAGGATTTGTTCCGGATAGGAATAAGAGGCTATATTGACACCTGGAAAAAGTACAGCTTTTGGTGTAGTGGTTAATGACACAGCCTTTTACGTGGCCGGGTTAGAATCTTGAGATGGCAACACTTTCTATTGCGGGCCGGCTGAACTAGGCTTGCCTGGTTTCTTGTTCTTTGAGTAGCCATTGCTTGGTAATATTGGTTATAGTGGGCCATTATTAAGAGGTTGATGGTTGAAAATGCTGCTTATTGCAGTTACAATATAGTTGATCTGAGCTCTACATGTTACAAAGTGAAACAGGCTTCCCTTTTGCACAGGTTTATGCTAGATTACCATTTATGCATTTTCCATAGATTCAACATATTAGACAAATGTGAACATGCTGTGTAAGGTACATTGTGCGGTGGACCTGTGAGCAACAACTTGAGTGTCAGCTAAACTGTTCTGAAGGTCCTTTGCCGAGACATGTGGGTTCTGCTGTGTAGATCTGACCAGTTTTCATACAAATGATTGTAATTGTTTCTCCTTCCTTTGACTTGCACTGTTCAATTTAACAGTCTTGTTCCAGAAAGTTGTAAATGGTTAACTGGAAGTTTCTATAGCCTGTTGTAGAAAGGTGGCAAGTTTCAATTTGCGTCATGTAGAGGTCAGGTCAACATCTGTTTACAGAAATAAAAATAAATCCTGGGGTACCTGGAACAAGCAAATGTTTAATTCTAGAGTAATGACGTGGTTATCGACTTAAAACATTGGGAGGAATAGAAGTGTTACATGGAATTGATTATCTGAAGTCTAATTTAATCCTTATTCTAAAAGTTGATTCAATAACATAAATGTACAAGTAGAACAGGTCCAAAAGAGCACAACAGACATTAGTGAAAGTAAATTAATGTAGTCCAAAAGCATGAAGTTAATGGCATAACCTAAAAATACAAATTAGACATTTAGACAATTAAACATTTAATCACCTGATCAAATATTCAAAACAGTGCATTCCAACACTGACAAAACTAAACTGTTTCTTTATGTACTGTGTATTCAGCTTTGCCCAGATTCTGTAGGAATTGGTTTCATCCTATCATGTTGTATGGCCAGATGAACACTTCCAAAACACTGTCCAGTTTACTCTTGCTAAACAACTGATGTTTCTTGTCTCTTTGTCTCGTCAAACCATATTGTTTTTTCTAGATCTTGTAATTTTTGTTGTGTGGAAACCAGGATTAGCTGATGGTTTAAAGACAACTAATAGGTAACCTCATTAACAAAAATAAAAAAGAGAGAAACTCAGAATTATCAAAAAGTCCTCTTTTGTCTATTTCATCCATGAATGTTTCATTGTCTTCAAAATTATGAAACAAAAACATGAATGGGGAGAGAGCCTCTTGTTCTTCCTCTAGAGTTTAGGCCTCTATGAGGCGGGTGAGGATTTAGGCCTCTTCTGAGACCGGGTACGTGTCGGCATTTACCCAGGAAACAACATCCCCAGATCAACAACACATCTTGGCAACTGAAATGAAAGATCACAACAATCACATAGAAGTAGAGGTGTACAAAGTACTAAGTAAAGTACTCAACTGGGTTCGGCTGTGTTCACCACTTTAGGGAAGTATTTAATTAAGATCCAAGTAACCAGGTAAAGAGAGTTCAAAACTAACCAGTGATCAATAAAATAAAAAGGAAGAATGTAAATGATCAATTAAGGTCATTGGTTAGTTAATTTAGCTTCCCAAAACTGGTGAACACAGCTAAATACTTCTACATTTTGCTTTTTAAACCACTGCATAGAAGATAGCAATGACAAATTATTTTGTTTACATTTTCTAAATAATGACAAAATAGTGTATATGAATCAAAAAAATAAATCGATCTTGCCTGCTTGCATATAGTGACAGGTGCATCATGCATCTTTAGTTAGTGATAGCCAGCACTAGTCAATTAGGGTACTTTAAGTACATTTCTGAGTAACCTCGGAATGATCTAAAAATGTTCTTTAGGACTAATATCAACAAAATGACAGCAGCACAAATGGAGCACAAACGATTAAAGGTATTTTACCGGCGTAAAAATGGTCCCCACCCTATTCAAAACTAGGGCAAATAGGCTCAATCGTTTGTGCTGGTTTGTGCTGTTACAATTTTTGTGCTGCTTTCATCTTTTAGATTAAATAATATTTTATAGGTCAAATTCACTCAAAATAGGCTCAATCATTTGTGCTACTTTTGTGCTGATGAAGGTTTGTTTTTGCGACTGCTTTCTTATGGATAGTTACAGAGCTATAGTGGAAAGAGAGTAAAGCCAATGCGCTATCCAGTAGGAATGTAGGTATGTACTAAAAACTGTAGCAGCACAAACAAACCTTTCAGCAGCACAGAGCATAAATGATTGAGGCAGTTTGGAGGCAGTTTGACAGCTAAAATTAAATGTCTAATAAATAAAACGCTGCATCAGCACAAGCAAAACTTTTAATGGCATAAACCAGCACAAATGAAGCACAAACAAAGGAGACTATTTTGACTAAATTTGGAGCATGTTGGGGGGCTAAGTGACGTCATCACCAATAATTACATTTCTAATATTAAAAACACAGACGAAGCAAAAGCGAAAAATCTAACTGCACAAACCAGCACAAACGAATGAGCCTATTTTGACTCAATTTGGAACATGTTGGGGGGCTTAGTGACATCATCACCAATAATTAAATGTCCAATATATAAAATACATAAGTAGCACAAACTATCATTTTAACAGCACAAACTGGCACAAACAAATGAGACTATTTTGACAAAATTTGGAGCATGTTGGGGGGCTGAGTGGCGTCATCACCAATAATTAAGTCTAATATACAAATTATCGAAGCAGAACAAACAAAAATGTTAACGGCACAAACGGAGCACAAACGATTGAGCCTATTTTGCTCAAGTTTTGTGTTGGGTGGGGGGCCAACTTCACACAGGATTCTTACCTAGATAAATAAACCCTCCGGGATTTAAAAGAATGATGGGAAGGGAGGAGTAATGAGAAGGTGAGTAACTGCTTATGATCCAAAGCATACCACCCCTTCTGTGAAGCATGGTGGAGGAAGTGTTATGGCACCTCTTCTTTGAAGCATGATGGAGGAAGTGTTGTCACCTCTTCTGTGAAGCGTGGTGGAGGAAGTGTTGTGGCACAGGCATGTATGGCTGCCAAATATCTGACTGCTGAAAAAAGCACCCATCAATCACCTGACCTGCATGGACTTATTTGCTGGAGACAAACCTGAAGTCAAAAGACACCAAAAACAAACAGGAACTGTAAGAGGTTGTTTCCACATATAGAGAGGGGGGATTATCCAGTGATATACTGTCAAACATGGCTCGACTGGTGCCCCCAGGCCTTCAAGGCCATGCAAACTCTCCCCTTACTGACTATGAAAAGTGTCTAGGCTTTGTGACAGAAAGTGTTATCTCAGGAACACTCTCTCCTCCAACTGGTAGTTATTCTAGTAGAATGGTGGTAGGAAGAACCAATATTATATATTTTTTTAGATGCACCTATATACAATGCATAAAAAGTACATGTAAATTACACATGCCCAATAATGGCTGATCGTGGACCATAGGGATGTCTGGGCTGTGGTGGATGGGCCATAAATTGGGAGTTTCAATAACTGGATTTACTGTCTTCATATTCTTCCAATATACAACAAACTTTCAAAAGTTCTAATTTACAGTGCTCAATATAGGAGCTATAGAAAACAGTATGTTATTCTTAGAGGAATTACAGAATGTGAATGTTGATGTTGCCCAACCTTCAATGTGTGTAGATAACAAGTGCAGTATGCAATGAACAACGAAAAGTTGTAGTCTACTAAGGCCAAAGAAATTCACTCACGGCGACATTAAGCCAAAGAGATTCATTCACGGCGATGTATAGCCAAAGATATTCACTCACGGCGACGTTAAGCCAAAGAGATTCATTCACGGCGACTTAAATCATAAAAGATTCACTCAAGGCAACTTAAAGCATAACAGATTCACTCATGGTGAAGTTAAGCCAAAGAGATTCGCTCACACCGATGTTAAATGAGAGCAAGTTGACGGTAGGTCGCCAATCTAGATCTATGGCACACTCCACCCCTCATATATGGCAGAATCCACCCCCCTTAATACACAAGCATATAGACGTGGACCACAGACGCGAAGTACACATGACACGTTATTCAGATGTTATATTATACACGACCAAAGACGTTCAATATCTTTTGTCAAGATACACTCACCTAAAGGATTATTAGGAACACCTGTTCAATTTCTCATTAATGCAATTATCTAATCAACCAATCACATGGCAGTTGCTTCAATGCATTTAGGGGTGTGGTCCTGGTCAAGACAATCTCCTGAACTCCAAACTGAATGTCAGAATGGGAAAGAAAGGTGATTTAAGCAATTTTGAGCGTGGCATGGTTGTTGGTGCCTGACGGGCTGGTCTGAGTATTTCACAATCTGCTCAGTTACTGGGATTTTCACGCACAACCATATCTAGGGTATACAAAAAATGGTGTGAAAAGGGAAAAACATCCAGTATGCGGCAGTCCTGTGGGCGAAAATGCCTTGTTGATGCTAGAGGTCAGAAGAGAATGGGACGACTGATTCAAGCTGATAGAAGAGCAACTTTGACTGAAATAACCACTCGTTACAACCGAGGTATGCAGCAAAGCATTTGTGAAGCCACAACACGCACAACCTTGAGGCGGATGGGCTACAACAGCAGAAGACCCCACCGGGTACCACTCATCTGCACTACAAATATGAAAAAGAGGCTACAATTTGCAAGAGCTCACCAAAATTGGACAGTTGATGACTGGAAGAA
Source organism: Esox lucius (assembly GCF_011004845.1). Classification (NCBI taxonomy): domain Eukaryota; kingdom Metazoa; phylum Chordata; class Actinopteri; order Esociformes; family Esocidae; genus Esox; species Esox lucius. The sequence goes on from NC_047591.1 coordinate 2,495,289, forward strand.
TGTTGCCTGGTCTGATGAGTCTCGATTTCTGTTGAGACATTCAGATGGTAGAGTCAGAATTTGGTGTAAACAGAATGAGAACAAGGATCCATCATGCCTTTTTACCACTGTGCAGGCTGGTGGTGGTGGTGTAATGGTGTGGGGGATGTTTTCTTGGCACACTTTAGGCCCCTTAGTGCCAATTGGGCATCGTTTAAATGCCACGGCCTACCTGAGCATTGTTTCTGACCATGTCCATCCCTTTATGACCACCATGTACCCATCCTCTGATGGCTACTTCCAGCAGGATAATGCACCATGTCACAAAGCTCGAATCATTTCAAATTGGTTTCTTGAACATGACAATGAGTTCACTGTACTGAAATGGCCCCCACAGTCACCGGATCTCAACCCAATAGAGCATCTTTGGGATGTGGTGGAACGGGAGCTTCGTGCCCTGGATGTGCATCCCACAAATCTCCATCAACTGCAAGATGCTATCCTATCAATATGGGCCAACATTTCTAAAGAATGCTTTCAGCACCTTGTTGAATCAATGTCACGTAGAATTAAGGCAGTTCTGAAGGCGAAAGGGGGTCAAACACAGTATTGGTATGGTGTTCTTAATAATCCTTTAGGTGAGTGTATATCACTAGGTTCAAGCGGTTCAAGCATAAATATAGAAAACAAAAGTGTATTTGCGTTGACTACATGTTGAAAAAGCTCTGTAGTCTGATTAAGCTTGCATCAAATATGTAAAAGTACTTTTTCCAAGATAATGTGCAGACACTGAAATTCGATGTAATCCTATTTTGTTTCAGGATTAAAATTTTTTGAAAGTTAAATATATTTATTTGAAGACTGAGGTGCCTCTAAAATAGTTTTAAAGATTTGGGTTACAGTGAAGAATGAGACACTGGTGTTTTAGAAAGCTGCTGAGTGCAGTTATGATACAGACACAAGCATACATACAAATTCACAGATATACCCACTATACCTGCCATAGTGAGTTTTTGTTTGAGTAGCCATTGCTTGGTTATATTGGTTATAGAGGGCCATTATTAAGAGGTTGATGGTTGATCGTAGCTATAAGGGTTGACCTGTTTTTATATATATTATTAATATTTAGCTAGAGGTTTCATATGCACGCACTTACCGAAATCTTCGCCATTGACCCTGTAATTCTTCCTTCATAAACGCACACACTTAATAAGACCAATGGAAAACGTCAATGGGTGTAACTTAATATTAAGGAATGCACCCAACTTGTGGTCTGCAAATATACCCCCCCCCCCCCATTTTAATCACCCCTCTGAGCCTGGTTCCTCTCTAGGTTTCTTCCTAAATTTCGGGCTTCCTAGGGGGGTTTTCCTAGCCACTGACATTTCAGGCAGGGTGTTTTGTAAAAGCACTTTGTGACAACTACTGTTGTAAAAAGGGCTTCATAAATAAATTTGATTGATTGAATGATTGATTGTTCTATTTTTTTTTCTTCTCATCGTGGAAAGCCAATCAGACCACAATGGAAAACCAATAGGAAAGCTTGTAGGAGGTACTACAATACTGAATAGTCCATAAACTAAACAACACACAAGAGAAACAGCTAATTTTACTAACTGGACATTTTTACTAACTGGACACGAATTGGACATTCGACAGACATTCTGCTCTTCAAATCTCAATAGCTTTTTAACAAAGTATTCACTTAATGCAATATTAGTCTCATTGTGATTACAAACGTGTATAAGATGTTGCAGTCCTTATTTACCCATATTTTAAACAAAAGGTATACACTGTTCCCCACCATCCCCTGATCGCAAATATATATTTTTTATAATCATGGCACACCTATTGTAGGAGCTATTGAAATGACAAAGTTCAGCCACATTTTGAAACTTCAGATTTTGAAAATATAAAGGGTGCACATTGTTCCCCACCCTCTCCCGATCACAAATATATACTTTTTCATAGTCACTGTGTAGGGGAGAGCTGGGTAAGTTGTCACACGGATAAGTTGTCACACTGCTCTTACTTCCAACAATACAGGTGCTCCCTCAAAAACCAAATAGCTACTTGACATATCCCTGGACTAGCCCACACAAGACAGGCTCTGGTGTGTCTGTGTGTTTGTGTGTGTGTCTACTAACACACTGCTTGCCTACTGTATGAGACAGTATATCTGGACATACATTAGTTCATACAGTGTCATTCATTTAGTGTGGTGTTATGAATTGCATTGTGGAAACAAGGATAGTAGACAGGGAGGAGGGCGTAATAAGCCTGTAATGAATATTCAATTGCAATGAGGAAATTAGTTTTGGAAGGAAAGAAGAAAGAGAGAAAGGAATGAAAAAGAAAGATTGTAATAAATTATTAAAGAAGGACAGAAAATGACAGCACACCACCTGACAATGTTAAAGGCTGTGAGGTAGGTGAAGATGCAGTTGCTATACCAGAATTATTGTTTTGATTGACAGGCATAATTTGCCAGATTCTCTAGACATGATTGTTTTCATTTTTTTGTTATTTAATGAAGTTGGATTTGGTTTGAATTTGAAATCAGTATTCACAATAAATTAATTGTGTTCTTATTTGTTGTCTTTCTGATCTCCGAGTATCTCATTTATTATCAACCTTAATGTTCCAAAGTAAGAAAGGTTAGCTACAATAAATACAAGGACAGTCTGTTATTCAGCTGTCAAGTGATTATTGACACGTTCTGGCTCGACAGCCAACTTCATCATGGACACCGGTTTTCTTTAATTATCCGTGATCGCGGACCCTATTTAAGTTCCTGCTTCCCCGTTGTATCCTGTTGGTCTTTGTTATCATAGACATCATATATAAAGGCTAGATACCTTGTCTGCGCTGTTGGCAAATGGAGGTTGACGTCCGCACTTAGCGGCCATCTTGCTACAGGCCGCTCGCTCACTCGTAACATTGTGTTTTATGGTGCATGCACTTTCAAAATTTTCTACCGATTTTCAAACGGTTTGGTTTGTTATAAACGTCAGAGATGAAGTTATGACACTGCATACATATGAACCATTAAAACCATGGACTTCCATATGAAAATATCCTTGAACAGAACCAGATAGGTGTAATGAATATACAAACACAAGGTATTTATGTTAAATAAATAAATAGGCTATAGAATGGAAACAAGACATATACACTTTTGTACTATTATAATAAAATTACTATTATAAAATAATTTTTATTACTACATGTTTTTTCTTTCTGCCCTCTAGGTCACTTGATATGACTTTAGAAACACAACTGAGCCCTAGCACCAGGTCTTGTGAAGCTGTGTGCAAAAGCAGATCAATATAGAATGAAATTGAGTAGACCATTATTTGCCAAGGTATGGTCATGCGTATTGTAAAATTCCATATGGAAACTCCCCATAGGACTTTGTCAGACAAAATGCTGACAATAAAATGCTTACTGTGTGGCAACCTCTTCGTGTAGAAGCATAATGAAATGAAATCAAATGAAAGGTAACACTGATGTTACTTGTAGACTATTTGGATTGTATGTCAGGGGTTGTGATATAGAATGACTACAAAAAATATGGAATAATTACACAAGTCTCTATTTTTAAACTATAATAAAAGTGACATTTGCACACAAAAAAAATAGGTACATGATTCCCCTTTACAAATATCCAAAAAAGAAATGCTGTAGAGAGAACTACACTACTGTTGAAGTAAAAGAGGACAGTACCTTGAAAACACATACATTGGGCTAATGCCCTTTGAAAAGGACAGTTTTATTAGGTTTCTGTCACATGTTGTTGCTCTGTAAGCTGAGGATTGTAATTCTGTGGTGTAATTATGTGGTGCAGCCTTAACTTAAAAAACAGGGACAGAATTATTTTTAACAGCCTATGGTGGTGGCTGTCTATCCCATACTGTCTATCCCAACACAAACATCCTCTGAACCGATCCTTTTTCAGACAATGTAAACAACCTCAAGCAGTTTGATGGGCTGTGATCGTCTGGTACTGCCGAATGACCCACTGTGCTGCCCTGACGACCCTCACGGTTCCCTCTGATGGAATCACCAGACCTCCATTGTTTTTTAAAGTCAGCAGGTGGTAGCTCTGGTCCTTGATGGCAGATGCAGCATCTGTCACCAGGCTGGCACGCAGACATCACACGACAGCTTCTTCAGAGCCTGTCGCACAACAAATCCTGAAATTTGAGTTAGTAATATCATAACTTATAACAATAATCATTAATAAGCATGGGGAAATTAAGGGAACACTTCTCTTTTTGGTCAATCGTGAGATTGTTTTTCCCCAGATTGTGACTATTGGCACTTTTGGTTATAGGGAAAATTGACTTTCAGTTAGCCTTCACCTGAAATGTACATGAAAGCGTTGTCCACAAGACCATCGAAGTGGACGGGAAGGTAGCTGTGATCATGTACTAGGGCAGGAATGTCAGCAAACGGGGATGGAAGATCTTCTCCTCCTGCTGCAGAGGACACATCTACAGCTGACAGGCTTGTAGAGGTGTCGATGACAGCTGGTAGGGACTCTGTGTGATCCTGTGCCGTCACATTGCCTCTGCATGGTTTAACAACCCCAAACTGGGCCATCAGCTTTACATCCTAAATATGTACTTGAATTGGCTGGCATTAGGGTTGTTATTCCAGCCATCGTTTAAAAATAAATAAATGAATTGATATACGAGTATAGTACACAGATATTCAATAATTGCTTTAAAATGTTTTATGCTTAAAACATTTTTACAAAAAAATACTAATTAGAACTAGCCACCCCTGAATGATCTTTCCACATAAAATAGGTTGAATGACATTATCATACAATTCAGACTGTATCAGTGATGATAAGTTCTGCAAACAAATAGTCAAACACAGGCATTTTTCTAAATACTCAAAATGGTTTGTGACACTTCCAGGTATTGTGTATGTCTTAGGGTTAGGGTGTATGTCTTCAGAAAACACATGTTACCAAAAGTCAAAAAACATATGGACCGACAAACTGAAAACAATACAAGCATTTGCTGAGACTGTGTCACTTAGTGTTGCGGCTGGTAAATATAAATTATGAACCCTACCAGATGCTCTGATGGAGTTGAAGAAAAGCTCCAAGTGGTCCTGGCTGAACCTGTAGGTCAGGACATATTGCTGTCCTTCAAGCATCACAGGAACCAACCGGATGGAAAATCATGTGCAACTTTGCTGGTTAGCAGCTAAACTGTAACGTTAGCTGCCATAGGTCTCACTCAAAGCTTATTGTTATTAGCCAGCAAATAACTACAACCACATCCACAAATATTGTAATTTAGACTAAAGATTAGTTGTCATAAAATCGTTATTGGTGTCAGTAAAACCTTTATAATCGAACAGCTCGTTTGTGATATCTGCCTTGATAACTTGCGCAAGTAGCCGTGATCCAACTATGTTGCACGATTTAGACGTTTTTAGAAAATAAATGCTGTAATTTCAACATTTACAAGCATTCAGAATTATAGCCACGTTAATATCGTTTGTAAGAAACCAAACCGTTTGTAAATCTGTCAAGGTTTCAGCGAGATAAGAGTATTTGTGTTAGTGCTGATCACTCACCTTACATCAGGTACCACAGAGCCCGCCAAGAAGCCTGCCTGTGACAAGATGGCCACCGGTGATGCCGGAAGTATACATTTTATGACCAGCACCTGTATACAAACGTCTGGTGCTTCTTAGAACACCGGTAAATCTTAAATAATAATAATGAACACCAGGGTTGAAATGTTGTCAGATAAAACCACTTGGGAGCATTAACAGCAAGCATGCATCGTGATCCTTTATATTTTTGGCATGAACAATCCGGATTGCAAGCTTTTTTTTGTACATGGTCTCATGGTGAAGTGAGAAGCGTTGTACAGTACACATAAGAGTCATTGAAATTCTAGGGCTATTATAGACCTCTTCAGAAAGAGTGGGAGCTATGCTTTATGAACTACACTCACCTAAAGGATTATTAGGAACACCTGTTCAATTTCTCATTAATGCAATTATCTAATCAAACAATCACATGGCAGTTGCTTCAATGCATTTAGGGGTGTGGTCCTGGTCAAGACAATCTCCTGAACTCCAAACTCAGCCTTTTTTTGCAGAGTAAATTTGTTTAACCATAAATGGCAGCTTGTTTTGGGGTGGAACTGTTATAAAGCTTTGTTCTTTAGACAAAGAACATTTTAAATTTACATTGCGCGGCGGCTTCCCGCATGAGCGATTTATTTGAAGTCTCTGGACGCGGAGGGGTGAACATCTCCTGCATTGACTTCAGCTGAGAGGGACTGCTGTGTGAGGACTGGGCCGCCAGTGAATGCTTAAGGACAAAGGAGGGGCAAACGGCAGCACCCGCTGCTCGTTGAGAAGAGTAAGAACGATGCATGCTTTCACGTCAGAGTCTCCAAAAGTCTCCAATAACACTATGGAAATTCCCTTGAATGAGAAGGTGTTCCACACTTTTGACTGGTACTGTGGATTGGCCCTATGGCAGAAATCCTTGCCTCCAGCTGTCAGTTTAGCAACTGTAGGAACAATTAGGAAGAGTCTTGTGACTGTGGTGTACATATACACTCACCTAAAGGATTATTAGGAACACCTGTTCAATTTCTCATTAATGCAATTATCTAATCAACCAATCACATGGCAGTTGCTTCAATGCATTTAGGGGTGTGGTCCTGGTCAAGACAATATCCTGAACTCCAAACTGAATGTCAGAATGGGAAAGAAAGGTGATCTAAGCAATTTTGAGCGTGGCATGGTTGTTGGTGTCTGACGGGCTGGTCTGAGTATTTCACAAACTGCTCAGTTACTGGGATTTTCACGCACAACCATTTCTAAGGTATACAAAAAATGGTGTGAAAAGTGGAAAACATCCAGTATGCGGCAGTCCTGTGGGCGAAAATGCCTTGTTGATGCTAGAGGTCAGAGGAGAATGGGCCGACTGATTCAAGCTGATAGAAGAGCAACTTTGACTGAAATAACCACTCGTTACAACCGAGGTATGCAGCAAAGCATTTGTGAAGCCACAACACGCACAACCTTGAGGCGGATGGGCTACAACAGCAGAAGACCCCACCGGGTACCACTCATCTCCACTACAAATAGGGGGAAAAAAAGGCTACAATTTCCACAAGCTCACCAAAATTGGACAGTTGAAGACTGGAAGAATGTTGTTTGGTCTGATGAGTCTCGATTTCTGTTGAGACATTCAGACATTCAGATGGTCAGAATTTGCCGTAAACAGAATGAGAACATGGATCCATCATGCCTTGTTACCACTGTGCAGGCTGGTGGTGGTGGTGTAATGGTGTGGGGGATGTTTTCTTGGCACACTTTAGGCCCCTTAGTGCCAATTGGGCATCATTTAAATGCCACGGCCTACCTGAGCATTGTTTCTGACCACGTCCATCCCTTTATGACCACCATGTACCCATCCTCTGATGGCTACTTCCAGCAGGATAATGCACCATGTCACAAAGCTCGAATAATTTCAAATTGGTTTCGTGAACATGACAATGAGTTCACTGTACTGAAATATGGAGAAAATAAATGTACAGTCAATGGTGTAGTTTTCTATTGTATATTGGGGGGGTCAGGGTCAATGGATCCCTGGATTTTCACCCTTTCCCAAGGGGGTCACATTGACCTGTCTGCAAGATTGCCCTTCCCCAATTCGCCCTTAGCCCATTGGACAAAAAAACCCGCAATGGAAGCCCTAAATGGCTTTGCTGGTGAACTCACAGAATTCATAACAATAAATATGTATGGATGCTTTCTCTATCTCCAGCCGTTCAACTAATTATTTTATAGTGAGAGGTTTGTCTATCATTCTTTTTTCAGGACTTCATCCACAGGCTAAAGAAATTACCTGAATATTAGAAAAAGTAATTAAGTGTTGATCACCACTACTAGCAGACCAGCATTTCTTTAGCAGAGATATGTTTGTTACATATGCTAGTTTGCAACATTTAAAAGAAATTGATGACAACAAGGAGAAGTTGCATTCTGTTTTGGGAGATGTGTGCTTTAGTCAAAGAATTGAGTCAGTCAAGCTGGTACAACTCCTTTGCTCCTCCCTTGAAAAAGAGTTTTGGTATGTCTACATACAGGCTAAAAGTTTAGTTTACCAAGTGTGGCCAAAAATCTGTGATGAAATTGAAATTAAAAAAGTTGTTTAGGACCTCTGGATCATGACCCGTGAGGGCCAGTCGCGAGGGCCAGTTACATATACACCTTTTGTTTGGAGTAGCCCCCAAGCAAGACATTTGATTGAGTTTACGTATTGTGAGCTGACTGATGTAAACTGAGGTTGCACCTTTTTTAAACATATTTTTTCAATGTTATGTCACCAGGTCTAGTGTAGCATGGTCTGGTCTGAGGCTAGTTGATGGTCTTAGGCCAAACTATGTTTCTTGACAAAACTGGTAAATTCCCACATCACACTTGGTCACAAACATAATCTGTCATTATTTTGGGGAGCATTACAAACAGTTAATATGAGCAGCAGAAAATAACAGATTTAAAGTAAGCTATTGCTATACATCCATGCATGTGACAGTTGCTCAGCGTGGTGGTGCAGGCAGAAAATGGCAACAGCGCACCCCTCACACACACACACCTGTTTTGAGTTAGTTATGTTGTCAATTGTTTTCACACACGCCTCACGGGATATTGTGTGTGTGTATGTTGTTTGAGACAGTGTGGTGCCGTGTTGTTTATTCGATGAAGTCAAGAAACGATGTTCTTTATGTCTGAGTGGTTTTTGTTACTTTTGTTTTTGCCTCTCTGCACACTTGCTACCCTCACACGTCACAATGCATGGTTTAAATGTGACGATTGCAGATGGTTAAAGAGGCATTATGTGAACATTTTGCATTGTAATATGAATGTAATATAATGTTCATAATAAACCTGCAGTAATAATGGAAGGATAAAAATTATTTTGGTGGCATATTAAAGGACATCCCAAAAGCAGAATTGTTATTGTCAACGGAAGACACACTGGCAATCTCTCTCCTTTCTATTAGCATCACTAAGACACATTATAATCTCTCCTCAAAGGAGCAAAAGCAGACAGGGGCAACCAGTTCCTGGTAGCTAAATGCTACACAGTTCAGTATATTTCTGTTTAAGTAAAAAAAACAGGCTTTGAGTAATGCAAATATTTTTTGTCATCTAAATCTTAAGGGTTAAAATAAACCCTAATAATCTTTTCTACTGCTTTTGTAAGCTAGTTGACCAAAAGTGAAAGTTAAATTTGCAGGTGTGGAGGGGAGAGTTGGTTTGAATGTTGTTGCTGTAATTCAGTTCACCTTCACAGGATGGGAGCAAATTAGGGATATCTCCCTTTGATGTAGTGGGTAGATAACCAAGTTGCAATGTTATGTACATTGCATGTGTAGGGTTGACAAGGGCGGCAAAATGCAACATGACAGAAGCAGCAGTAGTATTGCAATGATACAGACAGAACAGCTGAGCAATGCCTGGGGCAATATTGGGGAGAAGAGAATGGGGTCAGGGCATTTATTAATCTTGATTATCACTGCCAAGCCAATCTCTGCCAGCCCAGGAAACAGTAATTAGCACAAGTCTCACCTTGTTAATCACCTAATGTTTCTTTCACCCTATTCATATCTGATGAATGACTATTTAAACATAGTCCCATTTCCTACGTGCTGTACTAGTTTAGACCAGATTGCACAGGTATTGCACTAAATAGAATCCAGAATAGTGCACTACATAGGAAATAAGTGTCATTTGGGAAACAGCTGAACTGTATCTGTGAAATTACGATCCAACACACCCACGAGATCTGAGGTCGGCCATATTCGATCTGAAAATGTGCCAGAGATCAGGGTTAACTGGATCTGTAATGTTGCAGGTATGAAGCAGGACACTGGCCCAGGGAGAATGGAGGACAATTGATAATTAAGATATAACTGAAACAAAGACATAAAAACAGACTTGGCTTTCTCTACCGTAATCATTCATCTTTCACTGTCAGCTAAACTCAGCCTGGTTCAGATGACAGTCTTGCCCATCCTAGATTTTGTAGATGTATTTACATGTCCATGGGTAAATGTGCTCTTGAACGGTTTGTT